>NC_088366.1:59895691-59920691 GCF_034508935.2 Berghia stephanieae | reverse complement strand
GGGATGGTGATGTGGTGGTTGTAGTAGTGGTGGTAGGGAAGGTGATGTGGTTGTAGTAGTAGTGGTAGTGATGGTTGTAGTAGTAGTGATGATGATGTGGTGGTGGTTGTAGTTGAAGTACTGGCAGTAGTGATGATGATGTGGTGATGGTTGTAGTAGGAGAGGTAGTGATGATGATGTGGTGATGGTTGTAGTGTTAGTGGTAATGAAGTTGATGTGATGGTGGCGGTGGTCGTAGTAGTAGTAGTGGTAGTGATGATAGTGTGGTGGTGGTGGTTGTAAAAGTAGTTGTCGTGATGGTTGTGGTTGTAGTAGTAGTGGTAGTGATGGTTGTAGTAACAGGCATCATGTCTCGTTGTATATGTTAAATTTTGCTGTTGGCTAGGGAATCCGTGTAAAGCACTTTGAGCACTTTTTGTTGATATTGCACTATATAAAAGTTCAAGTTGTTCAGTCCAATCTCCCATGCTCTAGGGATTTTCTGCCGTTTATTTAAGGATGTTAAAGATTTCACACTGACACGGCCACAAGATATCTGCCTAAGAAAATCCATTTACCTTTTTATACAATGATTCTTCTATTTAAATATCAAAGATACGATATAAATATGATGTATATATGATATGGGGAGCGTGGCTCAAGCATACGGCCTTTGTTTTGTACCCGAAAGGTACCGAGTTCGACTGTCGGTCGCGATGTGTGGCCTTGAGCATGTCACCTTGCCCTAGCTGACGTTGTGGTTCTGCACTGTGACTGACGCCAGGATTATTCCAGTCCTGTCTTGAAATAGACCATAAAGACAAATTTCCCCTTGAGGAAAACAAATAAAGTGAACATTCATTTTTAATGGAAAATTATATTTCAAAAAGATAAATTCATTTTTTTCCCTCATTGGAAAAGACTGAAGGGGAACTCGGTGGAAGCCATATTATGGTCTTGGTCGAGAACAAGGACAAAACAGCCCTTTGGAAAGAGCACCCAGAAAAGGCAAATAAAAGTTAACAAGGATGTGAACCCAGACGCACGTAGGGTTCGCATGATCAATTTAGACGTTAAGCAATGTGAACCCGAATGTCAGGATAACCTCCACCCGTCTAAACGCGGAGTTCCATCCACTTTTAGGATGATTAACATGAAGCATTTGTGTCTACAAATTAGGGCATTTATAATTAAATTACAGGGAAATCCGATTATTGATGTCGGCCATTTTGAATATATAATTTTGGCGGGAATTTTTTAGAGATGCCAGTTGGTTCCCGCCATTTAAACATTCAGCGTACTCAAAAATCCCCGGCGCAAATTTTTATGTTTCTATCCGGGAGAGCTCGCCAAAACCGTATATCCGACCCAGTAATGGTGATAGCACCGTAAACAACGAATGCTGTTATAAATAGAGATAAATTCATCGCATTTCTCAAAAATCTTGTGCTGACACGGTAGTTCCAGCTATTGATATAGAGTTCACGTCATACTTGTATCCCAATAAAAACAATTCGCTTTAACTGTTATAAACTTACAACTTATAGTTTGCATTACATTTTGAATTTATTATTTATTGCATATTATCTACATCATGTCGCAATTACCGAAGACTGATATAAAATCTCTAGTTTTAAATCATTTGAAATACTCAATACTGATTATATACTCAATATTATAACAATAATATAACAAAGACAGAAAGCAAGTTGGAAAACAGATATAAGGGGATAGAAGACACAGTAAGTACCTCCCAGCCCACTATGGGAGGTCAGGAACCCCACTTATTCTGGCACTCGAAACTGAATTCTAACTCCGCTTATTGGCAAGTCCCAGTTCATGATGACTCCAAGCACAAGATGGCATTTCTTACCCACCAGGTACACTTTGAGTTAAAAAAAAAACACCCTTCCATTTGGACTTTCCAACAGTCCAAGCACATACTCAAGGGTTATTAACTTGGTGTTAAGAGGGTTGAACTGAAAAAAAGGCTGCTTGCTTTCCTCGATGATACATTAAATTGTTCTCGGTAAATCGTTTAGCGACCACATTTTCAATGCAGAACTGGTTTTCCAACGTTTCCACGATTTGGGTAGTTAATTTCCACAGGGCGTTTATAAAGGACATGGCAAAGATTATAGTTATAGAGCCCCTTACAAGGTTAGTGAAGAAGAAAAAACATTTCAGACATAGAACTGGAACAAGCGTTTGATCACTCTAAAGTACTTCTTTGCACACCACCATAGCATATGGAAGTTTCACCTTAAAATCCCAATAAAGGAACTAATGTATTACCAGAAAGGAATTGTTAGCAGTTGTCAGATTTACAAACTGCTTCAGACATTATTTGTTGGGAAAAGAATTCCTCACAGAAGCCCCACCTGACTGATGAATTTTAAGAGACCAGAAGGTCTACTTGCTATTCGAAATTGAACATAGATCTGGGGCTATACTGAAGAATGCAGATGTGCTGTCAAGACCACCAGATGCAGCTACATCTTGTCCTCAAACAAAAGACTTGACGTAACTACATTGTGGTGTATGTAATAACTCTACCCGTATACATGGAATGTGGACAGTTTTTAGATGATATAATGATGTGGCCCCCTTACCCACAATGCAACTTGAAGGCAAGAAGTCTAATCATGATAGAAGATTAACAGCTGGTAATCGTATTGTGGTTCAAAATCCCTTCAGATAACCAGATAGACCCTGAAGATGTTATCATTGATACAAAAAAGAATAATGGAAAGAAGTGCAACCCAAAGACCCTAGCTTATTGTTCCTAGTCAATTGCTTAAAGAACAAATCGTTACCGCCCCACGCGAACCTCAGACTTGATAATGCTGCTCAATAATATTACTGGCTATATAGGAATCTTTTTTACTTAACTCAATCCTAGAGATGTTTGTTACTTTTCAAAATGGGAAAATTTTTAAATTAAAAATGAGCATGTACATTGATAGTTTTATTCAACTATCATTAACATGTAAACATTTAAAACTTTAGCTTTGATACTACGCCTATAATTTGTCTCAGAAAAATGTAATAAATAGGCATGGGGTGAAAGTAACCCAGGTAAACTACAGACATATTCGGTGTTAGAGTTGAGTGAGTTAAAAAATGATGTCATATACAAAAAGGCGATGAAGGAAGAGATTTATTGGTAGTGTCCCCAAGTTTGAAAGAAGAGGTCTTTGTGCGGCTAGTGGTTAGTGGTAAAACACTCGCTTTCGGATTGAAAGGTCCTGGGTTCGAGCCTCACTCTCGGCGCATAGTTATGTCTTGGAAAAGGCTCTTTACTCACATTCTCTCACCGTACTCAGGTGTAAAATGAGTACCTGGCCGTTAACAGCGTTGTCTTTGTCTGAAAAATTGTAATATCGCCTAACAGGCGTTAGGTCCAGTCCTACATGTTAAATGTTGCTGTTGACCAGGGACCCGTTGTAAAGCGCTTTGAGCACATTTAGTGGATATTGCTCTATATAATGCTCAATTAAATTTTTTTTTAAAAAGAGGTCTTAAACTTGTGCCACAGCACTCCAAGAGGCAGCACAGGACATAGAGGAGTAGGTACAATGAACCAAATTGAGAGTAAAGGGATCCTATTTTTTTGGTTTAAGCTTTCTAGAGAAGTTGAGCAATACGAATATATGTTTAAGACTGCTCAGAATGCAACCAAAGCAAACCGGAAACAAAAAGCACGACACCATTAGTACAGAATCATTCAGGTATACTAATGGAGAGGGGCTAGGACGAAACTAAGTATGACCATTCCAAGACAAAAACAGAAAGCAACTCGGAAAACAGATAAAGGGGATAGAAGACACAGCGTGACCTCCTGCCCACCATGGGAGGTCAAATACCCCACCCAGCCATATCTACTTACAAATATAAATACTGAGATAAGCTATTGCTCCTTGGACAACATAATGAAGACTTACCTTATCACGTCAAAGTCGTAGAATTACGAAATTTTGGCTTCAATTTCTGAACTTCAAGATCATCTCTAAGTCATTAAAACATCTACACAATTTTTAAACTTTTGAAGTTTTATTTGTTCCTTGTGAGAAAAAATTCAATTTCTGAACTTCAAGAGCATCTCTAAGTCATTAAAACATCTACACAATTTTTAAACTTTTGAAGTTTTATTTGTTCCTTGTGAGAAAAAATTGTTGATTTTTAAAGTTAATTATAGCGACTACAATTTTTATCTCCTAAAAACTACGAACTTAAGCAGTTTCAACTGGTCAGGTCTTCATAATGTCTATTCCACAAATCAGCAGTGGAATAATGGCATGTTTTGACCACTTTGATTCACAAATTAGTCTAAATAATCCAGTCATACAAATACAATATCTCCAATTAAAAAAAAAAGGTAAATTTCAAATATAATATCATATCATCTTGTAATGTAAAATCAAACAAATCACTAACTCGGTGAATAAAAAACCCCAAAAAACTTTTATATAGCGCAATATCCACTAAAAAAGCTCAATGCGCTTTACAAAGGGTCCCTGACCAATAGCAACGCGTAACATGTAGAATGAGACATAACGCCTGTTAGGCGATGTTACCATTTTTTCAGACAAAGACAACGCTGTTGACGGCCAGGTACTCATTTTACACCCGAGTACGGAGAGAGAATGTGAGTAAAGAGTCTTTTCCAAGCACTCAACTATGCGTCGAGCTAGGCTCGAACCCAGGACCTTACGATCAGAAAGCGAGTGTCATTCCACAAGACCTTATAGCCGCACAAACAGTAATATGCAAAATCATTTACAATTTATGAGAATGAGATATCAGACTTATAATGGTTGACAAAACTGTCTGAAATTTCTTCACAAAATGAACAGCACCTATCTATGTTTATTCAATATCTTGACATAAATTGCAAAATGATGATGGAGTTAAAAAAATTTTAGCGATGTGGTCAGAAATACGACAAATGTCAAACATTTTACGGGAATGTAAAATCAACTGTGAGTTAATTGGAATCTTTATGAAAAAAAAAAGAGAGATTAGAGAAGCACACAGTTGTGATGTCTAGAAACGACATTGCACAATTTTGTTCTTCAGAACTCTGGAATGGGTCATGTTTAGCAAAGTGTAAACAACAAGTTTTAGACTTAAAAGCTTCCCGTCTCAACTCTATGGGTGCACTGAATGAGTGAATATAATACGACTAGCCCTATTCGTCCGTAAAGACGATTATCATCACCCGTAGTTGCCATATGTAAGGACAAATAGTATTACTTTCACTATTCGTAATTCAAACTAAAGCTGGGCATTATTCCAGACTGTTTTCACTGTATAGGTACATTGATATAGGTATTGGTAAGATAGGTTATATGACAACCTCCCCCCTCCCCCCCCCTCCCCTTGACCTTCTGTCTGTGAGTGAAATAATTGGTTGTGCATGAGTGTATGTGTGTTTTATTTGCTTGTTTGGTGGGAGGGAGGTGTTTTTGTAAGCGATGATAGAATTATTCATCTCTCTGGGTGATCGGTTTCGTGTCATGAATCACCTGGGTGTTTTCCAATTGGAAGTGTACCATACCATTGCATGTTTGAGAGTCTGGATAGTCATAGGCTAGGCACAGAGTATGATCTTTCTAACTGTCTTTGTTGTGTACCATCTTCCTTTTCAAGGGACTAAAATTACCTAACATATTGCAAACGCTTTTAAACCTTCACAACGTTTGTAATATACGAATATAAGGATAAAACTGACTGCGAAAATATGTATCAGGTGTGAAAGGAAATATTTTACAAAATTTGTAATACTTAAGGACAGATAGTGTCATATTAACAATCCGTACTTCACATGAAAACTGATCAATATACCGTGTATTGTTTGACTTTACAAGAAACGGCAACAACAGCAGCAAGAGAGAGAGAGAGAGAGAGAGAGAGAGAGAGAGAGAGAGAGAGAGAATTTTCCTTCCACGATGCTAACGATTCAACAGGCATGAGCATAGTGACAGTGATGAATGAATATGCACACTCCGAGACGTGTAAGTTATGCGGTAAAGGGCAAAAAGATTGCTTATGTAAACATTGGCCTTTTCTTTTTCTTTGGCGCCAACCTCATGCCTCCTTCATTACCATAGGCCTACAAAGTAAGTCTTGCTATACTGTCATTTTTGGGGGATGGGATCTGGAAAAGTTGGCTGTATAGCAATTAATTTAACTTTTGATTAAATAACTGGTACTGTAAGTACGAATAGACTCTCCGATATAATATTATCAGCCTCCTAATTTTCCAGATAGACTGTGAAGATTTTATTGTGATTGTAGAAGGGTGTTTCAATACACTGTGAAAATTGATGTTCCCTTTTTTAATTCTCATCAATTTATTATTGCTTCAAACCAAGCTTTAATTAATATATTTTTTTCGATAAATTGGTGAGTGGATAATGCATTGAATTAAATTTAGGGAAATCTGGGTTCAAGTCCTGCTTTTAGTATCTTGTTTTGTTTTTTTTTTTCTTTGGAAAAAGTCTTTGCCATAATAGCATTCAGTTTGAGGCACTGGACTGTGGCAGATACCTCGATTATTTAAGTAATTTTCTGAGGTAAAGAAAAATTCTACTCAATGCAGTTGGGGGAACGGGAAGGTGGGGGGATTATTAAAAATGATTAATTTTAATGAACATTATGTTTTTTTGTTTGTTGCTTTAGGTCTCTTCCAGCACAATTGAGGTTATATGAGAGACCGCTGAAACAAAAAAACAAGCAATCTAACAAAAATAGTACAAATGTAAATCAAAATCATAACCTAAAGATATCATAAGCTAAATTATAAATAACCAAGAACAAACAGGCAGAAGATTTACAGAAAAAAAAATATCCCCTGTCAAAAATACAATCACAAACCAAAGAAGCAGGATAGGCTAGTAAAGAGAAGAAGAAACGACATCACTATCGGATCGTACACCCATGCGAACATCATAGGTATATGATTCAAGGGTGATGCTCCCATCCAACCACCCGCAATGAACATTATGAATGAAATAATTAATATCATATAATTAAATAAAGAAGCAGAAAAGATTTCATCAAAGCTAAAACCATTTTGATTGTTGTCAAGAAATCAGGATGATGAAATCTGGACATCCAAGATAAGATGGAATTTTGACGCCATATTGATGTCATGATATCAAATTGATGGCTGTGATCTCCATAGACGTTCCAATTCTCATGGGAATTCCCCAGTATTGTGTTCCAGTCGAGACGTAGATTTGACTTCCTTTGTATTGGTACAGGCCAAAGTAAAGAGGCTGCAACAGGTAGACTAAAATATTTATTGGAAAAATCTGTCCCCCATGTGTGTGGCCTGAAAATTAAGAAAAAAACAACAAAATTTAATTGCATTCAATTTTATAAATAAAATGACTACGATTAATCAAAGTGTCAAAACTATAGATCGTTTTGCCTCTTTGGGTTTTTTTTTTTTGAGCGAGAGAGAGAGAAAGAGAGAAAGAGAGAGAGAGAGAGAGAGAGAGAGAGAGAGAGAGAGAGAGAGAGAGAGAGAGAGAAGAGAGAGAGAGAGAGAAGAGAGAGAGAAGAGAGAGAGAGAGAGAGAGAGAGAGAGAAAGAGAGAGAGAAAATGAGAGAGAGAGAGAGAGAGAGAGAGAGAGAGAGAGAGAGAGAGAGAGAGCACAATCTAACTAAAGTTAAATATCCGAGACTTTACTATAATATGCTTTGGTTTTTTGTTTTAAGTATCCCATGGTATTTTACAGGATCTAATAGTATGTCCCTGGAGTAGAGAATAATGGATTGTCGGATTTCAGGCAATTGCCTGAGAATTTACAGCCCTGATATATATAGGCTGAATAATATACTGTCCAAAGTGTATTCTTTCAATTTCAAGTCCATAAAATGCAAAAGGCACACTGTGCCCATCACCACATATCTTATACACATAATAAATGTTATCTAACACACCACACTAATCCTGTCACTTCAGTCATTCAATCCTCCTGGTGTTCTTATGTTTGTGGAAAAAGCATTGAAATGATGTGGAGTCTGTGATGTCTCATATGTCATGTGCTAGTTTGTTTCTTTAAATTTAAACACACATTAGCTGAATAAATGAATCTGACAAACAAAAGTCAAATTCCCAATTTACAGAACATAGTTCCACTTTCTGGTAATCATTGAATCACAGACTCAACTAATTTTTTTCTGACATCCGTTAGTGACCTTGATCAGATAGTAATCACCAAAAAAAAAAAAAGAAAAAAAAAAAAAAGATTGTATGGATATCTGGGTCTCAAGTCATTCATTTTTGTTGTTGTTTTTTGTTGTTGTTGTTTTTTTGTAGTTTTTTTTTTTTGTGTGAATGGTTAGCAGCAACATGGCGACAATCCTTTATGGCGTGTTTTACCTCATGGTTCATCAGCAAGACTGGGACCAATAGGTGATTGAAGGAAGCATACAGAATATAAATAGATAACAACAAAACTTAGCTTCAAATAACACACTTGTATCTTTAACACAGGTCCTGCCAAATATTTACTAGCCATTCAATGTCCTAACGTTCAGTTGATTTTAATCTAAGCTGAGAATACACAGCTTGATACTCAGATTAGAAATAATTTCTTGTGAGGTCCCTGGGCTGTTCACTTCACAACAACAGTTCTGTTTCAAAGGTTTCCATTATACATGATGCAATGTTTAGTTAGGCCAATTTCCTTGCAGCATACATTACTGTACAGCACTGATAACTTTCGCGACACAATCAAATGTGAATCAATTATGTCTCTATGTTCTTTTTCAAAACCTCATTTATTTTCAAGATTATATTTTGACAAGTTGCTTTAACACATTTGGGACAAACACTGATATCATTTTGAAACTCGAGATAGCACTGTAGCCATAGAGATGACGAGCAAAGCCTTGCTCTGTAGTGCTGAATAAAATGACCTTGTATTTCTGACTTGTACTGTCTTAAAAAATTAGTTATACCCTTCATTTCATGAATTACTTTAAACATTTTTTGTTTTATGCAGTCCATTGTGTTTTCTAATTGATAATAAGAGGTATTTTCTTTTTTGTTAAAATTCACTTTAAAATGGTGAACCTCAACAGTCTTAAGCTTCTATTTTCCATTAAAAAGTTAACTTGTTCTTTGATCATTTACATTTTATGGACAGAATAATGTCTCTTGATATAATGTCATTAAACATGTACAGTGGGATAATGATTAAAGACGATACCCACCTCATAGAGGTGACTAAAGGCTGTGTTTGGGATGCTCATAAAGCGGAAGATTTATGTTTTGATGGTTGAAAACCACTTAGCATGCTTTCATTTTTTGCTGCATGGTACTTGACTTGAATTAAGGAATTCCCCAAGTTTTCGTTCCAATGGATTCATCATAGAAAAGTTACCTGTATAGTCATTTAACCCATTGCTTCTTAATGCATCGGATTGTGCTTGCTTTTAAATTCTTAAATTTTTTTTTAGTTTGCTAAAATCAAACGTAGTGCTTCTCAGTGCGACCAGATTCAACTGCAAAGGCTATGGAACAGGTTCAGTGTTTTAAAGCTCATTTTATAAGCAAGGAGAACACCTTTTGTGGGTTTTTAGCCGTATAATGGATGTAGAGGAGTAGTGGAATTTAACCCATTGCTTCTGAATGCGCTGGATTGTGCTAGCTAAAGTTCAACATAGTGCTTCTCAATGTGATGAGATTCAACTGCTAAGGCTATGGAACAGATTCAGTATTTTAACGCTCATTTAAGGAAGGAGAACACCTTTTGTGGGTTTTTAGCAGTATAACAGATTTAGAGGAGTAGTGGAAGTGAAAGTAACTGTTTACCGTTTCTAAAAACTACGATTGGAAGCTGAACTATAATTTTTTAAAGTGAGACGATTTTTATCACCCGAATCTACCTGATGGCATTTAAGTTTTTAAATTCTTTGGTCTTTGAAAATGCTTTCGATGAAACTGCAGCCGATAATAATGATTCAGGTGGCAAGATTTTACAAATATATATGATTTTTTAAAAGGAAAATACAATTAAAAGTAATCAAACACATTCAAAATTCAAAATCGGTATTTTTATCTATTGTTTTTACTTTATTAATTTTTTTTTCAATGTTGTACTTGTCACGTACATGCGTGTCACATTTCAAATTAATGAGAATTCATTTCTTTATTTGAAAATATCCTTTTAAATAGGGTTTTTTCAATGGTACCGTCCGTCACAGTAAATGTTTTTGTGATATAAAGTAAGTTTTTCATAAGAATTATTTCCTTTGGCTTGGTAGTTCAGGGTTAAAAAGAGAAAAAAAAATAATGAGAAGCAATGGGTTAAGTACTTTTCCATTAAATTGATTTGAAATTTAAGTTTTTATTGAAAATCCTTAAGCTCGGGTTGATGAGAGAAGCAAATCACATCCAACCGGTTCATAACAAAATTTGGGTCACACCATTACCTTTCTTTGATGTTAATTTGATTCTCTCTGCCATACTTATAACAGGAACATTTGGCTTTTCAGAAATCGCATTGAATTTAACAAATCCATCATTGTTGAGTATTGAATGACTCATCTGTTATTCTATTCACTCTATAGCGATATCAATCAACAGTGATGTCATCAGCTAAAGAAAAGGGTAGGCCAGTCATATTTGATAAGTGTGTCAAACCTGTTTCGACCTTTTTGCTCATAACGATGCCAACCATTTTACAATTCTTAAAAAAGTTCAGGTGCTATTGACATTTAGAATGAAAGAAAAAAGTCTCTTATCATTGTGTTTGCAGCAATCTGTATGATATGAGTTAACTGAATTATTCCGCACTATCCCACCATACAGACACAAAGGCATTTATATACAGACTCATAAAGATTTCATTGAATGCATATTGCTTTGAGAACTTAACCAGAAGGTCGATAACTTTAAGTTATATCAATTTCTAACCCCCCCCCCCCCCCCCCACACACACACACACACAAAATTTTTAAAAATCCAATCCATTAGATCCTACCAGACAAAACAAGATCGATTCCAACGTCTTCATCAATTCCTCTCATTGCTGCCTTTGGCTGGTGGGCAAGAAGAATCGTGGGCTGCATTCTCTCACAGCCCTTTACTGCATCAGCAGCACTGAAGTGGTGCTCTCCGTAGCTGTTAATGAATGGATGAAATATATAGAAGTAAAAGTTCAGTGTTCAATGCAAGGCAAGTTGAAACTGTTGAGCAAGGGACCGAGTATGTTGTGTAAAGAAACCAATGAGAAAAGGAAAAATAAGAACAATAGCTGTATTAAGTTAAGTACAAACAATCATGCCACACTCATTCAGATACGCATAACACACACACACACACAGATACACACACACAAACAAAAAATCCAGAGGTTTTTAAGACAATACCAGTTCCAAGTTTTGCAAACAAAAGAAAAACTCAAAAAAAAATAATGACCACAGAGTGATTTGTTTTTGCGTTTCACTTTGAGCTTTACTTGTGTGGCTATGTGGTCTAGTGGTATGACACTCGCTTTTGTATCGGAAGGTCCTGGGTTCGAGCCTCGCTCGGCGCATAGTTGAGTCCTTAGAGAAGGCTCTTTACTCACATTCTCTCACTGTACTCAGGTGTCAAATGATTACCTGGCCGTTAACAGCATTGTCTCTGTCCGAAAAAATTGTAATATCACCTAACAGGCATCTTGTCCCATCTTACATATTAAATGTTGCTGTTGGCCAGGGACCCCTTGTAAAGCGCTCGCTTTGAGCATATTTAGTGGATATTGCACTATATAAAAGCTCAATTCTTTGGTTTTTTGTTATTTTTTAAAACTTCCTAGCAAAGTGCTAAATGTGCTTAAAACACTCTACAAGGCATCCCAAGCCATCAGCCACACTTAACATGTGAGACAAGACATGAATGTCTGTGAACAAAATTTTTACTACAGAGACAACAGTATTACCAACTAGGTAATCATCTTTCACCTGAGTGCAATGAAATAATGTGAGTGAATAGCCATTTCAAAGGACTCGACTTTGCACTGCCCACAGAGGGACTTGAACTTGAATTAAAGATCAAGATCACAAGACCGCAACCGCAAGACCACAACACTGTTGTCGATGACGACAAAAATGGTGATAATGATGATGATGATGATTGTGGTGTTGTTGGTGGTGGTAGTGGAGCTGATGTTAAATGTGACAATGGTGGTGTTGACAGCTGTTGATTGGTGGAGTGAGTATTCTATTTTTCTGAATAGATTAAGTGTGCTACAGACCAGTGATCTATCAGGTGTGTACATTTGTAAAAATTCAGTGACACAACAAATAGTCGACACTATGTCATATGAAAGGAAGACTTACCATTTTAACTACTGAAATCATTGAGATTTTTTATTTAATGGTGGGCTGGGCCCATAAAGTTGTTTACAACTATTGTGACATTTGGATGTATTGAAAGGTGGGCTGACCAATAAAATTGTTTACATAATGTGAAACTTGAGTGTGCCTGATGTAGACTGGGGAAAAAACACGTTTTTTATTTTGCTCAGTTCAAATACAGACATATCAAAACAAACAACGCCCAGACATTTGAACAATTATCTTGCTTAAGAGATTTTTGGACCATATTGGAAGTTGTCTTAATTTATCAATAACAATAACATACAGTAAAATCATGGTATTGGAGTTGGCTTTTAGAGTGTTGACTATATATGGATTCCTCTGTATCATTTAGCTTAAAGTTTGTTCTTTTTAAAAATTCTGGTCAAAATGAAAATAATCTGTTTTGCCAGTGTACTACACCTGTGATATTTGCCAACAGCGCTGATGAAATAATAAAAACTGCACCTTTAGAAAGGCCCATTGACATTTTCTATTACTCTACTCATTGCGCAAAATCCCCCGTTTGAATTGCAATTTGATTTTCTTCTATCCTCACCATTTCTAATCTATTGCTGTAACCGCTCTTTTGATAAGTGAAAGGCAAGTAGATATAATTGCATGAATTAAGGAATGGATTGTGACAAAAAAGCAACAATAATATACTACCTATAAAGGGTTGATAAACACACACACACACACACACACACACACACACACACACACACACACATACAAGTCGTGGGGAATGAATTGCTCCATACTTCATATATTTCCTCATCAGGGCAAATTGAGCCAATTTTTATGTTATACCTTACAAATTATCTCGGCCAGGTAATCGTATACATCTGAGTCGAGTAGGATATTGCATGTAAAGCAGTTTATCAAAGACACAATGTCGGGCATAGTTTTGCGGTCACTGTAACCCTTTCCACCACTAACCAACATTCGCCAACGACACTTGAACATATCATATATTCAGCTAACACAATTGATATGAGACATCTAACGATCGCACAGTGTCGTTTGTTAACATGTCAAGCAAATGTCAAGCACGTCTGCCCAGATTGAAATGTGTAGCACGACTAACCCAAACACACAATGAATTGAATTGCAGTCTTACCTAAGTAATAATGAGGTTATGATAAAATCTATTTTATATTTTGATATAAAAACGTGCAATGGCTTGAGATTACATGACAGTGCAAAGCCAAATCATATGTTGTAGTGGTGGTAGGAATAATGATGTGATGGTAGTGGTGGTAGGAATGATGACAGTTGTGGTAGTATTGGTGGTTTGGATAACAGGCAGGCCTATCATAATTTCAAATTTAAGGGACATTTTAAGGATAAAATCTCAAATTTTAGGAACAATATTTTGAGCAATAGTAATGTCTTAAAAGACAGTCAAACGTCTAATATCAAGAGAATAATATGATTACAATGGTGCTAAAGGTTATAATAAGTATGTGTAATTACTAATCTGCTTGCAACAGAAGTGGTATCCTTACTCACTGTTTTAATAATATTATATTACTTGGGATAACTCATCAAGATAACACGACCACTGGTGAGAATGACTGACCACAAAAAGGATATATCTCTCCAACCATTGTGAGAGAGAACAGCTAACAAAATTTCTGAATTATATGGTTTGTTGATGGTTGACGATCTGGTGGTGGGGTTGGTTGTAGAGTGGTGATAGGGGTGATGGTTGTGGTAGTGGTGGTAGGGAAGATCATGTGGTGGTAGTTGTTCTAGTAATGGTGGTAGGGAAGATGATGTGGTAGCAGTAGTTGCAGTAGTAGTGGTAGTTGTTGTAGTAGTGGTAGGGAAGATGAGTTGTTGTAATAGTGTGGTGGTCAGGGTGATGAGTTTTTGTAGTAACGGTGGTAGGGATGATGATGTGGTGGTAGTTGTAGTATTCGTTGTGGTAGGGATGATGATGTGGTAGTAGTTGTAGTATTCGTTGTGGTACGGATGATGATATGCTGGTATAGCTGTTGTAGTAGTGGTGGTAGGAATGATGATGTTGCTGTAGTCTTCGTAGTCGTGATAGTGGTGAAGATGATGTGGTGGTAGTTGTTGAAGTATTGATAGTAGGGATGATGATGTGGTGGTAGTTGTAGTGATGGTAGGGATGATGATGTGGTGGTAGTTGTAGTGATGGTAGGGATGATTATGTGGTGATAGTTGTTGTAGTGGTTGGAGGGATGATTATGTGGGGGTATTATAATGGTAGATTTAAAAAAATTTCCTGGACAAAAGTAAACTTCCGTATTTTCTGGGACAGCCATTATTTTTTACAAATTTCGGGGACAAATCTGGAAATTCCGAGATGGGAGACATGCCTGCATAGTGCAAAATTTTAAGTAAGTGATTCATTACCTTATCTTATCTGCCTGAAGATCATCTGAGCCAGCGAAGCAGATCTGTTCACGAGAACCAGGAGGAATCTGGATGTTGGAATTGTGGAGAACCTTTACATTGTACTGCTGTAGAAGTCTGAACCAATTATCGACATCTCCTGTATAGTATTCATGGTTGCCTGTTTGAAAGCAGTAAATAATCCTAAAAATAAATTATTTATCAAATAATATTAACAATATTCCACTGTAAACTAGCAATGACTATCCCGCACAAATCTTTGGGCCTCTTTTTCGCTCACGAAGTGCCCGAATTCGCTTCAAAATATGGGACGAAGCCGTTTCGTATATGCTATTTTAAAAAATTAATTACGACGCTGTTTATCGATGAATATGACTGAAAGTTGGCACACAGTTAGAAAAAAGGTCATTTTATATTATGTCAAGCGACAAAACTCGTGCGATTACCAAAAGACCGTTAAAAATAGATTTTTACTCTTTGGAGTAAAATATTTCTAAAACTACCGGGCGTGGAGGTTTTGTCGCTGACAAGGTAATACATGAACATTTCTTCTTTTTGGTTGTAAAATTTCATATGAATATGACGAGTACTTTTCCCGTATTTTACAAAACACCATCCTAATTTGCTCTTCAAGTTTCAATCTTTTAATCCACTTATTACGCAAGATACAACCAAAGGTCGGAAAAAAAATGCCGAAAAAGCGTCCCATATTTTCGAGTTTTTTTCCTCTTTGCGGGTCATCCAAATAAATGACACCTTTAAAACTGTATAACTTGTTTATTTATGAATGGATTTTCAAAATTCAAAAACATCTTTACTCAATGGAGATAGGGCTTGGATTTTAGACAAAAATTTTCCTCAAAAAGAGAAAAAAACATTTTTCATAGTCATTGCTACTGTAAACCTTTGAACTAGCTCGAGTCTCGTGTACAACGGGCTCTTTCTTCATATGTAAATCAAGGCTGTAGAAGTAGGAGCCTATATGTGCTCTTGTGCCAATCCATGGATTTGGAATCGGATGATGGTCTCAACTAAGCAATATCTTAAAGATCGTAATACCAGATATCAATTCATTCATTTATTATATATATATATATATATATATATATATATAAACATTTGAAATTAAGATAGTTTGACTTCTACAACGTTGTTATCGAGCGTTGCTCTCATCAGGAAGTGGAAGTGATGAGAGCAACGCTCGATAACAACGTTGTAGAAGTCAAACTATCTTAATTTCAAATGTTTATAAATAGCTCCTTTTATTCTAAAGTTGAGCACTATTATTTCATGGTTTTTGTTTTTATTTAAATTATTATATATATATATATATATATTATATATATATATATATATATATATATATATATATTATATATATATATATATATATATATATATATATATATATTATAATTATATTATTATTATTATATTATCATTATTATTATTATATTTTATTATTATTATTAATTATTATTATTATTATTATTATTATTATTATTATTATTATTATTATTATTATTATTATTATTATTATTATATTATTATTATATTATTATTATTATATATTATTATTATTTTATTATTATTATTATATTATTATTATTATATTATTATTATCATTATTATTATTATTATTATCATTATTATTATTATTATTATTATTATTATTATTATTATTATTATTATTATTAATATTATTATTATTAGTATTATTATTATTTTCATTATTATTATTATTATTATTATTATTATTATTATTATTATTATTATTATTATTATTATTATTATTATTATTATTATTATAATCATCATCATCATCATCATCATCATCATTATTATTATTATTATTATTATTATTATTATTATTATTATTATTATTATTATTATTATTATCATTGCTATTATTATTGTTATCATCATCATCATCATCATCATCATCATCATCATCATCATCATTAATAATAATAATAATAATAATAATAATAATAATAATAATAATAATAATAATAATAATAATAATAATAATAATAATAATAATAATAATAATAATAATAATAATAATAATATAATAATAATAATAATAATAATAATAATAATAATAATAATAATAATAATAATAATAATAATAATAATAATAATAATAATAATAATAATAATAAACACTCCTGCACAGTTTTCTTGACTCCTCAGGTCATACAAAAAGTTTGGGGAAACCGTACATTGCCATGACGTTTGGTGGAGAGGGTCAGTGTGGCTCAGTGGCAGTGGTATGGTCTTTGCTTCGTACCCAAAAGATACCTTGTTTGAATATTCACAAAGTTATGTGGACATCAACAAGCCACCTCTTCCGAGTTCAATTTGCAGCGCTGTGCTGTGACTGACACCCGGGTAATTCCAGTCTTCCATTTGAATAAACCCCAAGACAAATGAGGATGAATAAAGGGAACTTACTATTATTTACTTTATTGATATGTTACAAGGTGTATGTGTGTTTGTGTGTCCACAGGTGGGAGAGATTGCTGCATCACAGCATTAATTTACAGCCATAGTCAACCATTAACACATCATGGCACGTGGCATTGAAATTGGAACTAATGGTGAAGTGATAAGAATAGGAAGAGAGGCATCTTTTATGCGAAATGGCGATGGAGTGTATGAGTGGCAGTATGTATCTGCATGTGTAATATACTGCACACACACACACACACATACATGCAGTGTAGATAGATACCAGATACCACACATAAGTAACTGTCAATATTACAGTAAGTCATTAGTGGTCGAAATCAAGGGGTGCAATTAGAAAAAACAACAACTTTGCTCAATTAAATTAAATACCACGTTCAAGGTAAAAATTTGTTCGACGATGGAATGGAATGATAACAAAGAATAATAAAGAAAAAATTCGGGACATTCAAATGATTTCGAGGAAATTGTGTATTCGAAGAAACCCTGCTGGAGTGTAATAATAATAATAATAATAATAATAATAATAATAATAATAATAATGATAATAAAATGGTGATTATTATTATCATTATTATTATTATTATTATTATTATTATTATTATTATTATTATTATTATTATTATTATTATTATCCTTTTCATCATAATCATCCGCAGAATTGCAAATACTAGTCTCTTTACAAAAAGTACAACTTTTTAAACAACATTATTAAACAATGGGTATTGGTTGATATGAAAATATGAGAATAGCCAAATTATATATATGTCTCTTTCTTATAATGACCCCCAAGCAAAAAGGTGAAAAACGATGAATGGTTTTGAAATGAATGAATACAATCAATGGACAGTTCAGGCAAAAACCTTTCATTTCTTTCAATTACCTGATGAAAATAGGACTCCGTATTTGCTATGTAATAAGCTCAAAGGATAAGCAGATTCTCTCAACTGTCTTGCTGATCCATCCACCAGGTCACCAGTGATGACGACAACATCTGAAAAGGTTTAAAAGCCAAAATTTAATTGTCTCAAACCACAATATTCTTTCCCCGCAGTTTTTCGCGGCCACAAATGGCAAATTTTACCCCTGACCGCAAATTCTATTTTAGCTGAAAAAAGCCACAATTTTGTCCTTTGTAGATTAAATTTTTTAATGTATTACTTTTTTTTCTTTTCTTGGTACTCTATATTAGATTTCAGTACTTCATTGCCCCTCCCCTCCCCCCCTTCCCACTATTGAGTGTAATATATAATGTAATAAAAGATGAGTCAGTCACAAGGCATAGTCACAATCAACATGATGACAGAATGTTTATAGAATAACAACCATTCCAACTCATATTACATTACAATACATTGGAGATGGCACTGAAGAGAAGGAGAGAGGATGACCAACTTGTTACAAAATTGATTGTTCCAGAATTTGTTTTCTTTTCGCAGGGTCTTCAGGCCTCCCATGTTGGGCAAAGCGTGCATGTGTTGTATCTTCTATCCTCTATATCTGTTTTCCCTTTCCATTTTGCTCTCTGTCTTTGCTCGTTTTTTTTCCCATGGTCCTGGTACGGGTCTTTAGTTGGGAGGGTAGCAGTCAAACAGAGTATTCCTCTTTTCCCTTTTGGCAATTTTTTCACTCTGGTTAAACCAGGGGGACGTGTAAATATTATATATTGATACTTCACCTGGTGCAAACCAAAAATGCCATATGCATATATATATAGTGATCCTTCTTCTTCTATTCAATCTCCTTTTCTTTCAATTCCACCTTCCCTGATTGTTGATTGTGATAGGGTCAAGGTCATAGTTGGTAAGTTTCAATTCACATACACCATACTTTTAAGAAATTGTGTCCACGACAAATAAGCATATCTTTTTGACTCAATATTCTATGCGTACTGTGCAGTTATAGTGTACAGTCCCTAAAAGTACGATCATCAGGAGGAGGCTTGGGCGTGCTGAATGTCGAGGCATACTTGAATTCGAAGCAGACATAATCCAATGATTTTTATGAATGAATTTTCCATGAGTCATTTCCCTCTGTTGGTTAGTCCTGATCGCGCAACACCACATGATATTGCTACATTATTTTTCATTACCTTTGTGTCAGTGCAGGGCTTGTTTTTGTTTTGTTTTCTTGGCACATGGTATATATATAGCAAAAATAAGCTAAGAGCCATTTGCTTAAAGGTGGCACAATCTGTACACTAGAATAGTTACTGACTCAACCACCTCATCAGTGCTGATAGGGCAGGAGATCAGAAAAATGCAATCAGCTCATAACAGCCAACTTTTCAAAGAGATAAGATGGGACACCCCAACCCACGCTATGGTCATGACCCAAATTTGAATATTCTGGACTATATATTATAAAATGTATATTATAGATTGAGATTACATAGTTAATTCAAACAAGTTCCAAAAGTGCCTGGGATAAACCTGTTCCTGTAAAAGTTCAAGTCTTAAATATCCAACCCAACTGATAGTAAACGGAAATTTGTCAAAAAGAAGGAAAATGTATCAGTTCACTTGCCAAAATCAAGCCTAATCCAAAATGACACATTATACCACATTTAGGCGATAACATGTAATATATGTATATATGCAGATTGCCAGATTGGGACAGTCCTGATTTTACTGGAATGGGTGGCCGCAATGTCAGTCCAGCTTATTATGCAATAAATTTGTGGATGACCATCTTAACACATTAGATATTTTTGATATAATATACCTTTTGCATTGAAATATACTTTCTCTAAACCTTGCTATTTCTGATTCAATATATACAGCTCTCCCAAATCAGGTGTTATTACTGAATTTTTTAACAATGAAAATCTTAATCTATTTTTTTTTTTTCATTTACCAGCATTTTGGGTATTGACAATGTCAACAATCCTTTGTAACCTTGTTTTTCCAACAGTAGGTCCCAGATGGATGTCACTCAATTGAATGATGCGAAAACCGTTTAAGTCTGAGGACAGGTTCTGAATACGAATATTAACTTTTTTCACAGGGGGTACTTGCGAAGCTGTGTAAATACCCAAAGAAGACATAGCAAACATATAAAGTAAAGCAAAACATATTATAAACCTTTGTGAAAGCCCTTTTGGTTTTGGGTCAGGCCTATGTTGCAAGAAATAAATCTGTATACACCTTAGTATGAAAGACAACAATTTTATGATTAATAATCCTGTGTTAAATTGAATCAAAATTCCAACACACAAATATGTCAGGAAACTAAACCAGTCCGGATCAGCACCAGACAGAAAAATATTTGTTAAGTAACTAACATGGCACATTGAAATATAGAAAATCAAAAATGCTTTCCACAGAAGAGTTTGTTTGCGTCCTGAAAAGCACAGCGACATGTTTTTCACATTTTCTTCTGCTATGATTGGTTTTGAAGATGTCTCTTTTTCATCATTTAATTTAAGCGATCGTCTACACAAATGTTGTTCTGAATTATCATGGTGAACATGGGGTGAAAGTAAAGTTGGAAGTGTTGAGAGTGTTCTCCATAAAATATAACTGCCAATAGCCATGATAGACTCCAAGGTAATAACTGTCTCGACTCTCATTAAGATTGCCCTCCATTGATGATGAATAAGGGGTAACACGAAATTGTGAAATACAACTAGTGTAAGGATAACAATCCCAACACCGAAAACTATTTGTTTTACCAGGATTGGCATTTTGAATTATGATTAGGATATCAACCTATATCTATCTATCACCTTCCTAAAATGTAATGTAAATGTCAGTTTGGGTCTTGGTTAACCCCCTTCTTCTAAACTAACTTAAACATTAGAATTAAAAAAACGTCTTGTGTTCACATCACAATTATGGTGTAATAGAAAAATTCGAAGAAGCTCACGATATAAATATAAATTCTTAACACAATTTCATCTTATAATTTGCTGTCCCTTAGTCTTAGTCATAGTCCATCCATGAGACCAGACTCAGACAATTGACAAAATTAACAAACAACTGTGACAGTGACACTGTATTGTTGTGAGATTTTTGTTGATTAAAAGAAAATTGTAATTGTTTGGATCAATATAATTGATAAAAGGCGATATCTCACTACAACGTATTTCAATTGCAATGTTCAACGAAGATTTATCTTATAAAATCCATCCTCTTCCTATAATGAACCATGAACCTTCAATCTCATGAGAACGAAAATCGACTTTCACTTTCACTTTGCTCCTTTCTTGTTGACTAAGAAAACGGTGAACGTTTGTAATATATTGTAATTTTGAGGAGGCTCCCATTACAACAGCACACACTTTATTATATAATAGTAATTTATTATTTCCCCAAGAAAGCTACTACTTAAGGGGTAATGATTTAAAACGTAAACTAGTCATTACACAGCTTCTCAGACATAGCATGAGCGGATAAAAAAACGAACAAACACACACACACACACACACACACACACACACACACACACACACACCTAATAATAATACTACTACTACTACTACTACTACTACTACTACTACTACTACTACTACTAAATAATAATAATAATAATATAATAATAATAATAATAATAATAATAATAATAATATTATTATTATTATTATAATAATAATAATAATAATAATAATAATAATAATAATAATAATAATAATAATAATAACAATAATAACAAATAATAATAATAATGATAATAATAATAATAACAATAATAATGATGATGATGATAATAATAATAATAATAATAATAATAATAATAATAATAATAATAATAATAATAATGATAATAATGATGATGATGATAATAACAACAATACAAGTAAAGGGGCGGGGTGGAAATAGAGATAGATAAGACCCAAAAAACAAAAAAAAGAGTGTTTGAAGCAGGTTAGCGCCAGTAGATCACCTGCCCCAGCACCAACGTGCCGGGGGAAGGAAGGGTTTGAAGGTAGGTCAAATTTCATTTTGTATGAATCGAAGTATCTACTCAGCAGAGCTTGCTTCGAATGTTGACGACAATTTACGTTTATATATACAACGATCGCCAGCGGAAATCCCACTTGTCTAAAAATAGCAACTGATGCAATGTTCTGAAGTTGGCTTGTCGAGAACGATGTGATGAATAATAATATTAATAATAATAATAATAGGGATTTACTAAAGGACTAAATGTTTTCATTGAAAATTCCCGAAATAAATAAACGATAAAGATAATTGATCTCAAAAGTTACCGTGCGACCGGTTTTAGGCACGTTACTGCTGTGTCACAAAGTGTGACACTTCTTAAATTATGTTTATAAACATACGCTTAAATTGACGAAATGTTTATGTTGCAATGCATTCTGCACATGGTTTCACCCTAGGTGAACAGACAGTATGTCAGAGCTCCATGGTTTCACCACATAGAATTATTTTTTGAATTGTTTTTGCTTTATTATGTTCAGAATTGAAATTAATAAATAAATGAATAAATTGGAAAACAAAAATTACTGAAGTAGAAATATGAAAAGTTGAACATATGGATGCAGAAAATAAAGAGAGGTATTGCAACTTTGACACGGCGCCGACATGTCTGAGACATTTTTGTTCTAATGAGGAAGGCGGCTATATTTTTCTTCTATCACAAATGATATGAACATGGGACCCATTGATTTTGTAGCAATTTACAACTGCTCGGGACACAAGAAGACTGTTTAGTATCGGGACAGTCCTGTCCTAGTGCGGCAGGGGCGAAAGTGTTCCCGACATACCAACTTCAGAACACTGCATCAATTCTATTTTTAGACAAGTGGAATTTCCGCCAATGATTTGTTGTGTGTACCCTATATATAAACGTAAAATTATCTTTCGCAGCCGAAGCAAGCTCTGCTGAGTAGATACTTCGATTCAAAATGAAATTTGACCTACATTCAAACCCCGGCCCCGGCACTTTAGAGTGCTGGGGTTAGATCTACTGGCGCTAACCTGCTTCGTACACTTTTTTTTTTGGGTCTTATCTCTCCACTTCCTAACTTGTATTGTTGTTGTTGTTATTATTATCATCATCATCATCATCATTAATATTATTATTATTATTATTATTATTATAATAATAATAATTATTATTATTATTATTATTATTATTATCATTATTATTATTATCATCATCATCATTATTATTATTATTATTTTAAGTATTGGTGGTATTACCACTATTGTATTTTTTGTGTTATTATTGGTATCATTTTATTTTTTTGGTATCTTTCATTTTTTTCTTTTCCATTCATGTTTGTATTTATTGGCGAAAGCCTAAGATTAGATAAACTTGAAACTTGGTACATATTATCAATTATTATGATGAGTTTCAGGTCTTCATGGCTTCATAAAAATGAAATTGAGCTTTATATAGAGCACTATCCACTAAATGTGCTCATAGCGATTTACAAGGGGTCCTGGCATAGCCCTACTAAATGACTCTTTTAGTACGCCATGGGTCCTGGTCAACAGCAACATTTTAACATGTAGGACGGGACATGCCGCCTGTTAGGCGACATTACAATTTTTCGGACAAAGACAACGCTGTTAACGGCCAGGTACTCATTTTACACCTGAGTACGATGAGAGAAAGTGAGTAAAGAGCCTTTTCCAAGGACTCAACTATGCACCGAGCGCGAGGCTCGAACCCAGGACCTTCCGATCCGAAAGCGAGTGTCATACCACAAGACCACATAGCCTCACATATCGCATCATTGTATGTGTATTTTGTACCTGTATTACTTTGTAGAGTCGATGGCCAGAATCAACGTGTACTTATTTGCAGGTCTGATAACCCAAATTGTTATGGACTCATTGTCGTAATGAAGGCACCCTCAAACCGACGCAAAGTATTTTTCTTACAACAATGTTAAAACAAGCCCATAATTGCGGTCGGTTATAAGACCTGCAAAAAAAGTGCATGTCGGCCTGAATCAGTCTTAAAAATCTAATTTGCGAAATTGTAGAAGTGATTTCCAGTGGGTATCTCTCTTGAGATAAGGAAAACAAGGTAGTGTAAATATTCAAATGACAAAATGGTTATTAGGCACAGCTTTAATGCAAAACGCACAAAATACTTTATAATAAAAGTTTCGGATAAATTACAACTCCCATTCAGCCAATGGCAAAAAAGTATTTCAAGAGAAGATTCAATACAAAGTCTCGAAAAGTGTTTCCCTTCAGAACTACAAGTTCTATGGGGCCGAAATTTATCCCGGTTTCTTTAGCGACAATCGAAAAGTTACAAAGCTACTCTTAGGATAATACGCTTAACTGTCCATGATGCTTTGAGCACATTTAATAACAATGTGGGTTATCAGACCTGCAAATAAGTACACGACGGGGATAACGAAAAATACGTGTCATATTGTAGTCTTAAAGTAAACGACAGAGTTAACAAACACGTCTGTTCTTCTTGAACATCAAACCATAACTCTATTTATTAAAGTCAACGACAGAGTTAACAAACACGTCTGTTCTTCTTGAACATCAAATCATAACTCTATTTATTAAAGTCAACGACAGAGTTAACAAACACGTCTGTTCTTCTTGAACATCAAATCATAACTCTATTTATTATTTCAACTTTTCACAATAACTCAAGGTACTCGATTACTATATATACGATACCAAAACCGAATTATGTGACAATAGAGCAGTAAAGTTAGGTGCCCCAAACGTAAACAATAACAAGTTGCTAGTGATTTCCGTTAGGGACCGGAATAATTTACGCACATTATAGGTCTCCCAATTTTGTAGTTTGAGTTGTAGGCAATACACTTTCAGTATTGAAAATATGTTTACAT
>NC_088366.1:59858191-59888191 GCF_034508935.2 Berghia stephanieae | reverse complement strand
CCTCCCTGCCCACTATGGTCTTCATTTTAAAAAAATTATAATAATAATATTAATATAAAAAGTACTGACATCTGGAGTGAAAATGATACAAAATTTGAATAAATAAGAAAGAGGGGTGAAAAGTAACTTTGGAATGAATTTTATTAAGGTTTTCAGAGCTTTTGGAACATTCTAAAAATTAACATAATTTACACTAAATACACAATATATATTAAATTATAATTGGAATACAACAACATTTGTTTTTAGCTGTTTTACATCACTTAGGTCATATCAGTCTAAATAAATATGATTTTAAAGTTAAGTCTGAATGATGATCTACGATTTAAAATTCACATTAAAAACACCATCAAAAAATGCAATTAACATCTCCAAATAATCATTATTATGAGAGAGAGAGAGAGAGAGAGAGAGAGAGAGAGAGAGAGAGAGAGAGAGAGAGAGAGAGAGAGAGAGAGAGAGAGAGAGAGAGAGAGAGAGAGAGAGAGAGAGAGGGGGGGAGGGGAAGAGAGGAGGAGGGGAGGGTAGAGAGAAAGTGAAAAGGGGGGAGAGAGAGAGAATGTCTATGTATAGATAATTAGCCTTGTAACTGAATTAGCAATGCAGTGGAGCCAAACATGAATTGGCACTTTATTATTATTTTACTATTATTATTATTATTATCATCATCATCATCTTTATTATTATTTTTAAACTCAGATAAAGGGATATAAATTTATGAGTGGGAGACTGATGATATGAAAGTAGTGCTTGTGATGGGGACATTTCGTCTGTTAAGCGAAACCTTGGTGATGGTGATGACATATTTCCTTAAACGTTGGAATGATTATAAAATGGCCACGAGTCTCCGCCAAGGTGACATCAACTTTTCAAAAAACTAGAATGTTGTGATTGTGATAAATCTCTGCATAAAGATCTAACAGGGACTTTTGGGGCCCTAAGTGAAGAAACAGGAGAGAGAATTTTGAAGAGCATTAAATCACTGGCTGTAAGACAGTGAGACATTATGGTTGTGTGTGTTGGTCTACACAATATGAGACAGAACTGGGATGAGCCTTTTGCTGCACGAGTCGGAGGCCAAACCAATGTCTGCAACTTCAAGATCAAATGTAATGTGGCAAACTGTGACATGAGGTGGACTACAGCAACACAATAGTACAGGACAAATTTATCCTTAAACTTAATTGTGAAGAAATCCGTCTCGACAAGTTTCACTCTCCAAAATCCGGATCCACCTCATGTGTGAAAGTTCGCCCATATGCCAGAAATTCCAGCATTTTGGTTTTAAAAATTACAACCACCTCCGAGCATTTTGCTGGTTTTAGATTAGGTACCACAAACTGATTTTTCATATGTGCAGAAACACATAACCAAGCACACAGTCATATAGATCTTGTAAAAACTTGAACACAGCTTTTTACAGTAACAAAATCGGACCACAAACGAATAAGTTATGAATTTTTCTAATTTTATTACTTACTCCGAGAATGCATAAAATTAGAAATGCGTCAAAAGTGTCAACTTCAAGGGATATTTACCAAAAAAAGTGTTCAACATAAGATCAAAAGAAAGCATAAAATGGTACATGAAGTGGTAGATTATTAATACATATGAAAATGAAGTACATGTGAAAATAAATAGCAGTAGCACAATCCATCAAAAAGTAAGAAAATTTATATGGACTTAGTCATATTTTGAGTAAATCTCAAAACAAAAGCAAAATAGACTTTTTTGTACAGATATATATTGAGAAATTGAGGCATGATTATCCTAATAACTTTAAAATGCAATCTATTCGTGCTTGTATACAAGCTTAATTTTTTACAGAAGTATACAATAACAATTACTTGCGGAAAATCGACGACTAAGTCGAAGAAAAGGCCAATTTTGCCGTAATTTTGTGTAAGGGCAAAAAACGAGTACAAAAATAGGAAAATATTCCTCAAATGCTTAATAATCAAGATAGAACAATGAAATTTGCCATACTTATGTATTTTGAGGCACTGAATCCAATGAAAATGTCCATTTTATGATAGGAATACAATTACAGTAATGAAATAAAAATAGATAATCAAAAAATATGATTAAAGTAACGTAAATATATAAGACCCATGGAAAATCGTTAAACACATACCAAATTCATCATATACATGACATATGTCTATGCAGAAATGAAATATACCATAAATATGCATTAGAAACAACCAGGATGTGGAGGATTACATCTGTAAAGAAATGGAACATTTCATGACAAAATTTAAAAATAGACGGTACAAGATTATACAAAGTCAAAAAGATTAAAAGATAGGACGACCCATATGCCATATCGTAACACAGACAAAAAGAGAACAGTAAGCAAAGGCTATACAAATAAATGTGTACATGAAAACAATGACAATTAAAAATTCATCAACAGAACACATCAAGTCTTGGCTATGATCGTACAACATATGAATAAAATAACAAAATAAATTTATTGTTTACGACGTCTCTTACGAGGCCTAACAACAGGCATATCCTCATCACATCCAATATGTTTACAAAGCCGAACATAAAGCTGTTCTATATTTCCACCACTTGACAAGATATTCTCACCCAACACAATCTTTCTGTATTTAATTTGACTTTTCAAAATTGACTTATTTTGTTTGTTTGTTGCTTTAGGTCTCTTCCAACACAATTGAGGTTATATGAGAGACCGCTGAAACAAAAAAACAAGCAATCTGACAAAAATAGTACAAATGTAAATCAAAATCATAACCTAAAGATATCATAAGCTAAATTATAAATAACCAAGAACAAACAGGCAGAAGATTTACAGAAAAAAAAAATATCCCCTGTCAAAAATACAATCACAAACCAAAGAAGCAGGATAGGCTAGTAAAGAGAAGAAGAAACGACATCACTATCGGATCGTACACCCATGCGAACATCATAGGTATATGATTCAAGGGTGATGCTCCCATCCAACCACCCGCTATTGACTTAACATTTTCCTGATCCAACAGACGATCTAAATCCTCCTTGGTGGTACAAACTCCCCCCTGGCATAAAATGTCATTTATAAGGTCATTTCTAATTCTAAGTTTCTTAAGCTCTAATTCTTCCTTCATGCGTTTACTTTCTTCCATTCTAGCCTGTATCACTACCCTAACATCTCTCTGTCTTTCCATACTTTTCTTCTTCCACCCCGGTGCATGTTTTCTTGCATCAACTAAAAGCCTCTTTATCTTTGAGACATCCTGTTTCTTTAAATAATTACTAGTCTTATTTATCTTCCACATGTTAAGTACAGTCCTGAAATGAATAGTTGAATTTCTACTTCTACACATATCATAATCTAAATGACCAAACATACGTTCTCCAATTAAATTTGTAAGTGGAGAAGATTTCAAAATTAACAGCAATTCTTCATCAACAACATTACCAAACACACCATCAGGCAAAAAATCAGCCAACTGACGTTGGAATACAATAACAGACTTTGTAACAAGTGCAACAAAAGTAGAAAAAACTATACATTGATCAACAGGAGGATTGGTATGGTCATAAGGTACATTACATGAAAAATCATCAAAAACAGGAAAAGCATCCTCAAGTTTAAAATCTTCAGCAGACCATTTGGTAAGGGCGGAGTTCATTGCCTTAACATAGAAAGGAAAATCACCATGGGATTTACAACTGTTCATCAATGACCAGTAAGGGCCAGTGAAGAAAACATGGAATAAAGAAGAGCATAAATAATAGAATACAATTTATCATCTTTCATATCAGCCAAAACACTTTGTGTAAGTAAATTGGAATGGGTACAATAATCAGACAAAAATTCAATAACATCATCACGATGAAATGTAATGGCAGAGGCATTTTCAAATAAATTATTAAAGCGATTGCTTCTGAAACTCGTGAAAGCTGAATGTTTGTTTTTAGTATGAATGAATGTCAACCACTGTTCACGGCAACCACTTTTTTCATCGCCACGAGGGCCAAGGATAGAAGAAACTGTTCTAATAAGTCTAAAGGCTGAGGGCTCAGATGCAGATGAAAAATGAGAATACTTGGAGTCTAAGTCTGTTTTGTTTGTTTTTGAGGGTTTTACGGCGCTTGCAACACATTAAGGTCATATCAGCGCCAGTAAAAAGGAAGAAATGGGATAGTAAAAAGTTATAGAATTCAATTAAGGCACCCAAGAAAAGGTAAGACAAAGGGGAATTTGTTCAAATAGGAAACAGATGTAGATTCCAAGAGCACACCATCAAAGTACTTAGTTTGAGATCACCTAAAAGTCTTATCCAGACACAAGCACAGGTCCCCACTAAGAGGAATACACTCAAATGTTAACAAATCAAATATAACATGTAAATAAAACATAATACAGTACATAACAGAGAGATGATTTACAAGGAAAAAAATATCATCTCCCAAGGCAATAACTATACATTCGACTGTTTCCCTCTCAGCCAAGGACTCCGACCAAGGTCAGGACAAAACCAAGCAATCTCACTCCAAGACAAAGACAGAAGGCTATTGGAAAACAGATAAGAGGGGATAGAAGACACAGCAAGTACCTCCCTGCCCACTATGGGAAGTAGGAACCCCACCCAGAGAGTCTAAGTCTCTACCAACTTTACCTATTTCATTATCAATACAAGAAACAGCATCTTTAGCAGAAATTACAAGTCCTAAAAGAAAGTGGGCATTGCAAAACAAAAAATGGGTTGATGCATCTTGTCCAAGTAAATCCTTTTTATATGCCGAAAACTTTTCATCAAAACTTTTCATTACAGAGGCTCTGTCAGACATTAAACATTTTATCTTAGATAAGGTTTCATTAAATACTTCCTCTTTAATGGTTTCTTGACTTGTCTGACAATAAATATCACAAAGATCAGATAAAACTTCAAGGCTTTTTTCTAATAAAGTATCTGCATCTTCACAAGCAACCTCTGTAAATCCTAAGGACAAAGTAACACCATTATCAAGAACAACATGTCGTTCTAAATACTGTCTTTTTTGACGACTGGTGCCATCAGTGGCAAGAGTAACATGTTTGCTTTTTCTAATTTCATCAACAACTTGATGCTTAGATATAATACTAGCTTCATTGGCAAAATTTAAAACAGTGGAAGTACATGGCAAATCATCATCAGTAAATTTACATTTAAATAATAAATCACTAACAGTTCGAACAACCTTAGTACAATTTTGTGCAGCAACATTACACTCACCAAGCAAAGACATATAAGTAAGCCTTACATCATCGCTAAAACGATTATTAGAATGATCTCTAGTTTCCAAAATTGAATCAGAATCTGTAGAAATATCTTTTAAAATAACTTCACTTAAAGCATTTGATTGTTGCTTGTACCTGCTTTTCATGGTTTGTTCAGAGTGAACTTTAGCTTTAAGCTTTAAAATATCAGAATTTAACAAATCTTCTTTAGCACAAAAATTTTCTTTATTACTAACTAATTCAGCCTTCAAAAGATGATTTTCTTGTTTCAAAACAACTACTTTTTTACCAAGCACAACATTACGTTTATATAACTTAGAACGCTTTAAACTAGATAATGTTTGTGACAATTGAAAATTACTTGTACGACATTTACTCAATTTCTTCGTTAAGTCAATGACTTCATTTACAAGATTTTCATTTTGTTTAAGATCGTTTCTTTCATTCTTAAGAATGTCAATAGACAAATTCAAGGCCTCTATCTTAGACTCTGCTTTTGTAAGCTTTTGTTTCAAAGACAATATCTCAGATTTTAATTTGTTGTCGTTAACACAATTTACACATTCTGAAAATGAAGACACATTAGATGGTACTGGTACTGTTTCAAAATCAAACTCCAAAAGGTAAGCATCCAAAACATTTTTTTTACTTTTAGTTTTTTTCAAGGCCTTGATCTTTTTAACAATCTGAGAAATTTTACAACTTATCTGTTTATCACTAAATTTATCAACATAACCAAAAAGAGCTAACAATCTACGTGTCCAATGACAAACAAAACTATCAGGAAGAGAAGACTTATTTTTAAAACATTCAAGTTCATAAATAATAATATTTGTAAGTACCAAAGGTGGATTGGGTGTTGACAGAGTGAACTTGGAGGGGTCGTCAATAAGTGCTGCCTTGCATAAGCCAATGTTCTCCAAGGGTTGAGATATGGAGGAAAGATCAGTGGGAGCGTCCAAGTCTTCATGATGGATGGCATTTGTAATTGCATAAACGAGACATCCCTTCGTTACACGATGCTGATCCGGAAATAGCTGGTCAAACCATGAAATAACCTGAAAAGATGAATTAGGGATACATGATAATATGCTCAAATGAATTTAATTAGGTAATAACATTACAACTAAAAAAAAGAAACATTAGCTCATGTGATACCTGGGGTTACAAGGCAAAACTTCTCACTGCATCAAAACCAAAAAAATATTCATTTTTTGATAAAAATACCGACACCTGTATCAGGTCGTCCATATTCAGGACTAAATACGAAATTTCAAAAAACAGTTTTCCAAACAAAATAACACTGGCTTGGATTTGAGCCTGCCATCTTCGGCTAGCGAACTCTCTTTGCTGATGTGTTTGACTGCGAAATCAACAAAAATCATATCACAAAAGTTTTATTTTCACTCCCATCTTTTTAACTGGTGAATTAAGCTACTGTTCGTTTTATATTAAGAGCAATGATCATAATTTGAATGCTAACGAAGTATACCGTCGAGAATTATGCCAGTAAATGGATGTTTGCGACGTAAACTATACAGATACAGATACCTATACTATAACTGCAGAAAGAATATTTCTTTTTAAAAAATGAAGTTTTTATATAGTGATAGTGTGTTTCCATGGTCATGACCATTCTCAACTCCCCATGGAGCATACAGTACGGGCTGCTAAATGAAGCGCTCACATAAATGTACCCTTAAGTTGGGTACTCAGGTATGCCTGAATCGATTACACTTAATCACAACTTACATCTTCCCATGTGAAACCATTCCCCTCACATTTCAACATGTACAACTGCGCAAGTATCCTATGGGTCACTACGGGCAGATCTGGCATCGACTTCCGTCGCCCTCGTCCAGTCTTCAGGAAAATGTCTCCGAGTACCTCATACAATGAATCACCTACAAAATAAAATCAGAGAGAAAAGACATGAGCAATGGATAAGTAAATTATAATAAATATCATTTTAAAAAAAAGTAAAAAAGTAACCGGTCCCGTTAGCTCAGTTGTACAGCGTTCGCTTCAGGTCAGAGGTTCAAACATATTGGCTATGACAAATAAAGTCGTAAAACTGTATTGTTTCAGCTGCCCGCCTTACGTTCCACAGGGCAAGGGAACAGTGAAATGACTGGCGGTTGGCCCGTGTCAGTATGGGTATACTATACTGTGACTGGGTGATAATTGTGAGTTGTGTTACACCGCATTTCTCAGTGTGGCAGCACGCAAATAATTGTTGAAGCAACACCGTCTCTAATGAGACCAAAGGTCGATTGGATGTTAATAGAGTAAAAACTAAACTTTCCGATCAAAGGTAGAAGTTAAAAGGTTGGAAGTTCGAATCCCCCCTCCCACTCCAGGCAGCGCAAAGTTGAATCCTGGGAAAAGGGTCTTTACACATATTTTCCCACCCCCATGAGTAAAATAAAGTACCAGGCCTCATCAGCATCGTCTGTGTCCATAAAAATAGAATGGCAGACGGAATAGCCTTTTAATTCAGGTTGCAGGTTACAAAAGCAAAAATTACAACATCCTGCCCTATGCATTAAATAAATGTTGCATTTGGTCTGGGAAAACTTGTAAAGTGCCCTAAGCACTGTAAGTGGATGTGATATTGCGCTATATGAACCACCAGATATTTTTTTCTTCTAAATATCTGTCTAAATTTGGCAGTCAGATGTCCACGAAATGTGATCATTTTATTTTAGGAAGTGGTTATTCAGTATCAGATACTGAATAGTGCTTTGCCACTATTCAGTATCCATAAGGAACTCTTTTTCATAGAGAGAGTGAAAAGTGCGACAATCTCGGTTGAATGGAAATAAACTGTTGACCTACTTCCAGATTGAACACATGCACTAACTGACAGCCCGAATCAAAGCTGTAAAAATATTTTGATCGTAATTTTTTTAAAATTTCTGCTTTTATGCAATTAACATAGTTCAAAATATCAAAATAAGAGTGGCATTCAAATCCATTTTTAAATGTCTAAATAGACATGATTAAATGTCACTAAGAGTTTAGTGACACCATGGCTTGGTGGATATAAGCTGTTTGACTCGGAGTTTAAGGTTCGAGAGTTCAAATCCCGGTAGGGGTAATTTGTTTATTTTTCCCCATAATTTTTTTGATTCCTTCTGTCTATTGATATTTTTAAACTTTTGTTTTTATAATTTTATTTGCTTGTAATATACTTTAATGTTGATATTATACTATTGTACTTTTATTATTATTATTATTATTATTATTATTTCTACTTCCTTACTATTATTATTATTGTTGTTGTAATCGTCATCATCACTATTATGATTATGATGATTATTTTTTTTTAATCAAGTAGTTGGAGTGATTTAATCAGTTATCGATTTATTACGAACATCTTTTATGTGTTATCATCTCGTTGTTGTTTTTCATTATTGTGCTCTTCTATTGTTCATTATTTTTTAAAATCTTGCTTTTTTTCTGTTTGTCTCATTTGTTGTTGTTGTTTGTTTGTTTGTTTGTTTGTTTGTTTTGTCATCTAAGGCAAACCCGATTCATTATAAATATGTAGGCAGACTTTCTGCATTTTTTAATTGAGCGATGTACTTCCGTGAATTAATTGCCGTACTATATTAAAATTTACGTGATAATAATAATAATAATAATAATAATAATAATAATAATAATAAATAATAATAATAATAATAATAATAATTTAAATAGATACTGAATATTAGACTACAATTGACATCTATTTACTGAATACACGTGGTATTGTAAGGGGTGTTTCTTTTTTTACGAAACCTGCCAAAACACGCCGATACCCGACAAAGTTATGGGAAGTAGGCAGCAGTGGGGAGTGAACCTGGGACTCAGTAAAGTGTACACCGTTGGGGAGTGAACCTGGGGCTGGGTTTCGTAAAAAAAAAAGCAATTACTTTTTTACGAAACCCGGCAATATCCGACAAAGTTATGGAAAGAAAGTAGGCAACAGTGGGGGAGTGGACAGGAGATTCAGGGAAGTGTACACTATTGGGGAGTAAACCTAATTCTATGGTTTTTTGGCGGATTTCGTAAAAAAGTAATTGCTTCATTCTCGTCTGGTACCCATCTCCTATAGTCCGGCTTCATTTCCCACTGGTATCCATCTCCCCTAGTCCCAGGTTCATTTCCACTGATATCCTCTTCTCACAGTCCCAGGTTCACTCCCAACCGGTGTGCACTTCCCTGAGTCCCGGTTCATTGCCCAATGGTGCCCACCTCCCATAACTTTTGAAAATTTCGGTAGGTTTTGAAATAAAAGTACATTCTGAGCTCACTGTCCACTGGAATCAGCCTCTCGCAGTCCCAGGTTCAATCCTCATCAGTGTCCAAATCCCAGATTAACTCCCCACTGCTGCCTGCTTCCCATAACTTTGTCGGGTTTTGGCGGGGTTTCGTAAATAAGTAATTCTCCCTCCCCCTTGGTATTGCTTTTTTACAAAATCCAGAGTCCCAGGTTCACTCCCCACAAGTGTACACTTCCCTGAATCTCAGGCTCACCCCCCACTGTTGCCTGCTTCAATAAGTTTGTCGGATATTGCCATATTTTGTCGGGTTTCGTAAAAAAGTAATTGCTTTTATATGAAACTCGCTGAAACCCGCCAAAAACCAGAATCTCAGGTTCACTCCCTACTGGTGTACACTTCCTTGAATCTCAAGTTAACTCCCCACTGTTGCCTACTTCCCATAACTGTCGAATATTGCCGGGCTTTGTAAAAAAGTAATTGCTTTTATGTGAAACTCGCTGAAACCCGACGAAAACCATAGTCTCAGGTTCACTCCCCACTGGTGTACACTTCCCTGAGTCTCAGGTTCACTCCCCACTGTTGCCTACTTCCCACAACTTTGCCGGATATTGCCGGATTTAGTAAAAAAAGTAATTGCTTTTATGTGAAACTCGCTGAAACCCACCAAAAACCATAGTCTCAGGTTCACTCCCCACTGGTGTACACTTCCCTGAGTCTCAGGTTCACTCCCCACTGTTGCCTACTTCCCACAACTTTGTCGAATATTGCCGGGTCTCATAATAAAGTAATTGCTTTTATGTGAAACTCGTTGAAACCCGCCGAAAACCAGAGTCTCAGGTTCACTCCCCACTGGTGTATACTTCCATGAATCTCAGGTTCACTCCCCACTGTTGCCTACTTCCCATAACTCTCTCGGATATTGCCAGGTTTCATCGGGTTTCGTAAAAAAGTAATAGCTTTTATATGAAACTCGCTGAAACCCGCTGAAAACCAGAGTCTCAGGTTCACTCCCCACTGGTGTACACTTCCCTTAGTCTCAGGTTCACTCCCCATTATTTGCCTACTTTCCAAAACGTTGCCCCATTTTGTTGGGATTTGGCGCATTTTGTAAACAAAAAGTAATTGCTTTTTTTTTTTTTACAAAACCCGCTGAAACCCAGTCCCAGGTTCACTCCTCACTGGTGTTTACTTCCACGAATCTCAGGTTCACTCCCCACTGTTGCCTACTACCCATAACTTTCTGGGATATTGCCAGGATTAATCGGGTTTCGTAAAAAAGTAATTGCTTTTATATGAAACTAGCTGAAGCCCGCCGAAAACCATAGTCTCAGGTTCACTCCCCACTGGTGTATACTTCACTGAGTCTCAGGTTCAGTCCCCACGCTTTGCCGCATATTGCCGGGTATCGTAAAAAAGTAATCCCCCCCCCCCCCACATTTTTTATTGCTTTTTTACAAAACCCAGAGTCCCAGGTTCACTCCCCACTGGTGTACACTTCCCTGAATCTCAGGTTCATCCCCTCCCCCCCCCCCCTACACACACACACGCTGCTGCCTACCTCCCATAACTTTGTCGGATATTGCCGGGTGTCGTCGCGTTTCAAAAAAGTAATTGCTTTTTATTACGAAACCCGCCGAAACCCAGTCCCAGGTTCACTCCCCACTGGTGTACACTTTTCTGAGTCCCAGATTCACTCCCACAGCTGTCCTCTTCCCATAACTTTGTCAGGTTTCGGAAAAAAAAACACCGTACAAAAACCACTATTCAGTGTCAGATACTGAATAGTGCAAAACCACTATTCAGTATCAGATACTGAATAGTACAAAAGCACTATTCAGTATCAGATACTGAATAGTGCTAGCCTTCATTTTATTCTCCTGTCTCGGTCTAGTAGAGATCTACCATGTCCAAAGAAATATCACAAGATATCTATAATATCTAACTAGCATTTCATTAAAAACAAGCTATTTTCATTAAAAGATAAAGTACTTACGCAAGGAAGAAGAAATATCCCCATTTGTCGTCCGCCATTTTGTTTTTGATTCTTTTCTTTCGATGTCAACAAACCGGTTTCGTGGTGGGTTTGAAGTCATCACGCTCCCTTCAAACGAAGCTGATCTATGTAATCTCTTCACATTTTTAACGGAAAATGATTTAACTTTAATATGCTGGAAAGAAAAGTTGATATTTTTAAATTTTGACGGGAAAAATTCAACTTTGAAGTTTTCAATCGAAGATCTACCCTACTTCACTCTTCGCGATATTCGATTGAAAGGAACGGAAATGAACGCCAGAATCTCGACTTCCGTTTAGGAAAACCGCTTGTTGATTGGACAATTTCTAAGGGAGCGATCCTTATTTCAACGAACTTGGTCCCAAAAAAAAATGGAGAAATTATTGGTTCGCCGATCAAATCCCGATAAGAGTGCGTCATGTTTTGTTTTGTTTTTAAGGGTTTTATGGCGCTTGCAACACATTTAGGTTATATCAGCGCCAGTAAAAAGGAAGAAAATGGGATAGTAAAAAGTTCTAGAATTACAATTAAAGCACCCAAGATAAAGGGGAACTGAGAACAAATAGGGATCAGATGTAGATTCCAAGAGCATACCACCAATGTACTTAGTTTGAAATCACCTACAAGTCTCATCCAGACACAAGCACAAAATCCAACAAAGAGGAACACATTATACATTATACATTCAAAATAAAAATAATAATACATAACAGAGAGATGATTTACAAGGAAAAAAACATCATCTCCCAAAACAATAACTATGCATTCGACTGTTTCCCTCCCAGCGCCAGGACAAAACCAAGTAATCTCATTCCGAGACAAAGACAGAAAGCATGTTGGAATACAGATATAACGGGATAGAAGACACAGTATGTACCTCCCTGCCCGCTATGGGAGAGAGTGCGTCATAAAAACGCAACTATAACAGAATTTCTATAAAAAAAATAGATAAATCTAATAAGATGTTAAGACAGAGATAAGATTGAACAACAATAATACATTGGTTTCATAAAAGTGGTTTAATAACATTTTTTTTAGTCAGAAGTTAAAAAGTTGCTATTTCACACCATCCCGGCCCCTTGGCAGGGGAAATCAACTTTTTTTGACTGGCGTTTGCGGTACCTATTTAGATTTATCATTGCTGTACTGCCCGAACATTAGCTGTGAAATATTGGTTCATCCGCTTGCTCACCACTTGACAGGAGAGTAACGGATTGGTTACTTTTTACTGATTACTATTGCCATGGCTATTGATAGTTCTGGACACGGCCATGCAGTTTTTCATGCCTTTCTTAAAAGAGAAAACCAATTTCATTTATCCAAATGTTTGAATTTTTTAACAAAGAATGTACAATTCAGAAACTACTTCATTTTTTGAAGATAAGGATTTTTCTGAGATATCTGCCATTTACAAGGAATTTCCACATGCCTCTGTGGATTCCATATAAATAAGGCAATAAAGCAGCATTTCCAAAATAAACAGGTTCCAAAAAAATTGTTGGAACATTGCTAGCTTGGCTCTTTTTGACAAACAAAGAATGGCACAAACAGTCATGATGAGAAGTGTTACTGATAGTCTTGATCAGCTATCAGATAGTCTAAAATTGTATTACAGTGCCTTCCTTGGAGATGGAGAAAAAAAAAAAAAGGAAACAATCCATGCAGGAGGAGATATTTTATAAATTCAATGTGTAGGATGCGGATAAAATTATGATCAGAAATCTTCTTTTGACGGATCAACTGAAGTAAAAAAAAAGTCTGATGCCAACAATGACAGGAAAGAAAGAACAATCAATTCCTTATTTGACAAATCAAAAAAGTAAAATATTACAATCCAGTTATTCAGGGGTCTTTGAAAAACATTCGAAGGCTACACAAAAATGTTTCAGTCAAGCAAGCCACAATGCCATGCTTTACACTGTACACAATTGTACTCCTAAGTCACGTCATTTTATAAGTAGTATAGACTCTGGAATATCCAGTGGCCGCCGCTACGCTTGTCGTTCACTTCACTCCCACGGGATATTCCAGAGTCGGAAAAAAAAAAAAAACTCTTTACAGATTTAAGTATTATTTTTTTAAAAAATAAATAAATAAATTCCAGTACCCTCAGATCTGATGGTACTGAACTTTAAAAAAATAAACTCTTTAAAGATTTAAATATTATTAAAAAATAAATTCTATTTTTTTTCCGACTCTGGAATATCCCGTGGGCGAGTGAGTGAAGTGAACGACAAGCGTAGCGGCGGCCACGGGATATTCCAGAGTCTATACTACTTTTATAGTTGTTTTATTTGGCTCGAAGTGATAGCCAAATGCACTGTTACAAATCTCAACAATATCAACACAGAGGACGAAACATTCCAGTTGAAAAATCGACATATTTCAGTTGGAGAATATTGTTTGCCCTATTTACTCAAATGCCCTCGAGACAAATCTGGCAACCCTTGGCTGCCAGATTTTTTCAAGTCACTGCGACAAGGTTATGTTGAGGACAGCAAATCAATTAATAAGCTCCCACTTGACAGCAGTGTTCATCCAGCTGTCATATCTGGACCCCTGCAATCAAAGATCATCTCAGACTTTCAGTGCTTTACTGGCAATGGCAGAACTGCTGCCAAACATCATTCCCTCACATGACAAGAGGACCTCTTGACAATGAACTCAATAGATGATGTGTCATCCATTGAGGCTACAAGACAGATGATGATATTTGATTAATAATAATTGTCTTTCAGTTGAAGAAGAAAGGACCCATAAGGTCCCTTAAGGAACAGGCACCCACCCAGACAAGAGGAAGTTGTGACCTTTTTAGCGTCTCTTGACACAATGCCTGCACATTACTGCAGAAAGATCTCGAAGAAAAAGTACTTCACCTGCGAAATGGATGTATACATGGAGTACAAGGAGTGGTGCGTGAAAAAAAATACCAGTCTGGCATCGAGACAACTTGCTAGTGACGAAATTGATAAGGGTAACTACGACCTTTTTAGACCTAGAAACCATCTCTGTGTTTCATATGATGAAGGAAACGCAGACGAAGAAAAATACAACCTTCACATCATAAGGAAGACAGAAGCAAGGACAGCCAAAGAAAATGACAAGGCATTGGCGGCTAACAGTCACGGTCACACAAAAATGATAACAATAGACCTCCAAGCTGTATTACTGCCACCTGCGTTGAAGGCCTCTGCCCAATACTATTGGATGATGCTTTGTGCCCATAACTTCACCATCTTCGATACTACAACTACAACCAACGATGTTTTGTTATGTTTTGTACGAGGCGGAAGGAGGCCTGACAGCCGATGAATTTGCATCTTGCCTGTGTGACTACATCGCCAAAAGCTTGACGCCAGAGTGCAGGGAATTAATAATTTATTCTGATGGGTGTACTTATCAAAATAGGAACTCAACCTTGTCAAAAGCCTCGACTTTCACCGCACAAACAAAGCTAATAACAATAATTCAAAAATATTTAGAAAAGGGGCATACCCTAATGGAAGTAGACAGCGTCCACAAAACCATTGAGGATAAAATAGGACACAAATTGATATATTTGCCCATTGGACTATGTCAGGCACATGAAAGAAGCGAAACAAAATCATTGTCCCTACAAAGTAGAGTATTTGGACTACAAATTTTTCAAAAGCAACAATGCCGTTTCTGGAGTAAACAACACCTGGCCAGGGAAAAAGAAGGGAGATCCTCAAATCGTTGACATACGTTGCATAAAATACATACTGGCACTCTTACAAACTGAGTGATTGGTTTGTTTTCTTTTTGAAATCAGAAGTACGAATCTGTTTCCAATACCTTTTAATAACTATGGATTATTTATCAAGCCAGAATCTATGAAATGTGGTAAGTGCCAATAATAATTGAGTAATAATTATTTAAGAAATGTTTAGAATTAGCATCTGGCTGTAGTTCCTGCAGACGATAGTTGGGACCCATCGATTCGCACATTGGCTAAGCCTAGGCCTAGATATGGCGCAACGCGGAGCACACGATTCAGAATCGCGGGCAACCCTAGAGGAATGCCCCTAGACGCTCGAGGACACCTCCCATCACCTCGAGACTTGGGAGAAGATCCCGGACCTCCTCCCGTCGCCTCTAACCAGAAACGGAGGTCCCGAGACTGCAGGAAACAGTCCCGCTCGCCCCGCCGGGTCTCCAGAACAAGTACCCCGACCCGACTGAGCCGCAATCGGTCTCCCAGCAGGCATAGGAGGGAGGGCCAGGAGCAAGCCGACCGCCGAGACAGATCTCGCCGCCGCCGGGGGGACTTCCGCAGCCTGCGAAATCAGCTGAAGAGGGCCAGGCAGGAGCTGGCCTCCCTCCGGACCGAAGAGGCAGAGGTCACCAGTCTCTGGGAGGAGAACAGGAAAATGAAGGAGAGGGAGCCCTCGATGGAGCTGTCCCTCCACAGCTCTGTCTTGGACAATCTTGTAAATAGATTTATTTTTGCCCCAGCCCTAGGAAAGGGCTTTCCTTTTATTTCAGCCCTAGGTGAGGGCCTTTTTTTTTGTTCAACCCCAGGAAAGGGCCTTCCTCATTTTATTGACCCCCTTTTTTTTTTGTCGCAACGCCCTAGGTAAGGGCTCCTCTCCTTTAGTTCTCCACTTAAATACCGAGAGCTCCAGAAAGGTGCAGGTGAGTATCCGACATCCAGCCACTCTGCCCTTTTTTAGGGGGGAGCAGTGTAGGGATCTCTAGCCGAAAACAATCGTACGGCTACAGTGTGACCATGGCGATGGTCATTCCTACTTCCGCTACGTCCCGAGCTGACCCGGCTCATATAAAGCCGAGGGGACCTCTCGAATCATTCCCTTATCCTCTCTACACCAAACAGACTACTCTTATCCTACAGACTAAAGACACTTGACAGACACGCATTTTACACTTCTCTCTATCTACCTACCGCCTTGATTCAGGGTAAGCTATATTTTTATACTTTAACTTTATCTATTTAATATCTAGTTTTAACTTAGTAATTCCGTGATCACCGGCCATCTGGATCCATCCTAGCCATGGAGTCCTACAGCCCGAATACCGAGTTCTGGCAATCACGGTAGTTACTACACTTGGAAAATATTTTTGAACCATATTAATTATTCATTCTGTTCTACAGGAATAAAGGACTAACCAAAGATGATATAGCTGTACCAATCGCAGTGATAAGGATAGTGTTAAAGGAATCACCTTCCACCAGTAAGTACTCTTCTTATTTTGCTAACTGTTGTGATCATACGTCCAAAGGATTACTTGCTCAGCTACAAGACTACAAGAAGGTCTTGTTGAGATGAAAAGTACCAACTCATTTGCTGACTATGCGTGCATCAAATTTTAAAATGGGGGACTAATCTCTAGGTGAAAACTGCAAAAGTCAGTCATTTATCGACAAATGTAGGTTAGATTTCAGTTCGGTTGAAATCCAACCTAACCGTAAAAGGCTTAAGATTGGTTGGATTTTACTATCTAACGTTTGTTTCATCTTTTGTCTAAAAGTATTCTTTGTACATTTTCATCACACTGACCTATCACTCAATTCTTGGAAAATATTTTTGAACCATATTAATTATTCACTGTGTTCTACAGGAATAACCAAAGATGCCTACTTGTTGCGCATTTGGCTGCACCAATCGCTCTGATAGGGAGAGGGGTACAGGAATCACCTTTCACAAGTGAGTACTTTTCTTTTATTGCTAACTAAAACATTTATGATCATACGTCTAAAGGATTACTTGCTAAGCTACAAGATCTTGTTGATATGAAAAAGTACCAACTCATTTCCCAACCTTATGTGTGCATTAAATAAAATAGCCTTGTTTTAACCCCTTCACGGCTAGGTTACATTTCAACCAAACGGAAATCTAACCTACTTTTGTCGATGTATGACTGTCTTTTGCAGTTTTGACGTAGAGATTTGTCCCTGTGATGTGCCTCGAGTGCTTGAGGCGAATCACAGGACTCATATCTCAGTGAAAGTTGTAGAGGATCGAATGATATTTTATGTGAAGTCCAGACTAGCTGTGAAAGAGTTAACACTTGGTTGTATCAACAACAGTGCTATTCGAACAAATGGTTTGCTACCACACAGAATAGCACACCCAGTCACAGTAAGAATGTTACCAGGCGCCCAATAATGTTGTAATGCTATTTTAAGACATTAGTGACAACAATGTGTTGTTGTTTTTTTATTTTTTTTAGATTCCCCAAGGATGAAGAGCGGAGAAAGATGTGGATAAAATCCATAAGAAGGGAAAATTTTATTCCCTCCAAATATGCTGTTGTCTGTTCTGTCCACTTTGAGGAGAAATGCATTGACAGAACTGTCAATATTGTTCGATTGAGAGAAGGTGCAGTACCTACTATCTTTGTGTCTTTTCCTTCTTACTATCAAAATTCGGGGGACAACGCAAGAAATATCAGTAGAATGTGTCAGGTTTCTATGTACCATCTAAGAAATATCAGTCAAATAAAATCATTCACTGATTACGCATGCTTTCATCATGGGAAGACTAGATTACTGTAACTCTCTACAGACAGGAGTTGCGTGAAAATATCTAAACAAACTACAGAAAATCCAGAATTTTGCAGCTTGGGCCATCTCCAATAAAAATAAGTTTGATGAATAGTACACAAATTCTTATGAACTACCATTGGCTGCCAGTCAGGGAATGGATTGTTTTTAAGGTGTTATGCACCACTTACAAATGCTTGAATACCTTGGCCTCATCATACTTGCAAGACCTTTTGTCCCTGTTTTCAAAGCCTGCAGTCTTTGAGATCCAATGATTCTAACTTTTTGAGTATTCCCTGCACTTCAACTGTCTTCACTGAGAATGTCTTTTTCTTTACTTATGGAATTCAACACATCCAATTCATGAATTTAAATTACTTTTTTTTTCCTTTTATGTTTGATTGAATGAACTATATATTCTCTTACAGACGAAAATTTTTTATCACACACAGAACAGTGCCAAGTCTTCAATTCATCTGATTTTCCTATTCCATTGTGTTTCATGGTTATGTGAAAATTGTACTCTGAGAGGCCAGCAAAAATTTCATTACAAAAACAACATTCAATTTCACTTTCATCCTCACGAATAGCATTTGACTCATCATCTCCCGAATGACTGTCAAAAAATTTTTCAACTGAAACGTCACTAATTGTAGAAGACAGTGTGAGACTCTTGTTGAGCATTTCCCCACTTCCCAGCATATTTTCCACAAAACGCTGGCGGATTCTCCCACTCATATCCTGGTCTGTGGTAATGTCATCTCTTTGTAATGGCAAGGTGTCCGAATTTTTACCGTTGTTCATATCCTGATCTACGCAAACCTCATCATTTTGTAATTGTCGGGTGTCAGTATTTTCCCTGGTGTTGTCAAATGTAACAAGCGTTGGTGCAGACACTAATTCAAACTGCTCCTCCATTCCTTTAGCATCTAATGGAGACAAAGTATGTATAAAACGAATTAGTATAAAAGTGAACTAATGTTTGCAATGTAGGAAGCAGGCCAATCTGGTAGGTAGTTAGGATTGACACTTAATATTACTTATCACTATCAATATAAATATTTAAATTTCATAAACCAATTACCTGGTTCATGTTCTAAACAAGTGTTTATGAAACGGTGCCCGGCAAAGCAAGAAAGAAAAATACAAGAAAACAAAAACATCCCCAAAAAATCAGTCTTCCTGGAATCAAGTGAGGTGACTTCTCACAGACTGTACAGTATAAACAACAAATTATCTGCAACTTTCAATGTTAAATTAATATTATTAAGAGTAATTGTGTTATTGTTAAGTGTTCTTTCAATTTCAAGTAAATCACGGGAGTATTTAATTCAGAGTCAAAAAGAGGAAAGGAGGTCCCAATAGTTCAGTTGGTAGAGCACACCTCACACCACGAACAGGAACTGAGATCAATCCTGAGTGAAGTTGACTTTTTTCTGAACCCCCCCCCCCCCCCATGTCCTCAACCAGCAGTGATTTGGTAGCTGGATCTGTTAGATTTGGCTAAAAGTACGTGAAAGACTAGCATCCTATCCAAAGGGTAGGAAGTGATTGATATTGCCCATTCAATGCAATAGAAACTGGTATAAACTTCTACTGCTTGAACCTTATAACTTGAATTATTTCTCAAAAATAAATCAATATATAGACATATAACTTAAGTAGATAGATAAATGAATAAATATAAGTAAATACATAACAAGATATGACTAAACAAACACACAAACTGATGGATAGGATAACTCAAGTCCAAATATAATAGAAGTTGAAAAAGTCAAATATGCTTTTACCATGTGGTTTGGTATTGACGATGATTTGCATGTAAATAAAAAAAATTGTCTCTAGGTCTTTTCCAAGGGAAGACTGGAATAACCAATACATCAGCTGCAAATTGAGCTAGGGTGAGGTGACTTGTTCAAGACAAGGTACCTTTCAGGTACGCAGCAAAGACTGAGCAATGCACCCCCCCCCCCTCCCCCTCCCCTCTTAAAAAAAACATAATAATGTATCTGTTACTTTGGTCTTTCCCACCAGTTGAAGAAGTGAAGGAAGCCGTACCGTTTTTTTTCCGTTTCTTGGTGGCAGAGGATTTAGCAGTAGGGACTCTTTTTCTTTTTTCATTACTTTGGCCTTGCTTGTTGTAGTAATCCTTCACCGTCGTAGATCTAGTTGGAATCAAAGAAAGCCATAACCATAATTCAATCAGCAGAAACGATGTTTTACATTAAAGGAACAAAACTAATAATAATAATAACAATAATACTAATAATAATAATAATAATAATAATAATAACAATAATAATAATAATAATAATTCATTTGTATATCGCTGAACTTCCAATGAGGTGTTTTTGCTTTTACAATGGTCTATGAAATTCAAACAAAGAAAGTCACACACACACAAACACAACACACATATATGAATATCATACAATCCGAAATAACAACAAATTTCAATAATCATACATAACACAGTAAAAATAATTGATTTCACCTCACATACTATATTGATAATAATAACATTAATAATAATAGTAATGGTAAAAATGATAATAACAACAATAATAATAATAATAATAATAATAATAATAATAATAATAACATAGCTGCCAACTTTTAAATAATAAAATAAGGAACGCTCATTTGGCCCGGGATGAGGGGATGACGTGTGCCCCCCCCCCCCCCCACCTTCATCGAATCGCAACATATAAAAGTCAGCCCTTTTAATTACTATTACTAACACTAACAAGTTTGAGATAACAGAGGCCAGTCCAAAAGTTGCTAAATTATCGGGTTTAGTACCAGCACATTTGAATTGTTAAAATGACACTTTCCACAATGAGATCAAAATTTCAGAACAGACAATATAAAGAAAGAATTCAACTGCCTCAACTTTGATAAGGACCAATACACAAGAAGCACAATTGTAAAATAAATGAAATAACTTAAGATGGTTAGAAATGCATAACTGCCAACCTGGTATATCACTTGAGAGGGCGTTATGGGGTAAAAATTAGGTGAGTTCAGATAAAAAGTAGACGATTGCATATATGTTTTCTTTCATGCAACATAATGGTCTTTAAGTAGTATACTATAATAGTAGTTATAGTAAAATGCACCTCTAAATATTAGAATTCCTACTTCTTTACTTTGACAAGATAAACACACCTAAAAATGGAGTATACTTATTTTTCTTGAACCTAAACCGTTACAAAAGCTTTCTTGAAAATAAAAAAAATTAAAATCAGATGAAGATGTTTTTTAAAGAGATTAAATTTATATATATCATAAATTAATAAAGGGAAATAATCATTGTCATGTTTAATCTATATAAGCAATTGATTTTCTGATTGAATACCTTCCAATCAAAGATGAGGATTTAATTTTATTCTTAATTAAATAATATTTGTAACAAATAGTGAAATTATCAATACTGTCTTAGAATATTCAAAGTATATCGAGGCTAACATCCATATTCTATGCAAATCTCCAATACATTATGAAAGGTTTGAGTAAAATACAGGCGTCATATAAACGAATGGAACTTTTTTAATTGTTGAAAATCATTTATGATAGAGGCATAATTCAAATTAAAGAGCTACACAAATGGAGATTATGCTCTCACTGGACACCAATAATAAAAATAATAATAACACTAATAGTAGTAGTAATAGTAATAATAATGGATCAATAATAATAATTCATTAGGCTCACATGCCTTGTTTACCACAAATTAGTCAAAAATTACAAAATACGGATTTTGAACTAAAAATAAGGACTTACGGACTCAGGAAGTCAAATACGGAACAAATCCGTTTTTAACGGAACGGTTGGCAGCTATGTAATAATAATAATAATAATAATAATAATGTTGCCAATGATAAGTACTTTTAAAAAAACACAACATAATTTTTATCAAGACAGCAAGCCTACATAGGACGATAGGTAAATAGATTCAAAACTGGATTGAGAAAATATCAAGAACAACAACAATAATAAAAAACTATAACGACATATGCCAGAAACTAACCGATACTCACTTTTTACCCAAGTTTTTCCTGTCTGCATTAGATCTACCTGGTTTTTCTCTTATCTGAGGATCAGTAGCACGGTGTATCAAATTGCTACTCTTTGCATAAGAGGTGAAAACTGGTGACAGTACAGATGAATTCCAATAACTGCTGGCGCCAAACCTTCGTCTTATTTCAAATTCTGAGACGGGTCTCTGGTAAAGAACACCTTCTTTGTCGTAGTATAGAAGCAGATTCAGATTTCTACTCCGTGGCATCATGCTGGCCAATTGTTTAAAGAAGTCACTTTTCTTTTCTTCAGGACTCTGAAAAGAAACAAAAAAAACATGAGAAATAAAAATTTTAGAGATATATATTAGACCTGTAAATGGTTGGTGAAAACATTGTCGAAACTTTTTGAACACGTGAAAATAGACCAACAGGATAAAAATATGGATTAATTAATAAACACAACACAGATATGACACGTTAATTGACTAGTCAAATAATGTCACTTTCCTCAACTCATTTATAACACAATAAGCAGGTCCATATTTTATGGTAACAACAAAATAAAATCCCAATTATTTGAGAGAGTACACATATTTCGGATCCAAGGTCTCACTACCCACAATAAGGAGTGGGTCAAATTAGTGACAATTATAATAATAATCAAAACAACAAAAATGAGAGAGAGAGAGAGAAAGAGAGAGAGAGAGAGAGAGAGAGAGAGAGAGAGAGAGAGAGAGAGAGAGAGAGAGAGAGAGAGAGAGAGAGAGAGAGAGAGAGAGAGAGAAAGAGAGAGAGAGAGAGAGATTGTTTGTTTTTTAAGGGTTTTACAGCGCTTGCAACACATAATAATAATAATAATCAAAACAACAAAAATAATGAGTTATGTTAAGTCCCAATAAGGCGGTGATTTCATTTAAAAAACTGACCTTTTCTTCTCTCAAATTCTCTGAACAATCATTAATGCCATCTTTATTGTTGTCATTATATTCATCTTTGCTTGTCGATATCTGCAAAAGGAGTTTGGATGAATAAGTCTGCATGCTGACATATGGAAGCTAAATAGTTAATTTGTGTTATAGTTAAATGAATGAAAGAGAAAGAGAGAGAAATAGAGAGAGAGAGAGAGAGAGAGAGAGAGAGAAATAGAGAGAGAGAAAGAGAGAGAGAGAGAGAGAGAGAGAGAGAGAGAGAGAGAGAGAGAGAGAGAGAGAGAGAGAGAGAGAGAGAGAGAGAGAGAGAGAGAGAGAGAGAAATTGTTTGTTTTTAAGGGTTTTACAGCGCTTGCAACACATCTAGGTCATATCAGCGTCTGTAAAAAGTAAGAAAATGGGATAGTAAAAAGTTCTAGAATTACAATTAAAGCACCCAAGAAAAAGGAAGACAAAGCGAGGGATTAGGGAACAGATGTAGAATCCAAGAACACACTTTCAATGTACTTAGCTTGAGATCACTTAGATGTCTCATCCTGACACAAGCATGGGTCCCTGCTAAGAGGAACACACTCAAATGTTTACAATTATGTAAAACAAAAATAATACAATACATAACAGAGATGATTTACAAGAAAAAAAATATCACCTCCCAAAACCCTAACTGTACATTTGACAGCCAAGGTCAGGACAAAACCAAGTAATCTCAATAATCTAAAACAAAGACACGAAGCAATTGGAAAACAGATACAGGGGGGATAGAAGAGCAGTAACTCCATGTCCACAATGTTGGGGGGGGGGGGGGGGGGGGGGGGGGGGGGGGGGGGAAGAGAGAGAGAGAGAGAGAGTAAAAGTATTTAAGTACTCAAGACAATGCTCATCAGTCCAGTAGAATTAGGGTTTGACCCGGAAGAACTTGGTATACCAAGCCAGTTTTTATTCTGGTGAAACAAGACTATATTTTGAGCCTCTCCAGAGCCACCCTCCAGCCGTTTTAACGTTATCTGTATGAGAATAATGTTGAGTAGCTTTTTAATCAATTTCTCATTTAATCTATTTATTTTCAGAAAATATATGCTCTTTTAGATGTTTTGGCATTTTAAAACAAAGTTAAATGGTATATGCAATGCTAGTTAAATCTTCATTTCATCCAAATTTCTTATTTAAAAACTTCCGGCGACAACTGCCAGCACTTCCAATTTCATGCATGCCGGAAATTTCTGGCTAAGTGGCATCTCTGCGGTTTAATTGATGAAAATAAATGTTAAAAAATGTGAATATTTTAATATGATAATCAGCATAAAACGTTGTTTTTGTTTGTTTGTTTTTAAAGGTTTTACGGCACTTGCAACACATTTAGGTCATATCAGCGCCAGTAAAAAGGAAGAAAATGGGACAGTATAAAGTTCTAGAATTACAATTAAAGCACCCAAGAAAAGGTAAGACAAAGGGGAATTTGTTCAAATAGGAAACAGATGCAGATTCCAAGAGCACACTATCAAAGTACTCAGTTTAAGATCACCTAAAAGTCTCATCCAGACACAAGGACAGGTCCCCACTAAGAGGAATACACTCAAATGTTTACAAATCATTTACAAGGAAAAAAATATCATCTCCCAAAACTTTAACTATACATTCGACTGTTTCCCTCTCAGCCAAGGACTCCGACCAAAGTCAGGACAAAACCAAGCAATCTCATTCCAAGACAAAGACAGAAAGCAATTGGAAAACAGATAAGAGGGGATAGAAGACACAGCAAGTATCTCCCTGCCCGCTATGGGAGGTAGGAACCCCACCCAGAGCATAAAACGTGCAACCAAATATGTTAACTTAAATTTAGCTTGGTACCAATTTCTTCCTGGTCACCATATTTTTTTTTTTTTAGCTTAAATCTACTGGACTATATTGTTGTACTTACCATATCCTCAGACATCTTGATAGCATTAACAAGTACAACGACCTTGGCCCATTCTAATCTCACCTCATCGTCACACTCTGTCATGTCCAGATTGGAACTTATCAGGTCCAGGTTTATGCTGGGATTGAGAGAAAAATAAATTATAACACATTAAAAAAAAAAATTTTTTGGGTCCATGATCCATTTATAATTTTCATTTTAGAAGATTGTAGAGAGACTCCCAAGTCTCCTCTGGCACAGTGTTAATTTTATAAAGGACAAGGAAATAAAGGGTTAAGAACACCATTTTTAGTTTTAGGATGTTCAATGGCAAATGCCACACCTTCGCTCAATCACTTCCGAGGGAGATTATGCATCTGTGCACAATGTTATGTCCTTAAGGATCCTTACTGGGAAGGATTCGTTTGTTTGTTTTTGATTTTTAAGGGTTTTCCGGCGCTTGCGACACATGTAGGTCATTTCAGTGGAGGAATATATATATATAGAACAGATATTGAAAAAAAATTAGAATTACAAATAAAGGTACCCAAGAAAAAGAAAGGCAAAGGGGAACTGGCTCATATAGGAAAAATGTAGATTCCCAGAGCATAATATCACCAATGCACTTAGTTTGAGATTACCTAAAAGTCTCATTCAGACGCCAGCACAGGATCCCGCTAAGAGGAATACTCAAATACTTACAAAAACAAATAATATAACCATCAGTACATAACAGAAAGCTGATTTATAAGGGAAAGAATATCACTTCCCCAAAACTATATAGCTATACATTTGACTATCTCCCTCTCAGTCAATGACTCTGGCCCAGGCCAAGACAAAATCAAGTAATCCTATTCCAAGACAAAGACCGAGAGCAGCACGGGAAACAGATAAAGGGGGATAGAATACACAGAAAGTGCCCACTAAGGGAGATCAAAAGACCCCCATGTATATGTGAAGAAAGTTATGTCCTTTGGGAACCTTACTAAAATGGATACATTTTAATCCCAAGACATAGAAACAACAGATGATAATATAATATTTGACACAAAAAGACAATAATTCTTTTTAAAAACTTTCCCAACTGAAAAAGGAAAAAAATTTAATCTGTTTTTCACTCTGCAGTTGGACCTGGGGTGAGGTTCGGAAGCTGGCAGAAGACATGTCACTGGCGTTCCACTTTGAACTTTATGTGTTTATGAAACACCAAAGAGGAGTAAGTAAAGTATGGTAAAAGTAACCACATCCAAATACTGAAGTAGTTGGTGTTACATTGAGAGAAAAAAAACAACTGAAGAATCGATTATACTGTACATACACTCACTTTGTAAGATCCTTCAAGTTTCGAAGCTTGTTTTCAAACTGTTCCTTTTCTGATATCGCACGCTCTAAATTTTTAGCAAGGCTTCGTTGCTTTGTTTCTGTCTTCTTTGCAGCGACATTTACTTCTCTTGAGAGACTGGAAACCGTAACTGAAAAATATAAATTAGTTGATTTTTATAACAGGGGTTGGTGGTTGAGCACTTGCCTTGTTTTTGTTTTTGAGGGTTTTACGGCGCTTGCAACACATTAAGGTCATATCAGCGCCAGTAAAAAGGAAGAAAATGGGAAGTAAAAAGTTCTAGAATTACAATTAAAGCATCCAAGAAAAGGTAAGACAAAAGGGAATTGGTTTAAATAGGACACAGATGTAGATTCCAAGAGCACACTATCAATGTAGTTAGTTTGAGATCACCTAAAAGTCTCATCCAGACACAAGCACAGGTCCCAACTAAGAGGAATACACTCAGATGTTTACCAATCATATAATATAATATGTAAACTAACATAATACAATGCATAACAGAGAGGTGATTTACAAGGAAAAAATATCATCTCCCAAAACTATAACTATACATTCGACTGTTTCCCTCCCAGCCAAGGAACTCCGGCAAGGATCAGGACAAAACTAAGTAATCTCATTCCAAGACAATGACAGGAAACAATTGGAAAACGGGTATGGGGGGATAGAAGACACAGCATGTACCTCCCTGCCCACTATGGGAGGTCAGGATCCCCACCCAGGGCACTTGCCTTCTTATGAAAAGGAACCAGTATTGATTCTGAGTGCAGTCCAGATTGTTTCTGTGTTTTGTTTTGAGGGTTTTACGGCGCTTGCAACACATTAAGGTCATATCAGCGCCAGTAAAAAGGAAGAAATGGGATAGTAAAAAGTTATAGAATTCAATTAAAGCACCAACGAAAAGGTAAGACAAAGGGGACTTTGTTCAAATAGGAAACAGATGTAGATTCCAAGAGCACACTATCAAAGTACTTAGTTTGAGATCACCTAAAAGTCTCATCCAGACACAAGCACAGGTCCCCACTAAGAGGAATACACTCAAATGTTAACAAATAAAATATAACATGTAAATAAAACATAATACAGTACACGACAGAGAGATGATTTACAAGGAAAAAAATATCATCTCCCGAGGCAATAACTATACATTCGACTGTTTCCCTCTCAGCCAAGGACTCCGACCAAGGTCAGGACAAAACCAATCAGAAGGCAATTGGAAAACAGATAAGAGGGGATAGAAGACACAGCAAGTACCTCCCTGCCCACTATGGGAGGTAGGAACCCCACCAAGCAGATTTATTTTTTTTTCTGTACCCTTGTCCATCCAGCAATTATTAAGTAACTAGGTCAGTTAGATTTGGCAGAAATTACTTTGTGATGGATCAATGTTCTATCAAAAGGGTATCAAGCAATTGCTACTGTCCATTTAATCAGCGATGATAATGGCAATTAGTCCAAAAGGAAGAAAACGTATCAGTCCATCAGGCAAACTCCAACCAAATGCAAAAATTAAATATATATATATCAGGGTGTCCAGGGAAATCCAATCTTAAAATTTCCTACCTAGATGTGAAATTTCCTACCAGGTATTTTATCAATTCTTGCCATACCCACAGTGTTCTTTTTTTTTATGCTTAAAAAGACAATCCTTGTTAAAATAGGTTTTACCTCAACACAATCCATATTTTAAAGTAAGAGCAGAGTTGAAAATGACTGGTCACAAAAATTTCTCAGAGCACAGACCACGACCCATCCATGCGACTATAATCTATAAATTTGAATTTCATTAACATTTTCAGAGATGCAACCCAAAATGTGTCTCGCAGCAATTTTTGACAACGTTCGGAGGAATTTCAAAAGTTTAAAAACTGATAGCAACATATAAAATCCTACCTACTTATAGAATGGTACCATGTGATTATACAATATCAAAAGCCACCACCCTCCCCCATTTTCACTTTTAAAAAATACTCATGTGATTTGTTGGTAGGTATGATGTGGTAGTAAGTTATGGTACTTTTGGTAGAGATGATAGTGTAGTGTTAGTCGCTGTAATGATTGGAGTAGTGGTGATTGAGATGATGGTAGGGATGATGTTGCAGAGGTTGCAGTCGTGGTGGTGGTGGTGATGATGATGATGTGATGGTAGTTATAATAGTGAAGTGATGGTAGTGGTGGGGATGATGATGATATGGTGGTTGTAGTAATGGTGGTGATGTTAGGGATAGTGATGTGGTGGTTGTTATAGTAGTAGTAATGGTGGTGGTTCTAGTAGTGGTGGCGTTGTGATGTGGTGGTGGTTATAGTAGTGGAGGTAGTAGGGATGATGATGTAGTGGTGGTTGTAGTAGTGGTGCTGGTGGTATAGATGATGATGTAGTAGCAGTTGTAGCTATGGTAGTGTGGTGGTGGTGGTAGGGATGCATGATAAATGGCGGTAGTTATAGTAGAGGTGGTGGTCGGGATAATGATGTGGTAGTAGTTGTAGTAGTTGTGGTGGGAGGTATGATGATGTGGTAGCATTTTTAGTAGTGGTGATGGGGATGATGATGTGGTGGTGGTTGCAGTAGTGGTGTGGTGTTGGTGATTGGGATGATGATGAGTTGTAGTAGTAGTGGTGATAAAGATGATGATGTGGTGGTGGTTGTAGTAGTAGACGTGATAAGGATGATGATGTGGTGGTGGTTGGAGTAGTGGTTGTGGTGGGTAAGATGATGTGGTAGTAGTTGTTGTAGTGATGGTATGGGATGTGAATGTGGTCTGGTAGTGGTGGTGATGGGGATGATGATGTGGTGGTGGTTGCATTAATGAGTGGTGTTGGTGATAGGGATGATGATGTGGTGGCAGTTGTAGTAGTAAAATAATAATAAGTTTGTGCACAGCAGTTGTCCTTATTACATTTTTGATCTTGCATTTTAAGCAAGAAATTTCTAATTTTTCTCATTTTAAAGAAAATTTCACCCTCAGTCCCATAATTTCCAACATTTCCGACCAAGTATGAAATTTCCGACCAATTTCCAACTTTCCGACTTCCCTGGACACCCTGTATATATATATATATATATATATATATATATATATATATATATATACAGGGTGTCCAGGGAAGTCGGAAAGTTGGAAATTATGGAAATACATAATGTTTCATAACTAGGAGATATATATATATATATATATATATATATATAAATTTCCGACCAATTTCCAACTTTCCGACTTCCCTGGACACCCTGTATGTATGTATGTATGTATGTATGTATGTATGTATGTATGTATGTACGTATATACGTATATACGTATATATATATATATATATACGTGTATATATATATTATATATATATATATATATATATATATATATATATATATATATATATATATATATATATATATATATATATATATATATTTATATATACAGGGTGTCCAGGGAAGTCGGAAAGTTGGAAATTGGTCGGAAATTTATATATATATATATATATATATATATATATATCTCCTAGTTATGAAACATTATGTATTAGGTATTCCAGGCCAAAATTTGGATTGCTTTAAATAGTAATCCCAAGACTTTTTATTTCAAACTATGTGTTGATTGATGCACAGAACAGAAGAAATTATTTTAAAATATTAAAAAATAAAAAAAGTTATGGCCTTTCGAAATAGCGAGAAAAAGTACACTTTCGCATTGCAAAATACTCCATTTTTGAGATCTCGTTCTAAGAAAAGTAAATGACTAAAAAAAACCTAAAGGATCACTTTTAC
>NC_088366.1:59823230-59848230 GCF_034508935.2 Berghia stephanieae | reverse complement strand
GATGTGGTGTGGGTGGTTGTAGTAGTGATGATGTAGTGGTGGTGGTTGTAGTAGTAGTGGTAGTGATGATGATGTGGTGGTTGTAGTAGTAGTGGTAATGATAATGATGTGGTGGTGGTTGTAGTAGTAGTGGTAGTGATGATGATGTGGTGGTGGTGGTTGTAGTAGTAGTGGTCGTGATGAAAATGTGGTGGTGGTGGTTGTAGTGTGTGTGTGTGTTTGAGAGAGAGAGATAGAGAGAAAGAGAGAGAGAGAGAGAGAGAGAGAGAGAGAGAGAGAGAGAGAGAGAGAGAGAGAGAGAGAGAGAGAGAGAGAGAGAGAGAGAGAGAGAGAGTGCTATCTAGTGTTAAGTAGAGCAAATCGAACTTGAAAAACTAGCGAGGCTAAAGTTTGAGGTTAAAGTATTTGTGATTAGCTATTATTGGCAAGAACAGGTAGGTGAACATGAAAATAAATCCAGTGAGCGCAATTTATTGATGTGTGTGTGTGTGTGTGTCTGTGTGTGTGTGTGTGTGTGTGCGTGTGTATGTGTGAGTGTTTGTGTGAAGAGGGAGAAAGAGAAAGAGAGAGAGAGAGAGAGAGAGAGAGAGAGAGAGAGAGAGAGAGAGAGAGAGAGAGAGAGAGAGAGAGAGAGAGAGAGAGAGAGAGAGAGAGAGAGAGAGAGATTTGAGCTTGATTTGTTTGAAGGGCTTTTACGGCGCTTGCAACAGTGGTTGCAGCAGCATTGGTGGTGGTAGGGGTGGCGTTGTGGTGGTTGTAATAGCGGTTGCAGGGATGGTGATGTGATGGTGGTATTAGAGATGATGATGTAATGGTGGTTGTAGTTGTGCTGGCATGGATGGTGATGTGGTAGTTGTTGTAATAGTGGTGGTAGGGATGCTGATTGTTGCAGTTGTGGTGGAGACGGTGGTGTGGTGGTAGTAGTAGTAGTAGTAGTAGTAGTAGTAGTAGTAGTAGTAGTAGTAGTGAAGATGACGATGTGATAATGGCTGTAGTAGAAGTAGAAGTGGTAGTGATGATTATGTGGTGGCGGTGGTGGTGGTGGTTGTATTTGTAGTGTGGCTGTGGTTGTAGTAGTAGTGATGATGTAGTGGTGGTGGTTGTAGTAGTAGTGGTAGTGATGATGTTGTGGTGGTGGTTGTCGTAGTTGTGGTCGTGATGAAAATGTGGTGGTGGTGGTTATAGTGTGTGTGTGTGTGTGTGTGTTTGAGAGAGAGAGAGAGAGAGAGAGAGAGAGAGAGAGAGAGAGAGAGAGAGAGAGAGAGAGAGAGAGAGAGAGAGAGTGCTAAAAAAGCATCTAGTACATGTATTAAGTAGAGCAAAATGAACTTGAAAAACTAGCGAGGCTAAAGTTTGAGGTTAAAGTATTTGTGATTAGCTATTATTGGCAAGTACAGGAAGGTAAACATAAAAATTAATCCAGTGAGCGTAATTTATTGATGTGTGTGTGTGTGTGTGTGTGTGTGTGTGTGTATGTGTGAGTGTTTGTGTGAAGAGGAAGAGAGAGAGAAGAGAGAGAGAGAGAGAGAGAGAGGAGAGAGAGAGAGAGAGAGAGAGAGAGAGAGAGCGAGCGAGAGACTGCTTGTGCATTAAGGCTTTGAATCTTGCCACCCTAGCTCACCTGCAGCCTTGCACTGATGCTAATGCAGTATGACTATGACACTCGCCTTCGGATCAGAAGGTCCTGGGCTTGAGTCCCACACATAGTTGAGTCTTTGGAAAAGGCTCTTTATTCACATTCTCTCACTGTACTCAGTTACTATCAGGGCTGAGAATCTTCCGCCTAAATGGTAGTTTGCCTCCGCCCATCCCCATCACATTTCCTCCTTTTTCAAATTTGTTTTGGATAAATAAACTGATTTTGAGAAGTTTTCAGAAATATGCCGTGTCAAACATGTTCCTCAAAACCACAGAATCACCATTATGTCTTATGTCATATTTTGACACCTGTGTTCAGTCTCGTGAAATTTGGTGACGGTCCCGTTTTTATGACGTCGGGCCAGACAGAATGGCACGATGTCACAGTTGACACAGACGACCAGTCGTGTTCTTTAATTCGCTAGTTGATGAGGATGGGGAGAGACAAATGGGTCTGGATTATTTTTCTCTGTTGTCGGCACCTGTTGCCTTTTTAATATCTCTCTCTCTCTCTCTCCTCTTTCCCTTTGCCTTTCATTTATTTATCTTTTCTTCTATTTTAAAATATAGAATTCATAAGGTCAATACATAAATTATTCTGGTAGAGAAGTCCCCCCCCCCTCCCCCACCACCCTAGCACCATTACTGCTACAAATAACACCACATCATCCCTACCACCACTACTACTACAACCAGCACAACATCATCCCTACCACCACTACGACTACAACTACCACCACATCATCATTCTTACCACAGCTACTACAACCACCACCACACATTCATCCATACGACCACTACTACTACTACAACCACCACTACATCATCATCCTTACTACAACCACCAAATGTTGTAATTACACTTTTAAACTTTTGAAATTCCACCGAGTCGTGTTAGAAATTGCTGCGAGACAAATTTTGGATCGTATCTCAGTGAATTTTAGTGAAATTCAAATTTATAGGTTATGGTCGCATGGATGGGTCATTTTCTTCACGATGAAAAATTTCCTCCTTTTTTGTGACCAGTCATTCTCACCCCTGACTATATCATACCTGTACTGTCTATCTACTTGAACAATTCAAAATCAGTAGCCAACACAAAATTCATCAGTAATAAATGGTACAATTTGAGTAATACTCCACCAATTAACAACAACAACAATTTTTTAAAATACTGCGTATCTACAACCTTCTATACGTAAAATAAATGTTGTTGACCTCCAATCGACTAAGCTATCATGGGCGTGAACTGAACAGTAAACTTTATAACTTTAAGGGAACATTTATCTTTTTTGATAACTGCGGGAACTTAAAACAAATACAAAAAATTTTCTCCAACACTACGACTGCTGTGAAATCAAAATCCATATGTCCGAAATTGTTACCTAATTTCCGTAAGAATTATGGACAATCTGTAAAAGTAGGCAGGTATGCTATATAAATGCTAAACTTTTTTGTTGTTATTTTTTAATGCCTCTAGGATATTGCAGTCTTCATTTGAGATATACTCTAAAAGAAATCTTCATTAAAAAAAATAATTATAATAATAATATGAAAAGTACTGACATCTGGAGTGAAAATGATACAAAATTTGAATAAATAAGAAAGAGAGGTGAAAAGTAACTTTGGAATGAATTTTATTAAGGTATTCAGAGCCTTTGGGACATTCTAAAAATAAACATAATTTACACTAAATACATAATATATATTAAATTATAATTGTTTGTTTGTTTTTAAGGGTTTTACGGCACTTGCAACACATTTAGGTCATATCAGCGCCAGTAAAAAGGAAGAAAATGGGAAAGTACAAAGTTCTAGAATTACAATTAAAGCACCAAGAAAAAGTAAGACAAAGGGGAATTGAGAACAAATAGGGATCAGATGTAGATTCCAAGAGCATACCACCAATGTACTTAGTTTGAAATCACCTACAAGTCTCATCCAGACACAAGCACAAAATCCAACAAAGAGGAATACACTCAAATGCTTACATTATACATTAAAAATAACAAACGTAATAATACATAACAGAGAGATGATTTACAAGGAAAAAAATATCATCTCCCAAAACAATAACTATGCATTTGACTGTTTCCCTCCCAGCTAGGACTCAGGCCAGGGTCAGGACAAAACCAATTAATCTCTTTCCAAGACAAAGACAGAAAGCAAGTTGGAAAACAGATATAGGGGATAGAAGACACAGCAAGTACCTCCCTGCCCACTATGGGAGGTCAGGAACCCCACCCAGTAAATTATAATTGGAATACAACAACATTTGTTTTTAGCTGTTTTACATCACTTAGGTCATATCAGTCTAAATAAATATGAGACAATGGAAAGGTTTTAAAGTTAAGTCTGAATGATGATCTACGATTTAAAATTCACATTAAAAACACCATCAAAAAATGCAATTAACATCTCCAAATAATCATCATTATCAGAGAGAGAGAGAGAGAGAGAGAGAGAGAGAGAGAGAGAGAGAGAGAGAGAGAGAGAGAGAGAGAGAGAGGGAGAGAGAGAGAGAGAGAGAGAGAGAGAGGGGGGGGGGGGGAAGGGGAAGAGAGAAGGAGAGAAAGTGAAAAGGGGGGAGAGAGAGAGAATGTCTATGTATAGATAATTAGCCTTGTAACTGAATTAGCAATGCAGTGGAGCCAAACATGAATTGCCACTTTATTATTATCTTTATCATCATCATCATTATTATTTTTAAACTCAGATAAAGGGATATAAATTTATGAGTGGGAGACTGATGATATGAAAGTAGTGCTAGTGATGGGGAAATTTCGTCTGTTAAGCGAAACGGTGATGATGACATATTTCCTTTCAGAAAGTGAAGGACCGCAGGAACTCCCCAAGAAGCCTATAAGAAAACTGGAAGAATTATTTAAGGAAAAATCAAGAAAGAAAAAAGCTAGAAAAGAAATAACACCACAAGAGCTGCATCAGTTTTTACAAGAACACTTTGCTGATATTGATATAAAAATTTCAAGAGAGACGTTTTCGGAATCCTTATTTTCAACTACAACAGATGAAACAAATAGTAAGCAGATTATAAAAAGGATTTAGAAATTTAAAAAGACAGGATGCGCAGACGCTAATGATTTATATTCAATTCGGAAACTTTCTTAACTTATGCAAAGACTGGCAGGAAAAAGAAAAGAAAAACGGAAGGATGAACCAGACTTGGTCTGTTTGGCTAAAAGAAAAAACAGGATATTCTGATGACCATGCGAGAAAACTGCGTGCTACCTCCAAGATACTTTTTGGTTATACACAATTTTTTCATGTTGGTCTACCAATAAGTTTTATTATTGGAAAACTGAAGATGATTCAAGAGATGTTACAAGTTCCAGAATTCAACTCATTTTGGAAACAACCAATACAATTGTTTTCTACCCCAGACCTTCAACAATCTCAAGAATAACATCTAAAAATAGTAATGGTTATGCATAACCAGTGGCGGCTAACAGTTTCAACATCTCAAGACTGACGGTGGATGAAATCATAAACGACAAAACATCGTAGACTTAGCCGTCACATGTTTCATTTTATAAATGAACCAAGCATGCCTGATGAGACTTGAGAAGACGAAACGGTTAATAAATATGAATGGTTCCCACCCTCTTTTTGTTCGTTTGTTGTTTATTTATTTTTAAAAAATTATTTTTTTTTTCCCGACTCTGGAATATCCCGTGGGCGAGTGAGTGAAGTGAACGACAAGCGTAGCGGCGGCCACGGGAAATTCCAGAGTCTGTACTGCTTTTATAGTTTTATTTGCCTCAAAGTGATAGCCAAATGCACTGTCACAAATCTCAACAATATCAACACAGAGGATGAAACATTCCAGTTGAAAAATCGACATATTTCAGTTGGAGAATATTGTTTGCCCTATTTACTCAAATGCCCTCGAAACAAATCTGGCAACCCTTGGGTGCCAGATTTTTTCAAGTCACTACGACAAGGTTATGTTGAGGACAGCAAATCAATTAAAAAGCTCCCACTTGACAACAGTGTTCATCCAGCTGTCATATCTGGACCCCTGCAATCAAAGATCATCTCAGACTTTCAGTGCTTTACTGGCAATGGCAGAACTGCTGCCAAACGTCATTCCCTCACATGACAGAGGACCTCTTGACAATGAACTCAGACACAATAGATGATGTGTCATCCATTGAGGCTACAAGACAGATGATGACTTCAGGATAGATATTTGATTAATAATAATTGTCTTTCAGTTGAAGAAGAAAGGACCCATAAGGTACCTTAAGGAACAGGCACCCACCCAGACAAGAGGAAGTTGTGACCTTTTTAGCGTCTCTTGTCACAATGCCTGCACATTACTGCAGAAAGATCTCGAAGAAAAAGTACTTCACCTGCGAAATGGATGTATACATGGAGTACAAGGAGTGGTGCGTGAAAAAAAATACCAGTCTGGCATCGAGACAACTTGCTAGTGACGAAATTGATAAGGGTAACTACGACCTTTTTAGACCTAGAAGCCATCTCTGTTTCATATGATGAAGGAAACGCAGACGAAGAAAAATACAACCTTCACATCAGAAGGAAGACAGAAGCAAGGACAGCCAAAGAAAATGACATGGCATTGGCGGCTAACAGTCACGGTCACACAAAAATGATAACAATGGACCTCCAAGCTGTATTACTGGCACCTGCGTTGAAGGCCTCTGCCCAATACTATTGGATGATGCTTTGTGCCCATAACTTCACCATCTTCGATACTACAACCAAAGATTTGTTTTGTTATGTTTGGTACGAGGCAGAAGGAGGCCTGAATTTGCATCTTGCCTGTGTGACTACATCGCCAAAAGTTGATGCCATAGTGCAGGGAATAAATAATTTATTCTGATGGGTGTACTTATCAAAATAGGAACTCAACCTTGTCAAAAGCCTCGACTTTCACCGCACAAACAAAGCTAATAACAATAATTCAAAAATATTTAGAAAAGGGGCATACCCAAATGGAAGTAGACAGCGTCCACAAAACCATTGAGGATAAAATAGGACACAAATTGATACATTTGTCCATTGGACTATGTCAGGCACATGAAAGAAGCGAAACAAAATCATTGTCCTACAAAGTAGAGTATTTGGACTACAAATTTTTCAAAAGCAACAATGCCGTTTCTGGAGTAAACAACACCTGGCCAGGGAAAAAGAAGGGAGATCCTCAAATTGTTGACATACGTTACATAAAATACACACTGGCACTCTTACAAACTGAGTGATTGGTTAGTTTTCTTTTTGAAATCAGAAGTACGAATCTGTTTCCAATACCTTTTAATAACTATGGATTATTTATCAAGCCAGAATCTATGAAATGTGGTAAGTGCCGATAATAATAGAGTAATAATTATTTAAGAAATGTTTAGAATTAGCATCTGGCTGTAGTTCCTGCAGACGATAGTTGGGACCCATCGATTCGCACATTGGCTAGGCCTAGGCCTAGATATGGTGATCAGACTCCGACATCCTGATTCGGATTACTGTTTCTTATTATGGCCTGTGGCTTTATTTATATCTTTTTTTTTTCTATCAGGTTAACTGATAAATTGACTTTATTGTATTAGTATTAGTCTAGTGCATAAGTCTAGAGGGTCCCTTTGCTTGTCACGTCAACTTCACTGACCACACGAAAGACTAGATGAACAGGACATTGATGGCAGCTAACAGGAGTTTCGTCGACAAAAAACAGGACGACTGGGATGCCAACATACATCTCATTGCCTCAGCTCTTCGTTCATCTGTGAATTGGCATACTGGCTTTACGTCAAAGCTCACGTCCATTCCTTCAAGAGGAGACAGGCGGTTTATTACCTGGATAAATCGAATGTGAGAGGAAAGTCCAATAAGCTGAAGCCTGTATGGACTGGACCAGCCATCATCTCCACAGTCATGACCCCCGCCACATACATTGTCAAATTTAGGAACTCGGAGATTAAGACAGTCAACCATGACCACCTGAAGCCATGTTGGGACCGGATTATCCCAGCCTGGATCTGTAAGGAAAGGGAGGCCATCGAGTCTGGCCAGGAAATTACTTACTGTACTTGTGGAAAGCCAGATGATGGGTACCTCATGGTTGCGTGTGACAGGTGTTTCAACTGGTTCCACGGCAGGTGTGTCAACCTGACGAGGAACCAAGCGAGGCAACTGAACACTTTCATTTGCCCATCCTGTTCTAATTTTTTCTTAAATCTCAGATGACTTCATTTTCACGGGATGTGACCCTCTTCCGGGATTTCTTGCGATTCCGGGAAGAGATACCGAGAGTGGTCGGCAGGCGCTCTCCTCCGGGGCACAACCCGGAGCACGCGATTCAGAATCGCGGGCACCCCTAGACGCTCGAGGACACCTCCCATCACCTCGAGACTTGGGAGAAGATCCCGGACCTCCTCCCGTCGCCTCTAACCAGAAACGGAGGTCCCGAGACTACAGGAGACAGTCCCGCTCGCCCCGCCGGGTCTCCAGAACAAGTACCCCGACCCGACTGAGCCGGATTCGGCCTCCCAGCAGGCATAGGAGGGAGGGCCAGGAGCAAGCCGACCGCCGAGACAGATCTCGCCGCCGCCGGGGGGACTTCCGCAGCCTCCCTCCGGACCGAGGAGGCAGAGGTCACCCGTCTCTGGGAGGAGAACAGGAAAATGAAGGAGAGGGAGCCCTCGATGGAGCTGTCCCTCCACAGCTCTGTCTTGGACAACCTTGTAAATAGATTTATTTTTGCCCCAGCCCTAGGAAAGGGCTTTCCTTTTATTTCAGCCCTAGGTGAGGGCCTTTTTTTTTGTTCAACCCTAGGAAAGGGCCTTCCTCATTTTATTGACCCCTTTTTTCTTTGTCGCTACGCCCTAGGTAAGGGCTCCTCTCCTTTAGTTCACTTAAATACCGAGAGCTCCAGAAAGGTGCAGGTGAGTATCCGACATCCAGCCACCCTGCCCTTTTTTAGGGGGGAGCAGTGTAGGGATCTCTAGCCGTAAACAATCGTACGGCTACAGTGTGACCATGGCGATGGTAATTCCTACTTCCGCTCTGCCTCGTCCCGAGCTGACCAGGCTCATATAAAGCTGAGGGGACCTCTCGAATCATTCTCTTATCCTCTCTACACCAAACAGACTACTCTTATCCTACAGACTACAGACACTTGACAGACACGCATTTTACACTTCTCTCTATCTACCTACCGTCTTGACTCAGGGTAAGTTATATTTTTATACTTTAACTTTATCTATTTAATATCTAGTTTTAACTTAGTAATTCCGTGATCACCGGCCATCTGGACCCATCCTAGCCATGGAGTCCTACAGCCCGAATACCGAGTTCTGGCAATCACGGTAGTTACTACACTTGGAAAATATTTTTGAACCATATTAATTATTCATTGTGTTCTACAGGAATAAAGGACTAACCAAAGATGATATAGCTGTACCAATCGCATTGATAAGGATAGTGTTAAAGGAATCACCTTCCACCAGTAAGTACTCTTCTTATTTTGCTAACTGTTGTGATCATACGTCCAAAGGATTACTTGCTCAGCTACAAGACTACAAGAAGGTCTTGTTGAGATGAAAAGTACCAACTCATTTGCTGACTATGCGTGCATCAAATTTTAAAATGGGGGACTAATCTCTAGGTGAAAACTGCAAAAGTCAGTCATTTATCGACAAATGTAGGTTAGATTTCAGTTCGGTTGAAATCCAACCTAACCGTAAAAGGCTTAAGATTGGTTGGATTTTTCTATCTAACGTTTGTTTCATCTTTTGTCTAAAAGTATTCTTTGTACATTTTCATCACACTGACCTATCACTCAATTCTTGGAAAATATTTTTGAACCATATTAATTATTCATTGTGTTCTACACTAATAACCAAAGATGCCTATTTGTTGCGCATTTGGCTGCACCAATCGCTCTGATAGGGAGAGGGGTACAGGAATCACCTTTCACAAGTGAGTACTTTTCTTTTATTGCTAACTAAAACATTTATGATCATACGTCTAAAGGATTACTTGCCAAGCTACAAGAAGGTCTTGTTGATATGAAAAAGTACCAACTCATTTCCCAACCTTATGTGTGCATTAAATAAATTGTTTTAACCCCTTCACGGCCAGGTTACATTTCAACCGAACGGAAATCTAACCTACTTTTGTCGATGTATGATTGTCTTTTGCAGTTTTGGCGTAGAGATTTGTCCCTGTGATGTGCCTCGAGTGCTTGAGACGAATCACAGGACTCATATCTCAGTGAAAGTTGTAGAGGATCGAATGATATTTCACGTGAAGTTCAGACTAGCTGTGAAAGGGTTAACACTTGGTTGTATCAACAACAGTGCTATTCGAACAAATGCTTTGCTACCACACAGAATAGCACACCCATGTTTCTCACTCAGTCACAGTAAGAATGTTACCAGGCGACCAATAATGTTGTAATGCTATTTTAAGACATCAGTGACAACAATGTGTTGTTTTGTTTTTTTTATAGATTCCCCAAGGATGAAGAGCGGAGAAAGCTGAGGAGAACATCCATAAGAAGGGAAAATTTTATTCCCTCCAAATATGCTGTTGTCTGTTCTGTCCACTTTGAGGAGAATTGCATTGACAGAACTTCTGTCAATATTGTTCGATTGAGAGAAGGTGCAGTACCTACTATCTTTGTGTCTTTTCCTTCTTACTATCAAAATTCGGGGACAACGCTAGAAATAAATCAGTAGAATGTGTCAGGTTTCTATGTACCATCTAAGAAATATCAATCAAATAAAATCATTCACTGATTACGCATGCTTTCATCATGAGAAGACTGGATTACTGTAACTCTCTACAGACAGGAGTTGCGTGAAAATATCTAAACAAACTACAGAAAATCCAGAATTTTGCAGCTTGGGCCATCTCCAATAAAAATAAGTTTGATGAATAGTACACAAATTCTTATGAACTACCATTGGCTGGCAGTCAGGGAATGGATTGTTTTCAAGGTGTTATGCACCACTTACAAATGCTTGAATACCTTGGCCTCATCATACTTGCAAGACCTTTTGTCCCTGTTTTCAAAGCCTGCAGTCTTTGAGATCCAATGATTCTAACTTTTTGAGTATTCCCTGCACTTCAACTGTCTTCACTGAGAATGCCTTTTTAAATTACTTTTTTTTTCCTTTTATGTTTGATTGAATGAACTATATATTCTCTTACAGACGAAAATTTTTTATCACACACAGAACAGTGCCAAGTCTTCAATTCATCTAATTTTCCTATTCCATTGTGTTTCATGGTTATGTGAAAATTGTACTCTGAGAGGCCCGCAAAAATTTCATTACAAAAACAACATTCAATTTCACTTTCATCCTCACGAATAGCATTTGACTCATCATCTCCCGAATGACTGTCAAAAAATTTTTCAACTGAAACGTCACTAATTGTAGAAGACAGTGTGAGACTCTTGTTGAGCATTTCTCCACTTCCCAGCATATTTTCCACAAAACGCTGGCGGATTCTCCCACTCATATCCTGGTCTGTGGTAATGTCGTCATCTCTTTGTAATTGCAAGGTGTCCGAATTTTTACCGTTGTTCATATCCTGATCTACGCAAACCTCATCATTTTGTAATTGTCGGGTGTCAGTATTTTCCCTGGTGTTGTCAAATGTAACAAGCGTTGGTGCAGACACTAATTCAAACTGCTCCTTCATTCCTTTAGCATCTAATGGAGACAAAGTATGTATAAAACGAATTAGTATAAAAGTGAACTAATGTTTGCAATGTAGGAATCAGGCCAATCTGGTAGGTAGTTAGGATTGACACTTAATATTACTTATCACTATCAAGATAAATATTTAAATTTCATAACCAATTACCTGGTTCATGTTCTAAGCAAGTGTTTATGAAACGGTGCCCGGCAAAGCAAGAAAGAAAAATACAAGAAAACAAAAACCTCCCCAAAAAATCAGTCTTCCTGGAATCAAGTGAGGTGACTTCTCACAGACTGTTCAGTATAAACAACAAATTATCAGCAACTTTCAATGTTAAATTAATATTATTAAGAGTAATTGTTATTGTTAAGTGTTCTTTCAATTTCAAGTAAATCACGGGAGTATTTAATTCAGAGTCAAAAAGAGGAAAGGGGGTCCCAATAGTTCAGTCGGTAGAGCACACCTCACACCACGAACAGGAACTGAGATCAATCCTGGGTGAAGTCGACTTTTTTCTGACCCCCCCCCCCCCCCCCCCCCCCCCCCCCCCCCCCCCCGTCCTCACCCAGCAGTGATTTGGTAGCTGGATCTGTTAGATTTGGCTAAAAGTACTTTGTGAAAGATTAGCATCCTATCCAAAGGGTAGGAAGCGATTGATATTGCCCATTCAATGCAATAGAAACTGGTATAAACTTATACTGCTTGAACCTAATAACTTGAATTATGATTTCTCAAAAATAAATCAATATATAGACATATAACTTAAGTAGATAGATAAATGAATAAATAGAAGTAAATACATAACAAGATGTGACTAAACAAACAAACAAACTGATGGATAGGATAACTCAAGTCCAAATATAATAGAAGTTGAAAAAGTCAAATATGCTTTTACCATGTGGTTTGGTATTGACGATGATTTGCATGTAAATAAAAAAAATTTAAAAAATTGTCTCTAGGTCCATTCCAAGGGAAGACTGGAATAACCAATGCATCAGCTGCAAATTGAGCCAGGGTGAGGTGACTTGCTCAAGACAAGGTACCTTTCGGGTACGCAGCAAAGACTGTATCGCTTAGCAGTGCACCCCCCCCCCCTCACCCTTCCCTCTTAAAAAAAAACATAATAATGTATCTGTTACTTTGGTCTTTCCCACCAGTTGAAGAAGTGAAGGAAGCCGTACCGTTTTTTTTCAGTTTCTTGGTGGCAGAGGATTTAGCAGTAGGGACTCTTTTTCTTTTTTCATTACTTTGGCCTTGCTTGCTGTAGTAATCCTTCACCGTCGTAGATCTAGTTGGAATCAAAGAAAGCCATAACCATAATTCAATCAGCAGAAACGACGTTTTACATTAAAGGAACAAAACTAATAATAATAATACTAATAATAATAATAATTCATTTGTATATCGCTGAACTTCCAATGAGGTGTTTTTGCTTTTACAATGTAATGGACTATGAAATTCAAACAAAGAAAGTCACACACACACAAACACAACACACATATATGAATATCATACAATCCGAAATAACAACAAATTTCAATAATCACACATAACACAGTAAAAATAATTGATTTCACCTCACATACTATAATGATAATAATAACATTAATAATAATAATAATAATAATAATAATAATAATAGTAATGGTAAAAATGATAATAACAACAACAAGAACAACAACAATAATAATAATAATAATAATAATAATGATAATAATAACATTAATAATAATAATAATAATAATAATAATAATAATAATAATGTTGCCAATGATAAGTACTTTTAAAAAACACAACATAATTTTTATGAAGACAGCAAGCCTACATAGGACGAGGTAAACAGATTCAAAACTAGATTGAGAAAATATCAAGAACAACAACAATAATAAAAAACTATAACGACATATGCCAGAAACTAACCGATACTCACTTTTTACCCAAGTTTTTCCTGTCTGCATTAGATCTACCTGGTTTTTCTCTTATCTGAGGATCAGTAGCACGGTGTATCAAATTGCTACTCTTTGCATAAGAGGTGAAAACTGGTGACAGTACAGATGAATTCCAATAACTGCTGGCGCCAAACCTTCGTCTAATTTCAAATTCTGAGACGGGTCTCTGGTAAAGAACACCTTCTTTGTCGTAGTATAGAAGCAGATTCAGATTTCTACTTCGTGGCATCATGCTGGCCAATTGTTTAAAGAAGTCACTTTTCTTTTCTTCAGGACTCTGAAAAAAACAAAAAACATGAGAAATAAAAATATTAGAGATATATATTAGGCCTGTAAATGGTTGGTGAAAACATTGTCAAAACCAACAGGATAAAAATATGGATTAATTAATAAACACAACACAGATATGACATGTCAATTGACTAGTCAAATAATGTCACTTTCCCCAACTCATTTATAATACATAAGCATGTCCAGATTTTATGTTACCAACAAAATAAAATCCCAATTATTTGAGAGAGTACACATATTTCGGATCCCAGGTCTCACTCTACCCACAATAAGGAGTGGGTCAAATTAGTGACAATAATAATAATCAAAACAACAAAAATAATGAGTTATGTTAAGTCCTAATAAGGCGGTGGTCTCATTTTAAAAACTGACCTTATCTTCTTTCAAATTCTCTGAACAATCATCAATGCCATCTTTACTGTTGTCATTATTTTCATCTTTGCTTGTCGATATCTGCAATAGGAGTTTGGATGAATAAGTCTGCATGCTGACATATGGAAGCTAAATAGTTAATTTGTGTTAAAGTTAAATGAATGAAAGAGAAAGAGAGAGAAATAGAGAGAGAAATAGGGGGAGAGAGAGAGAGAGAGAGAGAGAGAGAGAGAGAGAGAGAGAGAGAGAGAGAGAGAGAGAGAAAGAGAGAGAGAGAGAGAGAGAGAGAGAGAGAGTAAAAGTATTTAAGTACTCAAGACAATGCTCATCAGTCCAGTAGAATTAGGGTTTGACCCGGAAGAACTTTGTATACCAAGCCAGTCTTTATTCTGGTGAAACAAGACTATATTTTGAGCCTCTCCTAAAAGACCCACCTCAATCCATCAATGGGGAAAAAAAATAATTACAGCCGTTTTAAAGTTTCTGTATGAGAATGACGTTGAGTAGCTTTTCAATCAATGTCTCATGTAATCTCTTTATGTTCAGAAAATATATGCTCTTTTAGATGTTTTGGCATTTTAAAACAAAGTTAAATGGTATATGCAAGGCTAGTTAAATCTTCATTTAATCCAAATTTCTTATTTAAAAACTTCCGACGACAACTGCCAGCGCTTCCAATTTCATGCATGCCGGAAATTTCTGGCTAAGTGGCATCTCTGTGGTTTAATTGATGAAAATAAATGCTAAAAAATGTAAATAATTTAATGATAATCAGCATAAAACGTGCAAACAAATATGTTAACTTAAATTTAGCTTGGTAGCAATTTCTTCCTGGTTACCCTATTTTTTAAAATCTTAAATCTACTGGACTACATTGTTGTACTTACCATATCCTCAGACATCTTGATAGCATTAACAAGTACAACGACCTTGGCCCATTCTAATCTCACCTCATCGCCACACTCTGTCATGTCCAGATTGGAACTTATCAGGTCAAGGTTTATGCTGGGATTGAGAGAAAAATAAATTATGACACATCAAAAAAAAATTTTTTTTTGGGTCCATGATCCATTTATAATTTTTTTTTTTGGGTTTGTTTGTTGCTTTAGGTCTCTTCCAACACAATTGAGGTTATATTTATATGAGAGACCGCTGAAACAAAAAAACAAGCAATCTAACAAAAATAGTACAAATGTAAATCAAAATCATAATCTAAAGATATCATAAGCTAAATTATAAATAACCAAGAACAAACAGGCAGAAGATTTACAGGGAAAAAAAAATCCCCTGTCAAAAATACAATCACAAACCAAAGAAGCAGGATAGGCTAGTAAAGAGAAGAAGAAACGACATCACTATCGGATCGTACACACATGCGAACATCATAGGTATATGATTCAAGGGTGATGCTCCCATCCAACCACCTGACATTTATAATTTTCATTTTAGAAGATTGTAGAGAGACTCCCAAGTCTCCTCTGGCACAGTGTTAATTTTATAAAGGACAAGGAAATAAAGGGTTAAGAACACCATTTTTAGTTTTAGGATGTTCAATGGCAAATGCCACACCTTCGCTCAATCACTTCCGAGGGAGATTATGCACCTGTGCACAATGTTATGTCCTTAAGGATCCTTACTGGGAAGGATTCGTTTGTTTGCTTTTGATTTTTAAGGGTTTTCCGGCGCTTGCGACACATTTAGGTCACTTCAGTGCCAATAAAAAGGAGGAGTATGGGATATTGAAAAAAAATTAGAATTACAAATAAAGGTAGCCAAGAAAAAGAAAGGCAAAGGGGAATTGGCTCATATAGGAAAAATGTAGATTCCCAGAGCATAATATCACCAATGCACTTAGTTTGAGATTACCTAAAAGTAAAAGTCTCATTCAGACGCCAGCACAGGATCCCGCTTAATACACTCAAATATTTACAAAAACAAATAATATATCCATCAGTACATAACAGAAAGATCATTTATAAGGGAAAGAATATCACTTCCCCAAAACTATAGCTATACACTTGACTATCTCCCTCTCAGTCAATGACTCTGGCCCAGGCCAAGACAAAATCAAGTAATCCTATTCCAAGACAAAAGACCGAGAGCAGCACAGGAAACAGATAAAGGGGGATAGAATACACTGAAAGTGCCCACTAAGGGAGATAAAAAGACCCCCATGTATCTGTGTAGAAATGTCCTTTGAACCTTACTAAAATGGATACATATTAATCCCAAGACATAGAAATAACAGATGAAATATTAGGTATTCCAGACCAAAATTTAGATAGCTTTAAATAGTAATCCAAGACTTTTTATTTCAAACTATGTGTTGATTGATGTACAGAACAGAAGAAATTATTAAAAAATATTTAAAAATAAATAAGTTATGGCCTTTCGAAATAGCGAGAAAAAGTACACACTTTCGCATTGCAAAATACTCCATTTTTGAGATCTCATTCTAAGAAAAGTAAATGAATAAGAACCCAAAGGATCACTTTTACATAAAGACTTGTACCCACAGACTTTGTCTAATTTTTTCCCGTGCGCTAAGAAACACGGTTAAAGAGCTATTGAGATCTGAAAATGGAAATTTTGTCATTTTTCACAATCAAGGGAAATAACTGATTTTTCGTCAAATTTACCAATTTTCAAAAATTCATTAAAAAATAACTCAGGATAATAAATAGTGCAAATATACCTCAAAATAAACAGAAAATTGTAAACTATAAACAACATTTAACACTTGACCTTTTCATTTAGAAATACTCTTGAAATGAAATGAAATTTGGATGCCACAATCAAAAAATATAAAAAATCCATGATTTTCAAAAATTCATAGAAAATTTTGAAACAGCCACAGAATAACCATTTTAGTCTTAAAAGAATTGCGAAGTAATAAACTATGCATGGATGTAGCATATTCACAGTCAGACTGCAGCAGATAACCTTGAGAGCAATCTAAAAACTGGCCAAAAACGGTCGACCAGATAAAATTATTGACTCTGGGGGAAAAAAGGAAATGTGATAAGATGAGATAAAACAGATGTTCCAACACAAAATGCACCTTGTATGAGCAATATAAATCCATTAATGGACAATTCTCACTCAAATCCAATCAAATAATACCCTTCAAGCGCTGATAAGCCTTTGTAATAGCCTTATCAGCAACTGTCCAAAGTCAAGGACTTGCAGAAGATGTCACTTCGAAGTCCCACCTGAAGACATACTTGGACTCCACTTCTGCAATGTCCTCAACAACAGGCCACTTGTAAGTAGAGGCACGAACAGAAGAGTCGATGAGGAACCTCACATAAGCCCGTTGTCACTGATAATGGTGACCAACATAGAACTTTTGGTCATAAAAAACTGCTACCCATTGACCTTGACTTGTGAATCGAAACTCATCATAGTCATCGTCCACATCAGAATCAGACTGATCACATACATTTTCCTCACTATCATCAATTTTCCTTCTCTGTAGAGGCAGTGGTGACCGACGACACTGTCGAGGCAGTGGTGAGCGTCGACACTGGAGTGTCAGAGGCTGACATTGGAGTCAGCACTGACAGTGCAGAGACAGATGTTGATACTGGAGAGACTGTAGACACCAGAGATGTTGATGATCTAGGTGTAAAGTATGGTTCAAAAGTCGAACTGGCAAAAGATGTCACCTTCCCTGGATCACGACGAATATTTTCCCTTAATTTTGCCATTATTGCCTTTGTTGGACAGCATTTCTAATGGATTTATGATGAACTGGTCTGAGCTTCAGAATACGTAAGAGCCAATCAAGTAAGAAGGACTCTGGCAAACCCTGCTGTGTCCGAAATAAGAGCACACTGCGAGTGATGCTCAGGGCACTCAGCGAAGGCGACAAGTAATCATAGTGAAGAATTTCATTGAGGAAAATTTTACGCTCTGCTGGGTCGTGGATTGACCTAGCCGTATCCAACTTCCTGGCGATGAGTAGTCCTATCCTCTGGACAAGTAAGACACACTCCGGATAGAGGTACGTAAGCCACTCTGCAATCTGCAGAAAGAAAATAAATGAAAAATGATCACACATTGCAGGTAAGCTGCTGGAGCAGATTTATGAAATATAAGCAAAGCAGTAAACAATCCGACTTAACCAAATGGGGTAAAAACAGCAGCATGATATGAGCACTGAAATATGAACAGGTTGAATGCAGTAAATAGAAGTCCCTCAGAGACAGAGCCTTACATTCTACGGTATATCTTGGTTTTTGTAACATTAATTGGGCAGTAACTTGATTGCTACCGTATGGATCTCAATACTTTCTGCTTGATAGAAGAGAATCAATTACTGGTGGTATGAAGAAGGGCTTTAAAATAATGAAATAGCAGACCTGCCACTTCACGAAAAAGGAAATCAGTATGACATTGTAAAAAAATCAGTACCTGGGGAAAAAAATCAGTATGAGACGTAAAATTATCCAACATAAGGCTTTAATAGCCTCCTTACCTTTTTGGTCGATCCCAAGTGTCACAATTTGACACTTGTCACTCAAACTAACCAAAGCGTCACAACCCCCCCCCCTTATTTTTCCCCAACACCCAAAATGGCACGCACAACGCCAATCTGGCAATTGGACTACTAACTTATTTAAAGATGGTGGCACTTGGTTACGAGTCAGAAGCCAGGGACCACGGTGGTTTACCAGTACAGCTCGCTGTCGCTTCACAAAGGAAATGAAAACTAAATAACGCGCCGTGTGTGTTTTCTATCTGTGTGAGGGCATCACAAAGAGGCTCGCTACGTTATGTGATCTATCGAGGTATCGCGGGACGGGTCAAAGTTCACGAGACTTGAAAATTTTAACGTGCAACGTAAAGCACAAAGTAAACGTAAAAGAGAGGGGTGGAAGGCTGCGGGCCCTTGGTCACTTGGTGAAATCGGTACGATCGGCATGCAGAGGGAGAGAGAGAAAAAAATGAAAAAAGGAGACATAGGGAGAAGAATATAGAAAGAGAGTGTGAGGGGGGGGGGGGGGGGGGGGGGGGGGTAGAGGGAGAGAGGGAGATCCTATCTACTAATTTGAGCATCTAACATTATCGTTGGAAATGGCCAGTTCACTGTTTGACTCAATTGCCAATAAACAATAAAAAACATGAAAGCCGAAAATCGTTACTTAACTTCTACCTATCTTAAGGATTGATTTGGAGACTCAAAAAAAGTAATTTAATTGAAGCAACACATATTTTCAGGAGTGTGCTTATTCCCCGTCAATTGATGAACAAACGCACTCGGTCGGGTGCCGCCATCTTGGATTTTTATGCCGATGTTGCTAGGTCGTGTTTGAAGAAAGATTTAAACACAATTCTTGACTTTGAAGTCAGCAAATGTCCTACACATGTTGAATTAACTTATATTTTATGATATCATGAAAAAACAAATTAGGATTTCATGGTGTAAAAAATTAACAGAGATCTGTTCTGACATGGAGTTTCAAAATGAGGTCATTCTCAATATTCTCATTCTTGTCCAAGTCAGCGGACGATAATAAAACATCATTTATATAAAAGATAGAATTAAATGTAAAATGATTTAATAAAAGCCAAATTAAAACACTTACCTAGTGATTATTTTAAAAATCTGTTGAGTTCATATCCATTTTAGGAATTGAATAACACAAAGACACTTCACTTGACTGAGACTCAACTGAGACATCGATGCTAGGCACGCCGGAATCAAAAGTGAAAATGGAATGCTCGCTATGTGTTGACGTTTGGAACTCCCGCGGGTGGTACAAATCTCGGAAACCATCGAGATTTAGATATTATAAAGAAAAAATGTTTCCAATTCTATTTTTGGCTTTAAAAAATTGAAATTTGTGAATTTTTGCCGATTTTAGTATTTTTTCTGAAATATTTCGATTTTTTAGGGTTTCAATGTAAATAAATCACGTTGTTATTGGTATCATTAGAAAGAGCTTTTAATTCCCTTTCTAATAATGCTATTTGTAACACGATCCAACAAAAGTACTAGTAGCGTTGGCGGTTAAAGAATGGTTACCCATAAAATTTCGGTTATTCGCCGCGATAAAAAAACGCATTATGTCATGCTCTTTACAAGGGTCTAATAAACTATTTTTGCAAGAAAAATCATCAAATCTGACATGTTTTAGAAGGAGAATAGATAAGCTTTTCAGTGATATAATTTTAATCCCTGTAACTTAAATAGAAATATAGATTGCTTCAAGTGAGATTGGTTGAAAATTAGAGATTTTCAGGCCCGTTACACAGAAATGGACTGGATTGGGATACCTAATAATATAATATTTGACACAAAAAGACAATAATTCTTTATTAAAAACTTTCCCAACTGAAAAAGGAAAAAAATTTAATCTAACTGTTTTTCACTCTGCAGTTGGACCTGGGGTGAGGTTCGGAAGCTGGCAGAAGACATGTCACTTGCGTTCCACTTTGAACTTTATGTGTTTATGAAACACGAAAGAGGAGTAAGTAAAGTATGGTAAAAGTAACCACATCCAAATACTGAAGTAGTTGGTGTTACATTGAGAGAAAAAAAAACAACTAAAGAATCGATTATACTGTACATACACTCACTTTGTAAGATCCTTCAAGTTTCGAAGCTTGTTTTCAAACTGTTCCTTTTCTGATATCGCACACTCTAAATTTTTAGCAAGGCTTAGTTGCTTTGTTTCTGGCTTCTTTGCAGCGACATTTACTTCTCTTGAGAGACTGGAAACCGTAACTGAAAAATATAAATTAGTTGATTTTTATAACAGGGGTTGGTGGTTGAGCACTTGCCTTCTTATGAAAAGGAACCAGTATTGATTCTGAGTGCAGTCCAGATTGTTTCTGTGTTTTGTTTTGAGGGTTTTACGGCACTTGCAACACATTAAGGTCATATCAGCGCCAGTAAAAAGGAAGAAATGGGATAGTAAAAAGTTATAGAATTCAATTAAAGCACCAACGAAAAGGTAAGACAAAGGGGAATTTGTTCAAATAGGAAACAGATGTAGATTCCAAAAGCACACCATCAAAGTACTTAGTTTGAGATCACCTAAAAGTCTCATCCAGACACAAACACAGGACCCCACTAAGAGGAATACACTCAAATGTTAACAAATAAAATATAACATGTAAATAAAACATAATACAGTACACGACAGAGAGATGATTTACAAGGAAAAAAATATCATCTCCCAAGGCAATAACTATACATTCGACTGTTTCCCTCTCAGCCAAGGACTCTGACTAAGGTCAGGACAAAACCAAGCAGAAGGCAATTGGAAAACATAAGAGGGGATAGAAGACACAGCAAGTACCTCCCTGCCCACGATGGGAGGTAGGAACCCCACCCAGCAGATTTTTTTTTTTTTTCTGTACCCTTGTCCATCCAGCAATTATTAAGTAACTAGGTCAGTTAGATTTGGCAGAAATTACTTTGTGATGGATCAATGTTCTATCAAAAGGGTATCAAGCAATTGCTACTGTCCATTTAATCAGTGATGATAATGGCAATTAGTCCAAAAGGAAGAAAACGTATCAGTCCATCAGGCAAACTCCAACCAAATGCAAAAATTAAATATATATATATATATATATCCTAGTTATGAAACATTATGTATTATTAGGTATTCCAGGCCAAAATTTAGATTGCTTTAAATAGTAATCCCAAGACTTTTTATTTCAAACTATGTGTTGATTGATGCACAGAACAGAAGAAATTATTTTAAAATATTAAAAAATAAAAAAGTTATGGCCTTTCGAAATAGCGAGAAAAAGTACACTTTCGCATTGCAAAATACTCCATTTTTGAGATCTCGTTCTAAGAAAAGTAAATGACTAAAAAAAACCTAAAGGATCACTTTTACAGAAAGACTTGTACCACACACTTTGTCTAATTTTTTTTCTGTGCGCTAAGAAACACGGTTAAAGAGCTATTGAGCTGCCCTGATCACACTCACAGCTAACCACAGATGGTGCCTTTTTTCGCTGAAGATTCTTAACCTTGTGTTGAAGACATTGTTTTTCAGACGCGAGCCATGCATTGGCCTGCTCATATTTAGAGTTTTCAATTTCCAACTCTCGTTGCTCTCTCTTAGAAGTGATATGAGACTGTCTCTCTCTAATTTCATTTGATTAAATTTGTAGACAGATGCCGTTGACAATAGCACTGGAGGCACACGGACGGGTGTTGAAACCAGAGAGGTGGAGGAGGGTGTTGGCACTGGAGAGGCAGTGATGGACATTGGCACTGGAGAGGCAGTGATGGACATTGGCACTGGAGAGGCAGTGATGGACATTGGCACTGTAGAAGCAGGTTCAAACGTCGAACTGGCAAAAGATGTCACCTTCACTGGATCATAGCAAATATTTTTCCTTAATTTTGCCATTATTGCCTTTGTTGACTTGACAGCACGTCTAATGGATTTACGATGAATTGGTCCTAGCTTCAGAATACGTAACAGCCAATCAAGTAAGAAGGACTCTGGCAAACCCTGCCGTGTCCGAAAGTGTTCGAGGTCAAGTACTGCTTGATTACTCAGGATCACACCAGATCCAGGCCATGTCTGAGGTGATAAGAGCACACTGCGAGTGATGCTCAGGGCACTCAGCGAAGGCGATAAGTAATCGTAGTCAAGAATTTCATTGAGGAAAATTTGACGCTCTGCTGGGTCTTGGATTGACCTAGCCTTATCCAACTTCCTGGCGATGAGTAGTCCTATCCTCTGGACAGGTAAGACACAATCCGGATAGAGGTACTTAAACCACTCTGCAATCTGCAGAAAGAAAATAAATGAAAAATGATCACACATTGCAGGTAAGCTGCTGGAGCAGAATTATGAAATATAAGTAAAGCAGCAAACAATCCGACTTAACCAAATGGGGTAAAAACAGCAGCATGATATGAGCACTGAAATATGAACAGGTTGAATGCAGAGATAGAGCCTTACATTCTACGCACTGCGTGGAATCAGCGCTATTTCAGTTGGAACTCCCAAGGGACCAATAACCCTCTCTGCTCGCTACCTGCGTGAGGTCAGTGTGTCCAATGGGGGCAATTATGGATATTTATGGTCTTATAATATGTCTGTATAGCGGGAAAACAATAACAGACTCTTTCACTTCATTACTTTGATTTGAAAAATCAGTTGTCTTTCTAAACATCAGTGAAAATTTGACATTCTTGTGGTTAATAGTTTTCTTTGAATATCACAAATTGGTGATCTAATTTTAAGTGCTTGTAAATTATGGTGCACTTAAATAAAAAATTTGTTATTCAAAACTCAGCGGCAGTATCTCAAGAATTTTAATAAATATCAAAAGTACACATATGCATCTATGTTCCTGTGCAATATTATTATATTGGCAGTTGATTTTCTTGATTTATTCATGGTTTAGTAAGTTCTGTATATTGTTTTTACCAATTCCGTTCCTCTCAAACAGTTGTGTTGATCATAACAGTAAACTGATATGATTTATGTCTTTATGTGGTAAAATAACTCATAAAGATAATATTTTATTGTCCAGTAAAGACTAAAAACCAATATTGTGTATGATGTCAATATCTCAATTTACTATCAATCTGCCTATAAAGTATGACTTCTTTACAAGAAAAAAATCAATCACCCAACAAGGTTACTGGACATGCTACAAATATTGCAGTAACAATCATCAATTACAACTAACACTAACCACTGGTACTGTTAAATTAGATGATTTGCTCAAACAGACGGACATAGTATGTGGACAAAAGAGGATTCAAAATTATGAGGGCATATAGTTTATTCCAAGTAGTAACCTTTTTCTCTTTATTGACCAACTACATTCAAAACGAACACACTGTCCATACAGGTTATATAGAATCATCACCTTTCCTTCAAGAATACACATTTAGTCATTGTCTTTTAAAGTCATCTGATATACCATTGAACTCCAGTCAGTCAAATTTAGAGATAAAACAACTGAATAACAATCAGAGTCAAATCAGTACAACACCACAGACATACCACAGAAAGGTCATCTAATTTATGGGATATCACTGCCATATATATCTGGACGCTTCAGTCTATAAAAAGTTAACATATTCACTTGTGCACAAAAGGAGAACTTGAACTTACATTATATTACTTATTCAACATGCAAGAATACCCTAAACATTGACACCTATATGACACTATAAAGTCAGCATTTCCTGAGACAACCACACAAAAGCAGTACCGTATACATCTTCAAACTATAATGCCTAACAGTCATAAAAAAAAAAAAAAAATTTGACTTGCATCGTAAGGGATTTAAGTATAGAAAAAAATTATCAAGTCATTAAAAAGTTGGCTTTCAAATGTGCCCAAAACTCATAATATTTAAACCAGTTAAATGCTTAAAAAATAATATTAGTATTATTTTCGTCTAATGGTTTATATTTTATTCCTAAACTGATATTTGGACATAATTCATGGCATGGAATACTATGGGAGAGAAATAAGGATCTCACCAAGTCATGCCAAATATGAAATTTACAATAAAAAATTCATATCTTTTAAGGTTTTACTGCCCGGACAACAAAACTTGGCATGTGTCAAGATCATCAATTTTACTTTATAATGATGCTATTTCAAACATTTTCTGCCGCTGGGAATTAAATTATTGATATGCAAATTACAACAAATTAATTTCATTGATAGCTCAAAAACCACTAAATTGACACCTCTCTTATGAGCAGTCTTAAGAGGATACATTATTATCAACCATGGCATATGATGAAAGAAACCCTTGCTTTGCTTGTGGTGAGGGAACAATTTTCATATTTGTGTTAGCAACTGAGCAATACCATGAAATATTGCAACAATTAATTACCATCAGCGGCATCACAGATTCCCCCTGACCGCTATCTGTTCCACCCATGGGCTGACTCCACTAATGGGGTCAGGTTGACCTAGCACTGAAATACCACTCAGAGGGGGAAATGCCACGCAGTGTACGGTGTATCTTCATTTTTATAGCATTAATTGCTACTTGATTGCTACCGTATGGATCTCAATAATTTCTGCTTGATAGAAGAGAACCAATTA
>NC_088366.1:59803230-59818230 GCF_034508935.2 Berghia stephanieae | reverse complement strand
ACAATAGTCCACACTTTATTTTAGTTCACTGTCTTCTATACTGCATTACACAGTTCCTCCCCGCCTCCCCTCTTTTGACATAATTAAGTACGCACCTTTTATAAATTTCTATTGCTCTGTTTTAATTCGCGCTTCCTCACACAGTAGCATACAATTTCCTGCCCATCAATGTTTTTGTTTATGCATCTTAACAACGCCACTACCACATTATCTCATTCGTCTGTAGTTTTTAATGCATCATGTGTTGTTGATGAAGGGGAAACCCGAAATGTCCATTTTATGTTTTGGTATATTAAACTGAAGCTTACATTCAATTTCACAGTTATAATTTATTTATGTATTTCAATTCTGAATATAAAAAAGCAAGAACAATTCAAAAAATAATTCTATGTGATGAAACCACGTACAGAAGGCATAGCAACATAAACATTTTCGGCAATTTAAAAACATGTTTATAAATATAATTTAAGAAGTGTCACACTGTGACACAGCAGTAACGTGTCTAAAACCGGTCGCACATCTATTCGGTAACTTGTGGGATCAAGTATCTTTATCGTTATTTATTTCGGGAATTCTCAATGAAAATGGTATTTTTAAGTAAGTCCTTCAGAGCCACGTGGACTCATTGTAAGACAAATTAAGTCCTTTAGAGCCTTGTAGCCAATGGTGCAGGAGTTATCCCGGTTTCAATAGCGTGAAGCGGACAATTAACGTATTTGTTTGAAAACCTCTGAACAGGACGCCGTCTATCGCAGATTACTATCCCAGCTTGACAGGTACCCTTTTACACCTGAATGGAGTGAGTGATTGGAGTAAATTTTCTTGCTCTAGAAAGTACAAATTGGCTTCGGTCGGAATCGAACACAGAACCTCTGAGTCCAGAGTACAACGCGCTAACCATGGGCCATCTTGCCTCCTTAGCTTATAAATCCGGAACTTATCCATGTTTCTGTGGCGTTGAGCAGACAGATAACAGTTTAAATTTTAAAAAAAATAAAATTCCCTTTTTCATCCCATAGGGGAAATTTTTCTCGAGGGTCTATTCCAAGGGAAGACTGGAATAACCCAGGCGTCAGCCGCAATGCAGCACCGCAAATTTAGCTAGGACGAGGTATAACCCAGGCGTCAGCCGCAGTGCAGCGCTGCAAATTGAGCGAGGCGAGGTGACTTAGTCAACTGATGCCGTTCGGGTACGAAGCATGCTGACTTTCTATTATCCTCTTGAATGATGCTAGTCCGTCAAAAATTACTTTCATCAGCGAACTGGTACTCATTTGCAACTGGGTAAAATGAGGTGATTCCAAGAAAGTCTTTTTAGGATAAGATCGGAGATCACCATAGAGTCTACGGAATTGACCCTTGAGCAATCTTTGGGTCATTAAAGGATGCACCCAATATTGTTTTCTCTTTCAATTTGTCTTTTTTTTTTTTCCACGTAGTAAAGCACAGAAATATGCAACCTCTATTTCATCCATTACTACTACTACTACTACTACTACTACTACTACTACTACTACTAGTTGCCAAAAACAACCCCAAAGTTTCCTTATTTCAAATGAAGTAAAGCACCTGATGGTAGTGATTCTAGTAATGGTGGTAGTGAGGAAAATGTGGTGTTGGTGGTGGTTGTAGTAATAGTAGTAGTAGTAGTAGTTGTAGTAGCAGCAGCAGCAGCAACAGCAGCGGTAGTAGTAGTAGTAGTAGTAGTAGTAGTAGTAGTAATAGTAGTAGTAGTAGTAGTAGTCGTAATAGTAGTAGCAGTAGTAGTAGTAGCAGTAGTAGTAGTAGTAGTAGTAGTAGTAGTAGTAGTAGTAGTAGTAGTAGTAGTAGTAGTAGTAGTAGTCGTGGTAGTAGTGGTAGTAGTAGTAGTAGTAGAAGTAGTAGTAGTAGTAGTAGTAGTAGTAGTAGTAGTAGTAGTAGTAGTAGTAGTAGTAGTAGTAGTAGTAGTAGTAGTAGTAGTAGTAGTAGTAGCAGCAGCAATAATATTACTCTTGCTATAAGAATATGTCATGATTATATAAATCTTATGTAAACAAATCCCATTGTTCAGTGTAAGTGTAAAAAATCATTATCGTCATGTCGTATCTTATGTTGATTCATAAAATGTGAATTATTAGAGTTGCAATTGCCTACAAATACACTTTTGAATCTTGTAAAAATAAATAAATAATGCATTCGCGCAGGTGTGTCCTGGGACAGTCCTGTCCTAGTGCGGAACCCCTTTTGAATAGAAGTTTTCTCCAGTGGGACAGGACAAATTTGTCCCGGGACAGTTTTGTCCTAGTGCGGAAGGAGTCTTAGAGATTTTCAGGCCCGTTTCACAGAAATGGACTGGATTGGCATACCTAGTATTATATATTTCTTTTATAAATATATAATCAACAGTCCTTTCTGTTTTTTTTGTTGTTAAGGGTTTTACGGCGCGTGCAACACATGTAGGTTATATCAGCGCCAGTAAAAAGGAAGAAAACGGGACAGTAAAAAGTTCTAGAATTACAATTAAAGCACCCAAGAAAAAGTAAGACAATGGGGAACTGGGAACAAATAGGGAGCAGATGTAGATTCCAAGAGCATACCATCAATGCACCTAGTTTGAGATCACCTATAAGTCTCATGCAGACACAAGCACAAAATCCAACAAAGAGGAATACACTCAAATGCCTACATTATACATTAAAATAACAATAATACATTACAGAGAGATGACTTACAAGGAAAAAAATATCATCTCCCAAAATAATAACTATGCATTTGACTGTTTCCCTCCCATCTAGGACTCCAGCCAGGGCCAGGACAAAACCAAGTAATCTCATGCCAAGACAAAGACAGAAAGTAAGTTGGAAAACAGATATAAGGGGATAGAAGACACAGTATGTAACCCCCTGCCCACTATGGGAGGTCAGGATCCCCACCCAGTGTCCTTTCTGTCCCTCCTACACCTGAACACCAGAAGAAAAGAGAAGGGGAAGGCCCCGGGCAACCTGAGCGAGAATAGTGGAGGGAGACATGAGAGAATTGTGGGAAACATGGAGCTCCCTGAAGATAATGGCCACAGACAGAGGAAGATGGAGGTCCTTCATTGCTGCCGCACATACCAGCTGGCACAATGGGCAGTAAGTACAAGTACAAGGCATTGGGCACAGAGAGAATTGATCTCAGTTACACCTACTTAGTTGTAGTTGTATCTAAGGTCTGGTGTAAAAAAATCAGCTTACCATTTTGATTGTTAGAAGATGTCTTAAAGAGTCCACGATTCTTTGCCACATCTTTATTGCCCATTTCTGGCTGAGAGCAGATAATATTATCTGAAAGTTGGGTTTGACTGACAGGAGGAGACCTGAGAGGCACTGGTGATGGAGTGTATGAAAGAACTAAAGGCACGTGTAAAAATCTCATCAATTTGTCTCGATTCAATTGACGAGTAAGGTTACTGTGCTTTAATTTTGTATATTTCTGGAAAAGATGACCTATTCTTCTTCCCGATGCAGTGCTGCTTACATCGTCCATAGAATTCAAGACAGAATTGATGGCATCTTTCCGCTTGAAACCTCGACATTCCAGCAGATAAACTATGTATCCATGGTGAAGATGCGGGGCAGTCTCATCTGCAAAAGTAGCAGAGACATACTCCCTCACATCCTTGACACATCTGAGCTCCATGCTTTCTGTGAGAGAGTTGAAAAAAAAAGTTTAATTTTTAAAAAAGGAATTGGGGGAGGGGGGAGGGTGGGGGATTAGAAAGCTTTCTTTTTAGAACTGTTCATACTTTTTCTTAACAAAGGCAACAAATCTAATAAGAATACAATAGAATACAAGTCTAGTGATTTACAATGCCTGATATCAAATTATATATTATTAATTTATACAGACTCGATCTTGGATAATATTGGATCTTGTGTGTGAAAATCTCTCTCTTAATACAAATACCAGAGCTCAGGTAATTTAATAAATCATTGAGTCAAGGGAATCTATTCTTCCAACTCCAGCATGAAATTGACTAGAGGTGAACTTCTCAAAAAGACATTCCCTCAAAAAAGTAAGGAACTGATTTGCTAAGCTCACGTCTGTGTCAGATTATTTTGAAAGAGGACATTTATTAATAGGCATAAATACATTCAAAATTAAGGAAAGCCTTTATAACTATAATAACAATTTACACCTAACCACACTTTTATTTGAAAAAAAAAACTGTGTTTTTTCATACCTTCTACTTTCTACAAAAAAAATCTGTTGATTTGTGAGGGATTTTTGGGCAAATTATATATAACACACCTGTGAGGCGTTTACATTTGGACAAAGAAAACACTGTGTATCACCACAGGGACCTCTAAATTTAACATTTATCTCTGGGACTGCGACCTATTTTCAAAATTATGATTGAGTCTGCAATGTTACATATCACACCACTGATGCTACTGAGTATTTTGTGTGAAATGTCTAGTGTCTTACTAATGGCGGGCCGAAAAAGCCCAAATGTTCATTTTACTTTACTGACACTTTATGTATAGTTATTGTCATTGATAAAACTCACCAATTCCACTTGCAACTGAATGGCTATGCTCAGTTTCAAGGTGGCGAATCTCGAGGCAATCTTTTTGGCGGTCAGCACTCAGTCGTAAAGAAGCCTTGCAGCCAATCTTATAGGAACTGAATATAAGAAACAAAATAACTGAGCAATCCCAATTAGAAAGCTGCAATCATCCCAACACTTTTAAACAAAATCTGTCAATGAATAATACAAATTTTTAATCAATAATTCCAGAGTCCGATTTTGGAATAGTGCAACGTGGGCTGGCATGCACCGTCCAACATGAGTGGGGGATTGACCATCATCGGGCAGTCTAACTGGACTTATGCACTGCACTAAACAGTCTAACTGGACTTACGCACGGCACTAAAACTAAAATTCAGCCGTTGAGGACCCATTTTTCTCTCATCCTCCTAACAACGGAGCATGATGGAAGGTGAACAGTTTTAATCAACAAAAATTGGAAGGAACCCGTAGAAGTTGGGACTGAAACTTACTCCCCAAAGGTCAGTCTATGAACACAAAATCTTTGCCTATGACAATAAAGCCTTCTTGTTAAACAATAAAAAACCCTCAAGATGTTAGCCGCCATGCTCAAGTGGTCTAAATGGTGATGGGCTGACAACAGATTCACTCTGATCTCTCACAAAATGGCTTTGGAATAATGACAGCTGTGCAACAGACCTAAATATTAACTACCCCAGAAGAAGGTCGGATCTAAACCATACAGTGTTCTATTGTTAGTTATAGGGTGACCCCACGTAATTAGGTATTTGCCGTGACAGCGACAGTCGCACAATTTATATTCAGCCGTGTCCCTGTCGCATCATTTTGACTTTTTATATCTTTATCTGACCCAAGACCATGGTACAAAATCTGTTAAGAGATTAAATCAGCATCTGAATAAAACAGTTTGCGTCGACTGACAATGATTGCTTTTTAACTATAATTCAATTAACAAAGTGGCAATTCGGACTCAAACCCCAATGTACATGTGCAAAAGTTTCTATCTTGAGCTTGAACGTGGGTGCACAAACATAGGAGGGGAGGGAGACAGTATGGCCAGTAGGCAAAGGATGGAACATAACCTTGCGGTGCTGCACTGCGGCTGATGCTTCCAAAGTTGACAAGAGTTGATATTAAGTATAATAAATATCTTCATAAAAATATTAAAATAAAATATTTAGGGGTAGAATTCAATTAAAATATTTCAACAATATGTAGAAAAATGTTTGATTCAATGATTTTTGATGAGAACTCATTTTCCATAAAAATTGACCTCTTGACTAAAATTGTCCATATCTCTGTAACTTTTCACCTTGCGACTTGATTATCTCAGGGATGCCCACATTTATCTAAATCTAAGTCAAGATTTATCGTTATCTAAATAAATCTAGATGTATAAACACTCAAACTTACATTTGGGTTTTTCGAATCCCTTTTCCTTTGCTGGTGTACTCGCCAAAGTGCTTGCAGTGAAATGTCACAATCTGGTATTTAAATTCCCGCTTGAAATGCAAGGCAGGATTCTGGATCTTGCGGTTCGCAGACTCCACCGTTTTCCCATCTTTGGAGAAAACATAACCGTTTCTCTCACAATATCTGCTGAAAGCACTTTCAAATGAAGTATTGTCGGGGAACGTCGCCCCAACCACAATTAAAGGCAAAGGATCTTATGAGTATTCCGATTCACACATTATTTCTATTTGTCGAATCAATGTACTGTTGGGGCTCAAACCCTTCGTCTGCAAAACAAACAAGGGGTGTAAATGTGACAAATGTAGCGCTGCACTGTTGGGTGATTGAAGTATAAAGGAAACGGGGGTGTAGCATACGTGTGTGAGTAGATTCGCTTGGCTGTTTCACACATGAACATTAAGAGCAGGTCAGTTTAAAGAAAGACGAAAAATGAATAAAATAAAAGAGATACTTGTTAGAAATATATTAATCATTTCTAGTAGTAGTAGTGATATTGGTAGTAGTAGTAGCAGCAGCAGTATTAGTAGTCGTAGTAGTAATGGGATAACTATGTGGGTTAGAATGGGCTGGGCGGGGAAGAGGTGTTAGTGCGGTGTCCGGAACTTCGTGAAGGAAATGAATGGCCAACTTTTGATGGCTGGAAAGGAATAGATGGACAGATCTGTATTTTTACAGAGAGAGAAAGAAAGAAAGAGAGAGAGAGAGAGAGAGAGAGAGAGAGAGAGAGAGAGAGAGAGAGAGAGAGAGAGAGAGAGAGAGAGAGAGAGAGAGAGAGAGAGGACTGAACAATAGCATTTGTGGGAGACTTAGTGGATAATAGCACTGTTGGTAGGGACTCAGTTAATAATAGCACTGGTTGTAGGGAACCGATGGCTATAGCGCTGATGGAAGGGACTCCGTGGCTAATAGCACAGGTGACAGGGACTCAGTTGATAAAAGCATTGATGGTAGGGACTTAGTGGCTAACATCACTGATGGTAGGGACATAATGGCTAATAGCACTGATGGTAGGGATTCAATGGCTAGTAGCACTGATGGTAGGGACTCAGTGGCTTATAGGGCTGGTGGTAGGGACTCAGTTGAAAATAGCACTGACGGTAGGGACTCAGTGGCAAATAGCACCGATGTTAGAGACTCAGTGGCTAATAGGGCTGGTAGAAGGGGCTTCGTGGATAATAGCACTGGTGGAAGGGACCCAGTGGCTAATAGCACGCACTAATTGGTAGGGACTCAGTGGGTAATAGCACTGATGGTAGGGACTCAGTGGCTAATAGCATGCACTATTGGTAGGGACTCAGTGGATAATAGCACTGATGGTAGGGACTTAGTTGATAATAGTAATAGCACTGGTGGTAGGGACTTAGTGGCTTATAGGGCTGATGGTAATAATACAGTGCATAACAGAGAGATGATTTACAAGGAAAAAAAATATCATCTCCCAAAACTAACTAGTGTATACATTTGACTGTTTCCATCTCAGCCAGGGCCAGGACAAAAACAAGTAATCTCATTCCAAGACAAAGACAGAAAGCAAGTTGGAAAACAGATATAGAGAGATAGAAGACACAGTAAGTAGCCTACCTCCCTGCACCCTATGGGAGGTCAGGAACCCCACAGCTGGTGGTAGGGACTCAGTTGATAATTGCACTATTGGTAGGGATGCGGTGTCTAATAGCACTGGTGTTAGGGACTCAGTGGCTTACAGCACTGATGGCAGGGACTCAGTTGATATAGCACTGGTGGTAGGGACTCAGTGGCTTTTAGGGCTGGTGGTAGGGACTCAGTTGATAGTAGCACTGGTGGTAGGGACCAAGAGAGAGAAAGAGAGAGAGATGGAACAATAGCACATGTGACAGGGACTCAGTGGTTTATAGCACAAAAAGGTGGCTAATAGTACTGAAGTAGGTACTCAGCAGTCAAACACAAGTAAAACGAATAACAAAATCAAGACATGTAGTAGGATTGCAATATACGCCACAACCAGCAAGGAATATAATTTATTCTTGTAACAAAACATTCAATATAGAACGAACAATAACATCGAAACTGAAGGCATAAACCAAACATTTCATGATAAGAATATCACCATTGCAATGCATTGTTCATCAGTAACATAATTGAACAAAAAAAAACCCACATCAGAGGCATGATGGCACACCTTGACTTGGGATTGAGTCCCCCCCCCCCCCCCACACCCATACACCCATTCCACGTTAGCAACTGCACACCCCTGCAGCCACGCAGTCCTCGGCACGCAAGTACACCTTGACTTGGGGAAATGAGGGAAGAATAAACTTCAATATCAAACCATGACTAATTAATTTCATAAAAACCTGACTACTGGTAATCAAATATCTAAAAATAAAACTAAAAAGCCCAAAAGAAGAAAAAAAAAAACCCAGGAAAACCGACAACACCTTATGCCATACTCTCCAGTGACTCTGAAAAAGACAAGCGTGTGCAGCTGGCCCTGCAACAAGAAATTTCCGGCAAAGCAAAATAGTTACAAGGAATAGAGTAGAGTCATGTATAGAAAGTAGGGCATAACATACTCCAAGAAATGTGTTACATAAATGAGAAATTTATGCAATTCTGGTGATTATTGAAGAACATGCACAAAATTTACATACATAAGAATTACTGTCAGGCAAATGAATGCAAACATTGTGGAACCAACGGATACAACGAAGACATCTTGTCCAGTCAGTTGGCCCACTGCTAAGCTCTCTTTGGGGATCTTCTAATCTACATTCATTACATTTATTTTTTAAAGTCCTCTTTTTCTTCGGTAAGCCTAAAACAGTAATTCCAAACCCTTTTGGTCTTCTTCTCTTTCCTAACTTTGTTGGTAGTTTGATGTTTATAAGATATGTACCCACTCTGTCTGCCCCATTACAATTAGCCAAAGTTCCTGTATCTCCCGCTACAACACCCCACATTCAGCACTGTCACAGCTGAACATCTCAACAACCATCGAGTTTTCTACAAGTACATCTGCCACAAAAACTTCAAAAATATGACCATCTGCACTACCTAGCCCTTCTTCTACTACACTATCAACAACCTCACCCTGTGTATCACCAATTTCTGCTCCACTTGCACCACCTAACCCTATCTCCTCAAAATTAGAAAACTACTGTTTTATTTCATGTAAAAGATTGAATACAAATTTCTATAACTAACAAATATTAAAATTTCAGTTTTGGTCATCTTAATTTTAAATTCAATCTCGATGTATGGTTTATCCCGAAGAAGTGGCAATTTGAATACAAATCCAAACAGCATCCCTTGGCTATTCTTACCTAAACTCCATAGTAATATGCTTGTGCAATCATAGAAGCCAAGGCCAGAATCAATAACGGCCTCATACATGATGATTGCACACAAGAAGCATTTGAGACTGAGTCCTAATCACCGCAGCCATATCCCAACACGACACCGTAATGACATGATGGTCAAATAGAAATTAGTAATTTAATGATTAAAAAGTACTTACAAATCTCATGATTGTGCTCTTCATTAAGTTGTTTGACGATGATCTTCGACCTGTCCTTTCTGTCCAAACACGCATAGATTTTTGCTTCACATGCTTGCTTATTGGACCTGTGGAAATAAAATGGTCTATACTACAAAACCTGTCAATAATACTGCGCGCTGGACAGCAGTTCTAATTTAGGTCCACATCTAGATCTGACATATAGAAATCTAAATCTAAAATCATTCATACACTTACAAGTATGTATAGTGACAAGAATTTGAATCTATTCACACCAATACATATCTCTGGACATACAACAAAACATATTCATATGAACTCTCCAATTCACGAAATATAAACAGAACTGAGAAATATCCCCATTAACCAGGGCTCGAGTAGCTCAGTTGGTATAGCACATGCTTCATACACACAGAAAGAAACTGAGATCAGTCATTCAGTTATTGGTGAAGTTGTGATAATTTTCAGACACTTCCCCCCAGTGATTGGATTTGGATAGGTGGATCTGCAACTGTAAGATCTCGCTGAAAGTACTTTGTGATTGACTAGCGTCCAAAAGAAGTAGTTAATTGCAATTGTCGGTTTCATGCTATAGAAACCTAGGTACACTCCAGCAGGCCTCTACTTTAAAGACTAGAAACTTAATAATAATAATAATTTCAATAACATAAATAATCCCCACAATGTTACACTTCTCTTTCCCCATGTCCAGTCCCTCACTCACCAAATCAAAACAATATCTCCCTATCTGTACAAGAACAATCTCTCATGTCATACCTCAATATTTCCAAAAATACTCATGAATTTAGTCATTGACCTCTCCCGACGGATTATCACCTTGTCGTGGTGGGAGGGCTTGCATATCTCGAACCTCGGACCTCTAATAAGAGAAAAAAGGAGAGAGATCAGACGAAGAGTAATCCACCGGCCCTCCAGGAATGGGGGTTGAGCGTAGGGTTAACAACCCACCTCATAAAAAGCAAACTGTTACAGAAACAGAAACCAGACATAAATCCACAACCGGCGGCAGCAGAGAAGCGGACCAGAATACTGGCTTCATGACGGTAGGAGGTCAAAGCCGAAAGGACGCCCCCGACCAGATTGCAGATCTGTTGTCACCAAAACGCAAGCTCAATGTCTCGTGCTGGAATGTTAGGACCCTATATCAAACAGGAAAACTGGCACAAGCCCAGCGCGAGATGTTGAACTACAAGATCGATTTGCTAGGCATATCAGAGGCAAGATGGACAGGAGCTGGGAAGCGCCAACTCTCAAATGGCGACCTGATCATTTGGTCAGGACGAAAGGATGACCAACACAGAGAAGGTGTTGCCCTCTTGATAGCCAGGCAAAACAACAAGTCACTATTGGAATGGAAACCGATAAGTGAAAGACTTTTATACACAAGACACAACTCAAAATACACCAAGCTATCAATCCTCACATGCTACGCACCTACAGAGGATTCAGATGAAGAAAACAAAGAAGAATTTTACGATATTCTAAGAATGGCCGTTGAAAACATTCCAAGACATGATATGCTCATGATCATCGGAGACCTTAATGCTAGAGTTGGCAATACACAAACAAATCAGTCCGTTGGAAAGGAGGGCATAGGGTTAATGAACAACAATGGAAGCAGACTGGCAGAATTTTGTGAAGAACACAACTTCGTTATTGGTGGAACTTTCTTCCCACACAAAAACATCCACAAATTGACATGGAAATCACCAGATGGGAAAACAGAAAGTCAGATAGACCATATAATTATAAACAGAAAATGGAAGAGCAGCCTAAACGATGTCAGAGTCAGACGATTGGCAGACATTGGAAGTGACCACCATCTTGTCACAGCCAGAATCTCTACTAAATTGATGAAAACAAAAATAGCAAAACAGAAGGAGAAACGTTTCAACACAGATAAATTGAAAATCCCAGATATCCAAAACAATTTCAATATCTCAGTCAGAAACAAATTCAGTGCAATACAAGATATTACAAACATGACAATCCAAGATTTCAACCACGTCATGCAGGAAAGTGCCACTGAAAACTTAGGACGCAATAAATCCAATACAGAGAATTGGATATCAGCAAGGTCATGGGAGCTCATTAACCAAAGAAAATCAAACTAAATCTCCTGAACGCTAAATCCCCCCGACTGAAAGAAAGGCTATCCAGTGAATACTCATTGAAGGATAAAGAAGTGAAAAAATCCACAAGGAAAGACAAAAGAGATTTTGCAGAAAATTTAGCAACTGAAGCAGAAAATGCAGCTGTAAGACACGACACACAAACACTATACAAAATCACAAAAAAGCTCTCGGGAAACAGAAGTTATGGTCAAGAGAAACCATTAAAATCCCAAGATGGTAGTGTCATCACAGACGAAAAGGAGAAAATTGAAAGATGGAGAGAATATTTCGCAAACCTTCTGAACAGACCAGACCCATCTTCTTACACAGATATCCCAGAAGCAGAAAGGGACATAGAGGTTAATCTTGGTCCAATCACTGAGCATGAGGTGCACGAGGCAATACAACAACAAAAAAATGGCAAGGCCCCAGGTATTGACAAAATCACTGCGGAAATGCTTAAAGCGAACTCGCAAGAAATGTCCAAAATTCTCAGTAAACTGTTCACCAACATTTGGGAAAAGGAAGAAATACCAGAGGATTGGCAGAAAGGCATCATCCATAAAATAGCCAAGAAAGGAGACCTAGGAAATTGTGCTAACTGGCGTGGAATCACACTCCTGTCCGTAACGAGCAAAATTTTTAATAGAATCCTTCTGAAAAGAATCTCACCTCACATTGAAAACATTCTTAGAAAAGAGCAGGCAGGGTTCAGAAAAGGGAAGTCATGTAGTGACCACATATTTACCCTGAGACAAATCCTGGAGCAAAGCATTGAATGGAACAGCCCCTCTACACCATTTTTGTCGATTTTGAAAAAGCCTTTGACAGCTTACACAGAGAGTCCCTGTGGAAAATACTCCGCCATTATGGTATACCGATGAAGATAGTCAACCTAATCAAAGCAATGTACAGCAACTACCAATGCCAAGTGATCTGTGGTAACAATTTAACAGACAGCTTTAATGTAACAACTGGTGTAAAACAAGGCTGCATACTCTCCCCGCTTCTGTTTATCCTGGCTCTAGACTGGCTCATGAAAAATACAATTGATGGTAAGAAGAGAGGCATTCGCTGGACACTGACATCTTTTCTGGAAGATATAGACTACGCAGATGATATCGCGTTAGTTTCCAGTACACACAGAGACGCCTCAGAGAAACTAAACGTACTACACAAGAACGCCTCGAAAATTGGACTGAAAATAAATTTCGATAAGACTGTGTACATTAGGGTGAATCCAAAACATGACAGTGAAATTAGGATAGATGAACATATAATTGAAGAGGTAACAGAGTTCTCCTACCTCGGATCCAAAATAACAGACGACGGAAATGCAGAACACGATATCAAGCACAGAATTCAAAAGGCAAACCAGGCTTTCGGCATGCTGAAAAACTTTTGGAAATCAAAGCAAATAATGAGAAAGACAAAGCTGAAAATATACAAGAGCAATGTTTTAAGTGTACTGCTTTATGGAAGTGAAAGCTGGAAAATGACATCCTCCTTAATACAGAAACTAGAAGCCTTTCAGAACAAGTGTTTAAAAGAATTTTTAATTTATTTTGGCCTACAAAAATAAGAACAGTGGATCTATTAAAGAAAGCTGACTGCACTAGCATTGATAGCCAAATAAAAAGAAGAAGATGGCGTTGGCTGGGTCATGTGGCCAGAATGGAAAAAGGGTCACTTCCCAAGACAGCCTTGTACTGGACAGCAGATGGGAAGAGAAAGCGGGGAAGACCCAAAGAAACCTGGCGAAGGACGATGGAGAAAGAATTAAAGGAAGCAGGCCTGTCCTGGAATACAGCCACCGCAAAAGCAGCCGATCGCAAAAAATGGAGATGTCTGGTGGATGCCCTATGTGCCTCAAGGCCCGAAGAGGATTAAGTAAGTAAGTTAGTCATTGACTCATAGAAAGCCTAGTCTAGTATTTAGTTCTGCTTTGCCTTTTCAAACTCCGATGGAATATCATCTCATACCTACTCATTAACTTAATAATAAAATTGTTCTAATTTTAATTTTGTCTCTATCTTGTATTCACATTGTATATGCAATAAAAACACAAATCACTTTTAAGTAAGATCTACGAATATTGTCAATAAAGATAAAAGTTTTAAAAAGTTGCAAAGTATTAACAAAACTTACTTTCTATCACGCTTTCCTTGGCCACTCGGTTTGAAGGAACCACCATGCGTACACGTGTATGTATAGTACACATACTCCATTTCAAGTGGATATGCCCGCTGACCATCTTTTACGTGTTTGTTCGCTTGAATGCATGTTTTGCACGATGCTTTTACAAAAGGTTGACTTGTTTTTGAGCAATATTCTTCAATTGCAGCGAAAAAGTTATTCCATGAAGGAAATTCCTGTCCTACTCGTAGCGTCGCCATGTCGGTGAATAACAGTCAGGAAGACGAAGTGTGTTGCGCGATCGGGAGGTATTGGTCAGCTTCAGCTTTTGATTGTCCAACACGCGTTGGCTAAGGTGATGCAGTAGACAATGCGTGTTGCGCCATCGGTAAGAGTAGTGGTAAATATCCCGCACTACGCTGCGAGGAATGGGGGCAGTAGCGGTAGCGTGTTACTGTTACGCTGTGACCACCCACTTCGTTGAAAAAAATACTGCAAGTGCCGACAGCAGGGGGATGTCAATTGACATCACTCAGCCATTTTTATGAGTAGTTTTCACTAAATTGTATTAAGTAAATGTACGTTAGACCATACAAAGCCTATAGAGTATAATAGCTGTCTAGGTCGAGTTTTTTTTATTGAATTGTAATTGATGATCCGGGGCCGGGGGTTACGGTTGTCTTCGTGAACTTTGTACGTGAGAGCTCAGGTGGGCGCACGTTATGTATAAAAACTAAAGAAGTAAAGAAATAAACATATAAGAAATAAATAGGGTTAATTTGGAATCAAGTCAAAAATTGCAACGGTTCAAACCTAGGGCATTAACTTTAGGAATCATGACTTTAAACTCAGTATCGCTGTTGACTGTTGATTCTCGGAGATGAAAAGCATCGAAGTAGGAAGGACGAGAATGTGGACTTTCACAGTAAAGAGTTCCGATAAAGTGGCTCTCGCATGGTACCTGACACGGCCGCGATGAAAGTAGCGGGCGTGCCTAGTAATTACCTGCGCGTGCAGTAGAGCGCAATAAGTAATTATGTCCGTGTTTGGCTTTATTTATGGGTCATTCTCAGTGTAATTGCCCGAGCAGATAGATTCTCTATATAAAAGCCAATGTGGAATCTTTACAATTTACAATTAATAAATTAAAATTACTATAATCCTTCATTTATAAGTGTCCGTTTGGAAAACTTTGCACTTAACACACATTACCCAATTTGAATGGG
>NC_088366.1:59795471-59800630 GCF_034508935.2 Berghia stephanieae | reverse complement strand
GATCAGGTGAGTTTCCCTACGGTTCATATAAACCGCTTGCGTGTCAAAACGACACGTAAAAATAGTACTAACAAGATATGAAGTGAGTAGAAAAGTGCCAGAAGACAATAGAGAATAAAAAATTTTTTCGCGGCGGTGGTGGGGTTTGAACCTGCGACCTTATTGGTACGACAACACCGCCTGGCAGGTGAGAGCGTGGCTCTACCGTGTGAGCTATCCACGAACACAAAAATATTCGTTTCAAACCCAAAGTCATTTCTAGATCCCTCTCTCACCCACTTCTTGAGATCGCCGATTCGTTCACCACCATCGCGAAGTAATTTTGACCAGCAGTTAAGCTTAATAGCCAATATTCTCATCACAAACATATAACATAGAAACGATTGAGACATTGAGTATGCTCCGGTGTATGGGGTGAATTTTTAATTCAGAAAAGTGAGTGGAGCAGGCACTTATGTTGGTAACAACAAGATATGAAGTGGGTAGAAAAGTGCCAGAAGACAATAGAGAATAAAATTTATTTTTTTTTCGCGGCGGTGGTGGGGTTTGAACCTGCGACCTTATTGGTACGACAACTCCGCCTGGCAGGTGAGAGCGTGGCTCTACCGTGTGAGCTATCCACGAACACAAAAATATTCGTTTCAAACCCAAAGTCATTTCTAGATCCCTCTCTCACCCACTTCTTGAGATCGCCGATTCGTTCACCACCATCGCGAAGTAATTTTGACCAGCAGTTAAGCTTAATAGCCAATATTCTCATCACAAACATATAACATAGAAACGATTGAGACATTGAGTATGCTCCGGTGTATGGGGTGAATTTTTAATTCAGAAAAGTGAGTGGAGCAGGCACTTATGTTGGTAACAACAAGATATGAAGTGAGTAGAAAAGTGCCAGAAGACAATAGAGAATAAAAATTATTTTTTTTCTCACTTTTCTGAATTAAAAATTCACCCCATACACCGGAGCATACTCAATGTCTCAATCGTTTCTATGTTATATGTTTGTGATGAGAATATTGGCTATTAAGCTTAACTGCTGGTCAAAATTACTTCGCGATGGTGGTGAACGAATCGGCGATCTCAAGAAGTGGGTGAGAGAGGGATCTAGAAATGACTTTGGGTTTGAAACGAATATTTTTGTGTTCGTGGATAGCTCACACGGTAGAGCCACGCTCTCACCTGCCAGGCGGAGTTGTCGTACCAATAAGGTCGCAGGTTCAAACCCCACCACCGCCGCGAAAAAAAAAAAATTTTATTCTCTATTGTCTTCTGGCACTTTTCTACTCACTTCATATCTTGTTGTTACCAACATAAGTGCCTGCTCCACTCACTTTTCTGAATTAAAAATTCACCCCATACACCGGAGCATACTCAATGTCTCAATCGTTTCTATGTTATATGTTTGTGATGAGAATATTGGCTATTAAGCTTAACTGCTGGTCAAAATTACTTCGCGATGGTGGTGAACGAATCGGCGATCTCAAGAAGTGGGTGAGAGAGGGATCTAGAAATGACTTTGGGTTTGAAACGAATATTTTTGTGTTCGTGGATAGCTCACACGGTAGAGCCACGCTCTCACCTGCCAGGCGGAGTTGTCGTACCAATAAGGTCGCAGGTTCAAACCCCACCACCGCCGCGAAAAAATTTTTTATTCTCTATTGTCTTCTGGCACTTTTCTACTCACTTCATATCTTGTTGTTACCAACATAAGTTCCTGCTCCACTCACTTTTCTGAATTAAAAATAGTACTGTCACGTGATTATTTTTCTCCACGAATCAGCGTGAGACGGTAGACATGGAGGAACCTCCCTGACCCATTTTTAAACCTGCCTGTTCCCAACCTGGTGCAAAAAAAAAACTCGCGGCCCGACCTAGTCGCTGTGTCACGTTGCCCCCTGACGGTGCCGAAAATTACCCCAGTTGTTTTATTTGTTTCTAATGGTTTTACGGCGCTTGCAAAGCATTTAGGTCATTTCAGCACGGCACCAGTTTAAAAAAAAGGGGGGAGGGGGATGGGACCGTTAAAAATTTATAGATTTACAATTAAAAACACACGAGTAAAGAGAGACAAATGTGAATGGTACAATTAGGGAACAGATGTAGATTCCAACAGCCTACTTGCATTGTGCATACTGTGAGATCACCTAAAAGTCTCATCCAGACACAAGCACAGGTTCACACTAAGAGAAATATACTCAAATGCTTTCAATATAAATTCAAAAGAACAAATATAAGATAACAGAGAGGCGATTTACAAGCAAAATATATCATCTCCCAAAACAATAATGATACATTTGACTGTTTCATTGCCAGCCAAGGACTCTGGTCAGGGCCAGGACAAAACCAAGAAGAAGAAGAAGAAGAAGAAGAAGAAGAAGAAGAAGAAGAAGAAGAAGAAGAAGAAGAAGAAGAAGAAGAAGAAGAAGAAGAAGAAGAAGAAGAAGAAGAAGAAGAAGAAGAAGAAGGAGAAGAAGAAGAAGAAGAGGAAGAATAAAATCAAAATTGTTAAAATTCGAGTAAAAAAACAACAACAAACACACAAAACAGCCGCCAACAGATCTATTATTAAGGTTCCAAAACATTGGCGGTGTGCCAGTTATTGAAGCATAAAACCTTTTTTTAAAATATATATATATTACTTTATGGTTACGTGACCTCTATTCAAATGCCAAGTAATTATGTAAACTTGTCATAATTTTGAGTATGAGATTTTTTTTTCTTCTTCTTTTTATCCCTTTGCACAATCCATTCATGTTCAGAAATTACATACTGCCATATTATATAATATGTCGTCTAAACTTCTCTTTTACATTATCGGTCAGAAAAGTTTTTTGACTCCAAAACTGTTTAACGTCAAACCGTTTTTAGAAACCCAAGAATTCTGAGAGAGTGTCAAGTTTTTTAAAACTTTGGTAAGATAGTATCTAGTTGTAAATTTAATCGGTTGATTAATTCAGGAGGTAAAACCTTGGTGGCCAAAACCCAAAAAAGGTATTTGGTCTGTTTACGATTGAATTTCTTTTTATATAGCAATTCGACCCTGACCTGCCAACCTTTGCTGCAAATCGCACGACTCTTCTGCACCAATCATTGCATATTGCAGTTGTTGCGGTGCATGGGGTACAAAAGATCTTTCATGCGAGAATTATTAATTCCTTTGACATTTTTTTTAAGCTTACGTTTTTTTTTCTGTGTTTTAGAGTATTTTAGGTTCATAAAAATAATATGGGTATTGTTTTGTTTTATTTGAGGTCCCTTCCACAGTTTAAGAACTATACAGCTTTGTGTAGATTTGATAATCATAAATATAATAAATGTGAGGCGTTCTATGGATATAATTTAGTAATGTAAATAATTAAACCGCGCCTATTCAATATACAAACAGCTCGAGGCGCCTTTTCAATACAAACAGCAAAGCTACCATAACAGGCCATACACAAATATGCTTAAGACCTTCATATCATGAAAAATAATCCATAAACGGAAATCTATCAACTATTTCCTTATAGAATAAGTCTTAATATTTGTCTTAAAAGTAGTTTCTGTATTGCATTTTCTTAAGGAAATTGGAAGAGAGTTCCAAATAGAAAGGGCAGCATGAGAAAATGACCTATCAGAAGAAAACTTTTTGAAGCCTTTTTTTTTTGGGAACAGTTAATCGGAGATGATCACTAGATATATATCACGTATATTTGTATATTATATTCCCTTGGCGAACGTTTAAGAGTTGATGGTACGATGTGTAAAACTGGAAATAATGGCAATACCCCCGTTCTCTTAGTAGTAGTTTCTTATGGTTACACCTCCAAGTGAACCGTTTCACTCCAGTCCATGTATTTTTGTCCTCCTTGATGGACGGTATCATAGCCCCTGGCACGGCTGTGGACGGGCAGTGCAGGACCAAGTGGTCCATATCTTGTTTGGCACCAGTGGGTACATGCAAACAGGATCAGATCCCGACACGGCAGGACAGCGACAAACCTGTACCGCTGAGGCTACCGAGACTCGCCCGTTCTCTTAAAACACATAACTAACACATTTTTAAAAAATGTTGCCTTGAAAACTCGTCTTTTAATATCGACCGACCCACTCCTTGTCAAACAGTGACAAACCTGAGTAAATTCCAGGTTCGATAGAAGGAAGTTCTGGGTTTGAGAGTTATTGACAGAATGAATGGTGGTCATTTTAATCCTTCGAAATTTGAAGGGTGAGTTTCCTTGTTAAAACTTTTTTTAACTCTCTCGAGTTCACCCTAATTGAAAATCGAACAAATTTGTTCGATTTTCCATGCACATGAACTCGAGAGGGTGTTAATTTATTTTTTCCAGGGTGCTGATCCAGGAAAGAGTGACTCACCAGCTCAAATTTTATTACATTACTATGCTTTATAGGTTCAACTGAATAAACGTTCCTAACGTAACTAAAACTCTAAATCTTTACATTTCTGGCCATTTTTACTTCTAAATCCCTTTCTGCGCAAATGCATCCATCCATCCGACTTATTACCGTCTTGGGGCAATGGATAACATAAACGGTTTTCTGCCAACATCACATTTTTCTTTGCCTTTCTGTTTTTAAATAGTATTCTTTTGAGCAAGAATTTATTTAATCCTCTGTTGGTGATTTGGCTGTGGCTGGTTGCAGAGCTATGCAGCTTATAATCTGGGCTCTCTAATGGCTTTTTTTTCGAATTAGAACTTCAAAGACAAACTATCCAACGGCATGCGTAATGGGAATCTTGTCTTATTTCATCATCATCCATGGTGGCTTGTGCTCTTGAGTACGTTGTCGGTCAGCTGTCTCCACGAATTACGATCCTCTGCGGTGCGCAGGAAATCTGTGCTGCTTTTTAAGTCACATTTGGCCATTCTTAGTTTATTTAGATAAGTCATTCTTTGTCTTCCTCTAGCTCTCTTTCCTTCGATCATCCCAGATGTTACCAACTTTTCTATTCCGTCTCTTCTCCACACATGTCCCAGAAAGCGTAACTTGTCATATTTACATTTTATTAAATCATTATATATATCATCAAACCAAACAAGCACCTATTTTAAGCACATTACAATACACTGATTTCAATCTCGAGAAAAAAAATACAAAGGAACATTGTATTCTTTTTCCAAGAACAATGAGTAAGTTATACGTCCTTGACATTG
>NC_088366.1:59772971-59792971 GCF_034508935.2 Berghia stephanieae | reverse complement strand
GGCACTTTTCTACTCACTTCATATCTTGTTGTTACCAACATAAGTGCCTGCTCCACTCACTTTTCTGAATTAAAAATTCACCCCATACACCGGAGCATACTCAATGTCTCAATCGTTTCTATGTTATATGTTTGTGATGAGAATATTGGCTATTAAGCTTAACTGCTGGTCAAAATTACTTCGCGATGGTGGTGAACGAATCGGCGATCTCAAGAAGTGGGTGAGAGAGGGATCTAGAAATGACTTTGGGTTTGAAACGAATATTTTTAATGTGTTCGTGGATAGCTCACAAGGTAGAGCCACGCTCTCACCTGCCAGGCGGAGTTGTCGTACCAATAAGGTCGCAGGTTCAAACCCCACCACCGCCGCGAAAAATTTTTTTATTCTCTATTGTCTTCTGGCACTTTTCTACTCACTTCATATCTTGGTGTCAGAGTAAACTATATGTTAAAAATTTTATTTGATATAAAATTCCCAAGAATTACACAACTTTAGCTCTTTGACATTCGCATTCATTCTTTTTAATGAGGCACGTAGACATACCAATCTCACTCAGATTCCATAATAAATTACACGTAAAATTCAAATTTTGCGTCTCGCTTAGGTCGGCATTGTAAATACCGTTTTGAGACGATTTGGTTGCATTTATTGATGGGACGTTTATATGCGTTTTTCCTGAGTAAAGCATAATACACATTGACTCTATCTATCTATTTACTTTTTCAATTCCTCGGGAATGGTGGCTGTCTTGCAATATGAAGAGAAATCGACAGGGGGCTCCCATAACATTTCTTATCAAATTTCCTTTCGAATTCCAGGAAAGAGCTTCCAATTAAATATCAGCAAGCACGTAATTTTTATCTGAACGACGCAGTTCTTTAATGAATTCGAACCAGGTTAATCTCCCTCCAGCCCCCCCCCCCCTTCCCCCTCCCATTATTTTTTTTATTTGCCTTGTTTGTATATCCTTGTTGTCTTGTTTGTTTTTTTTTTGTTTGTTTGCAGTGCTCTGTTGTGGTTTTTATTTTGGATGGCAGTTACGCTGACATCAAACATTCGATTGCCACCAATTGGAATGAGACAATGGTCTAGCTCACCGATCTTACAAACCTGGCTAGTCAGTCTTTGCTTGATAGAGAGAGAGAGAGAGAGAGAGAGAGAGAGAGAGAGGAGAGAGAGAGAGAGAGGAGAGAGAGAGAGAGAGAGAGAGAGATAGAGATAGAGAGAGAGATAGAGAGAGAGAGAGATAGAGAGAGATAGAGATAGAGAGAGAGAGAGATAGAGAGAGAGAGAGAGAGAGAAAGAGAGAGATAGAGAGAGAGAGAAAGAGAGGGTCAGATATTATATATATATATATATATATATATATATATATATATATATATATATATATATACACATTAAAATCTTACTGCAAAACCACCGCATTATTATCATAAGTGACGAAAAAGGCATAAAGAGAGATACTCACCTCAGCATTTTTGCCATCCCAGGTCCGAGCTGTCCGAGAGAACCTGAGGAGGTGTCAAACTATAAGTTATACCTTATCCGAGTCATTTGATTTTAGTAGACAAAATAGGCTTCAACTGTATTGACGTCACTTCCCTCGTAACTTAATAACTGGTTCTAAACTATTGAAACATTGGCGGACGCCCTTATGAAATACTTCTCCGACGAACATAAAAGTGTATCCAGAGGAGAAAAACATTATAAATCTGATCATCTTTTGACTTTATACATTCTGATCACATGACATGGGAAAAAGTTCTAGGCAGCATGAAGAATAAAAAGTACCCTTTTTTCTTTGTTTAGAATCAAGCTGCCCGTTGCTGGGCGGACGTGACATCAGACTATTGAATCCTATTAGATAAATGCTAACATGACCACGCAAAAAATATAAAGGATTAAGGCGTGATGGACAAGTTTTGTTAAGACATTTCAGCGCCAGTTTTTAAAAAAAGGAATAAACAAAACTAAATGTGGCAGATTCAAAAAAGAACAAAATACCAAACATGGAACATTTCGGGCTCTAAACCCTTCTTCAGCCAACAAAAAAACAAACAAACAAAACAATTAAAACATAATTACATTACTAAAAAATCAGATCGACGACAGAGAAATTTTCGGTACATCTTCTCTGACAAGAAGGTTTTTGAGCCCGAAACGATCCGTGTTTGGTATTTAGTTCTTTTTTTTTTAAGCTGTTATATTCAGTTTTGTTAATTACATTTTACAGTCCATAGCTTCTAGCAGCTTGGTATCGCTGTAAAAAAGCAAGATCTTTTTTTTAAAAACTTTTTAAAAAATAGATTTACAATGAAAAGTAAAGAACCAGAGAAATGGGAAGACATAAAAGACTGGTTCAGAAAGGAAACAGAAGTAGGTTCCAAGAGCAAACCATCAATGTGCTTAGTTTGAGATCACCCAGAAATCTCACTCGGACACAATAACAGGTTCGACTAAAGCTTAGACTTTTCAACACAAACGTGAAGTCTATCCTACTGTATGGATGTGAAACTTGGAATTCATCACAGGAATGTATAAGGAGGGTACAGATTTTCGTAAACAGGTGCATGCGTAAGCTACTCAGAATAAAATGGATGGATAGAATTAAAAATGAAGAAGTATCGAAAAGAACACAGCAGAAACCAGTGGGAGAGGAAATAGGAAGAAGACGATGGAGGTGGATTAGACACACCCTTAGAAAGAATGACTCCACTATAAGAAAGAAAGTATTGGACTGGAACCCTCAGGGCAGAAGATCAAGGGGAAGGCCACGGGGAACATGGAGAGGAATTAAAGAAGCTGATATACAGAGAAGTGATAAGACATGGAACGAGATAAAAAAAAAAGTTAGCTCAGGATAGAGGATGGAAACTATTTGTCTGTGGCCTTTTCCCTGACCCAGGGTGAAAACGGCAATGACGATGACAATAACAGGATCCTTCCTACAAAGAGGAATATAATCAAAGGTTTACAACATATACTTTTAAAAAACCGGTGTTTCTTTCTTCTTTTTTTTTTTAGAGTATGTCATACCTGTGATGAGAATCCTGGGTTTCTGGATATCAGCAAAGTATCCATGACTCGTTCTCTTGGTGTTCAGCACGCCTGTTGTCCTCCTCAGATTGGTGACGGCGTTGGGTGGCACAGCGGCACGGGAGTAACAGCGGACCAGAACGTTAGCCAGTTTGGAGGCCATGGTTTGGTGGATTGTAGTATGTACTTTTTCCAGAAATTAATTTGAATTTTTATTTCAAACTTAAGTAGATGCAAAACTCTTGGGGCTGAGTTTTCTTGATGGTAATATTTCAAAATTTATCTAAGAATGTTCTTCTGGTATTATTTTCAAATTCCAATGTTTTTGTTGTTGTAGTTGTTGTTATTGAGATTGTTTTTGTTGTTGTTAAGAAATTTGTTTTTGATTTCGTTGCTCTCAATTTTAAAGATGAAGGGAAAATCCTGGAAAAGATATAGAAAATATTTTTTATTTTATTTCTTGTTACTCCTTCCTGTTCCGTCCACATGTTCGTCAGTCTGTCCGTCCTAGAGTCCGTCTGTCCGTTCGTCCACCCAACAATCAATCCACCTATTTATCTATTCATCATTAATCTATCAGATATAATTGACCCCCCCCCCCTTTCCCATCCTACTCAGCAACCCCATCTCCCCCCTTTATACAGTTTAACATTCGCGTGTTCAGTGATGCATCAAACACATACATATCCTTTCAAAAAGATACGGAACGTGCATGTCTATCCAAGACATTATTGCCGTATCTACTCTAAAAACGCACCAAAGAAAAAGTCAGACAAGAAAATTAGTTCAAATAGGGATCAGAGATCTCCATGAGCAACCGTGCCTATTTTGACATTTCCTATAACTCCCATCCAGGTCCATGCAAAGATACCCACAATGAAGAATCCAGGTTTACAAAGTGCAACATTATATTCAAAACTAAAAACTAGAATATAACATTACGGAGAGATGGTTTACAAGGAGAGAAAAAATATATATCATCTGTCCAAAAAGATACCATATTAATTTGACTTTCTCCTTCCTAGCTAAGAATCCCCGCCAGGAAAAAAAAAAAGCAATCGCAATACAGAACAAAGACAGAGAGCAACATGGAAAGGCAAAACATAAAATGGGGGATAGAAGTGAATGGACACAGCAAGTGACCTCTACATTCCATCTAAAAGCAACTCCTAAAGCACATACGCATTTAGACAGATTTAAACACACAGAAATCTAGGTCACATTTATTAACAAATCTTTTAAAAATTCGATAAAGTGGACATAGAGTGGAAAGAGTGTGTGGTTAAGTGGGCCAGTGTGCTATAACACTCGCTTTCGGACGAGGTAGGACCCTGTTTCTAGTCCCGCTCTGAGCTGCGCATAGTTGAGTACTTGGAAAAGGTTCTATACTAAGATGTTCTCAACAAGAGATGAAGTGAGTAGGAAAGTGCCAGAAGACAATAGAGAATAAAACTTTTTCACGGCGGTGATGAGGGTTTGAACCAGCGACCTTCCTGGTACAACTTTCTCACCGCACTCAGGTACCTGGTAGACAGTACTGTCGAAAGAAAATTAAGGTGATATTTCCTTTCATCCTACGTGTCAAATGTTGCTGTTAGCTTGGGATGGACTACCCTGTCAGTTTAAGAAACATAACTTACTCTCCTCGAGTAAAGATTTGGTCTAAATCAGTTTTTTCCTTAAAGGTGAGTAATAAAATTAAATTATAAACATTGGGTTCACCCCGATATAATGTAGTTAGGTCACGATAGGGGATAGGTCACGTATTTGCCTATAATGCCAAATATCCAAACAGTCTCTTTCATTTCTTCCAGCGGATCAAGTTTCCTATTCGAGGAGACCGCTCAATGGTTTCAATACCGACAGCTATATGACAGTAAGTAAAAAGAATAATTACCGTCGTAATGTGTGTTTGACACTACACACAACTCGCTCGCGGAAAGGTAGTTATGTTTCCTTAAATTATTATTATTATTATTATTATTATTATTATTATTATTATTATTATTATTATTATATATACATTATATATATATATATATATATATATATATATATATATATATATATATATATATATAAGTATCAATCCACTGTTAAGGTGACCACTGTGAAATGCACCAATTGGAGGACCAAGCATATGTCTTGTTCAAATTGATTAAACTGTTCAATCTTTGTTCAAATGAGTATAGTTTGATTCCCTACAATGATTTATGAACATAATTCTGATGCTTGATGATCACAATGGTATATAGAAAATTACTCGGTCCCCCTACTGTTTTACTAAGTGTTTCTGTAGCTTTAAGGAGACATTTGGTAAAAACATGTTTTTAGGGAGACCACATTAAAAACCCCTTTTAGGGAGCCCGGTATATGTTTATATATGTGTATACCTAAGAGTGCATTTTCAAGTGAGCTACCACCAAATTTACTAAAACAAAGTAAGACCTTAAGAGCTTCATGGCCATAGTGTCGAAACTTATCCCAGTGTGCGTAGAGTGAAGTGGCCGAGCAATGCATTTACTAACTCATCCCTCCGAAGGGAGGGGAAATAGCCTGGCAAAAAATATTCCCAGTTGCTCCGTGCGCCATTATTTTTGCAGTCCCCGACCCCTTTAGAAGCCTGACGACCCAGGTTAAGAACAGAGAGAGAAGGGACCAGGCAGAGGAGTTGATTTGTTGTTGTTGTATACCACTGAATGGACTTGGTTTGTTTTGTTTTTAAGGGTTTTACGGCGCTTGCAACACATTAAGGTCATATCAGCGCCAGTAAAAAGGAAGAAAATGGGATAGTAAAAAGTTCTGGAACTACAATTAGAGCACCCAAGAAAAAGTAAGGCAAAGGGGATTTGTTTCAAATAGGAAACAGTAGATTCCAAGAGCACACTATCAAAGTACTTAGTTTGAGATCACCTAGAAGTCTCATTCAGACACAAGCACAGGTCCCAACAAAGAGGGATACACTCAAATGTTTACAAAGCATATATATAACGTGTAAACAAAACAATAAAGTGCATAACAAAGAGATGATTTACAAGGAAAAAAATATCATCTCCCAAAACTATAAATTTGACTGTTTCCCTCCCAGCCAGGGCCTGGACAAAACCAAGTAATCCCATTCCAAGACAGAGACAGAAAACAAGTTGGAAAACAGACATAGGGGGATAGAAGTAGAAGACGCAACAAGTACGTCCCTGCCCACTATGGGAGGTTGGGAACCCCACCAAGTGAATGGAGTTGGATGGATAGGACAGCAGATCTGATGGACACAATGAACGGCTTCAATCAACATACAATTCACTTTAACTTGCACAATGCTTGCTTTGGTTTCGTGGTTTTGGGGTAGACAGTTCGTCTGATGCCTGAGTTGCCAGGGTTCGAATCCATATTTGTGGCGATGTAGAGTCATTGTGAAAGTCTCATTTACAGTCTTACTTGTGTTAATTGGAGTAAGTTACTGAATTGTAACAACGTTGTTCGTGTCCAAAAAAATGTACTACCAGCTGCACGTCGAGCTCATTGTGGGTTTTGTGAGACATCAAAGCTCGTGTAAAATTACATTTACATTTGACCGAAAAATGATACACAACGATACAAGTTTACAAATCATATTGCAGGTTTATTTCAGTTCCAAAATCCATCACAAACATTCATCCACTGTATCACATAAGTCTTTGGTCACCAAATAAAAGCATGAAGTTTGTTATGTGTACAGTGCAACATAAAAGGATAGAAACAGTTTTACTGATAAAACCCTCAAATGATAACAAACCAATATGTTGTTGCTGGTAAGTTGCTTAATTGCATTTGTTAAAAAGCATAACTGTGAAGCAAAAGTGTTGAAAATCGTTTAAATAAAGTTTAATGCAAAAAAATAATTCTTAAGCACTTTATGCAGTTCTAAGCTGTCGTTGCTGCATTGTTTTTCATTATTAATTATTATTCTGATTAAGGATAAGGGGATAAAGAAAGAAAGAAATTAAATGCACAGGGGTGTCATTTCTTGACAGTCACCTCTAAACATTGCAACTCTTAAAATTATCATAAAAAGAATAGAAGTTTTACATTAGGTATCTAGAAAATGCTGAACATAAAGCTACATTGGCCAATTAAGTTAGGGTTAGTAGAAAGACTTTTTATTCTGCCATATCTGATTCTTTCAGATAGTTCTACAAAGCATTTGTCTCTCAAACTGAGCAAATTAATGTTCATATAATATAAAAATGAAGATTGCAATGATGAACAGATTGTACTAAATAAAGATAAAACTTTTTTTTAACCCCCCAAAATATGTCAATAACACTATACAATACAAAGAATGTAATACAAATTAAAGTCATGATTGTCATTACACCGATTGGAACGCTCTTTCCCTTCTATTGGATATTTATTTCTTTCATTAAAGATCTTTCACCATGTACCTTCAGGGATTCCTTTTTGTGAAAATACCCTGTGGTGTTTTAAGAACAGAATAATTTCAGACTTCCCAGGTAATGATCCCCTCGAACCATGTACTGAAACATCTTCGACAAAGTTTTTAAAATATGACTTGACTCTATCTGTATCCTCATCTGACCATGACATGTATCTCCGATTTTTGAATTACTCTGGGGTTCAGTTTGTTTTGAAGAACACGCAAGCTGATTTGGCACTCCTGCTTCACCATTAAATATTTCTTCTTGATTTGCAGCTGTTACTATGGATGTTCCAAAATTTTCATTTGGAGTCTCTATTCACTACAGAGTCATTTGTTTCAATGTTACAATTTCCTTCCCCAGTGACCGATGCTGAGTTATCAATTTGACCCAAAAAATGACCAACTTCTGTTATTTCTCGTATTGCAATTGGACACTGATAAATGTTTTGATTGATTCATTGTGTCCCATATGTCGATAGAAGACATCTCTCTCGTGTTGTGGGACATCAAGTAAGGCAAATAATGTCGAAGCTTGGTGCCTGAATTTATCAGCTATTAACAATTAAGGAAGTGACATATTTGATGGCAATGTAACCACTTACATGATCTTTGGATATTCCTGTACTTTACTGCTTTACGCTCCTGTACAAGTTTCCTTAAAGGCTGAATTGTGTCATTGGGTATCAACACAGGGACCAACATCTTGCTTCCCTTTCCAGACTGATAGGCCAGCTTATATTTCTCAAGTAATGCTTTTTCCAAAGGATCAGTGACATGTTGTACAAGCTGGGGATCAACCCATACATCTGAATCTGCATCATTCCAGTCTTTTAACAACATCCTTGCGGGTTCTCCGCCTCTCCTCGCATTAAACATTGTAAGCCTAGCTACGATGACATTGCGAAGCCTAACAAACATATGTGAATCAAATAAATGATAATCATCCTCACAAATACGGACCATCTCTTCAGTAATAAATTGCCGTAGCTACTTTATATCATTCTCCAATGGCATCTCTTTTTTCAAATTGTTTGGGTTTTCTCAAACTTTTTCCTTGTGTTTCCTCATCAAATGCCTTGAGAGATTTGTTTGCAACTGTCCACAGTATGGACAGGGTCTCCTTGGCTTTTTGTATTTCTCTGAAAAAAGGAGAAAATAAAGCACATCATGCTATGAACTCTGAACATAAATCAATAGACAGATCGTATGCACATCAGCTACATGACAGTGATAGAGAGGAATAGCATTCCAAATGTTTAAGGCCTGGACAAGTAACTGTCATCATTCCTTCTTGTTATATACCATCTATTCCTTTGGAAGAGGTATGTTAGATTTGTGGAGACCTCTGCCACATAATAAATCAAGCGAAAAGACGCCATATATTTGTTTTGAAATAGAAATAAATAGATCAATCCACCCATTTCACCGGGTTCAGGGTTCCCTCTTCATTATAATCAAAATATGAACATAAATCGTAACACAATGAAGTCTCATCTGAATAAATAGATTGTCCTTTGTTGTTTCAGCGAATAATCAGACAATGTCAAAAGAATTTTACGTTTTCCCCCAACCACCCCTTGGAGGTATCAGTATCAGCCGAATGGTTAGCGTCATGTTTTTTACATTGAGCAACAAAATTTACTCCAATTGCTTCACTCGACCAAGGCAGAAAAGTAATCAAGAATAAACCCAAGTCCTATCCAAAGATTAACATTTCATTTAAGTTTCATTTAAGTTTATTGTAGGCCCTTGGCCATTCGACAAAATTCAATTCACATAAATTATTTACAACAATCAGAAATTAGTTATATCGATAATAGTAATAGAATGCAATGAAGGCAATATCATAATATTAATAATAACAGTAACGGCAATAAGTAACAATTAATATAGTAATAAAAGTAATAATAGACTATAGTTCATAGTAATAGTAATAATAATGACTTTCATTGTCATTGAGGGAGTGAGAAAACATCACCGGCTGGCAGAACAAACAGCCGACATCAATCAAATGTCCTCCAAACCGGTTGAGCACCGCTTCATTAATTCCTTAAAACTTAAAGACTTATTTACTTCCCCCCAACTGCCTGAACGAGGTGTGTAGACCACTTAATCCTGATTTATATTTTGTGGGAATGAAATATGACATGTATATGCCGGAAATAACTAACACACTGTTCAGACAGAAAATATTTGAGTCTTGCCTTTGTTAATTGACACAGATAAGTTAGGAAAATAAATGCTAGTAAAAACGATCAGCAAGTTTGTGAACACTGCTTCTCAACTCGAACATATGTTTTCATCAAATCTACACACATCATGTTATGAGCTGAATTTTAATGATCTCAGTTGTCATTGAAAGGAAACCCCAAGAATTTTAGAATAAAAAAAGAATTGAACCTGGAAGTCAAAAGGGTTTGGAGGGGGTGGAAGTTTTATTTTAAAAGGAATGGGTAAATTAAAATTGATCCCACAAATATCAAAGGAGAAGAATGACAAAAAATGACTCACCATTGCACGTAACACGTTGGTTTGCATGTGTATAGCATTCGGGTTGAACCTGGGTCCCAGACTGGCAATGAGATTCAGTCTGTGATAGTTGTGGATGAGGTTCTGACTGAGTTGGGGAATAAACACTAGGTTCCAAAGACAGCAGCATTGGGTACCTCACAGAGCACGAAGAGGAATCAGACAAAAATCGGGATCCTGTATATTTTGTGGAAAAGATGACAAATCAATCAATTTATTCATGTTGACAATAAACACGAAGAGCCATTGTTTAATAATCCAACTAAACAATTAGCTGGTTAATAATGCAAGTATAATAAAAGAGTTGAGAAAGGCAGACATATTGTCTAAGTATTTAATATGTTCAACTGTGCATGAATAAATATAGCTACACCAACCAGAGCTTCAGTAAACTGTTTTTAACCAACTCTCTAAATCCTACACCAGGACCAACAACTACAAAACAATTTTTTATCTCACTACGATTCTGGACATATAAACTATTGTCATTGAAACGATATGAACTTCCTAACCTTGCAAATGCAATATAATTAACAAAAAAAGTTGATAAACATTACAATGCAAGAGAATTTGGACAAAATGCGAGATCAAAAGTATAATCCCAACATAAGCTATTGTCATTTTTCCTGGAAACGCATCATTTTCACATTTTGTCAAATAAAAAACAAACGACTTCAAATGTGAATGGTTCATCAATGAATATCACTTCAAAATATAACGAGGAAGGTTTAAAATAGTGTTATTGTTGGCGAAGTGCACTGCAAAGAAAATTTTTAACAACAAAAGACTAGGAGGTCCCACTGGTGTAAAACAGTGTTGTCCTTGTCCTGAAATATTGAATCGCGCCTAACAGATTGCAGGTCTCATCTTTTGTGGCAATTGTGTTTTGTCCACCACAAAATATGGTGATGTGAAGCATTTTGAGCATGGTGCAAACTGTGGATAAACGCTATACAAATGCTATGCTTTTGTTTCAATTTACATACTTACCACAACTGAATCATGCGATATGGAACTTTGTTCTGCATCACTTTCAGGCTCTGAGTTGGAGTCTATATAAAATAAAAACAAACAAAGAAAAGCTGAAGACTATCATCTGCAAGTTTTTCTCTAAACCCTTAAACAAAAAATCATGCCATCTTGTGCTGTAAAAGGATTTTTATTTTATTACTTACTTTATGACTATTGTCCTTTAGAAAAAAAGAAAATTAAGTCCGAAAACTTTTGGTTATTTTGTTTTAAATTTCAAGAATGTCAGAGTTGGCAAGAGAGGATGGAAATATAATTCCTGAAACCAATCTGTCTATAATCATATCCATATGATAGTTTTTCGTTCAAGATTCAGGTACAGTCTATTTTGGATAATCGCAACACCTTGGGATCATCGAAAATGTTGCGATTAACCGAAGTTGCAATTAACCGAAGTTCAGTTTCCTGTCCACTATTTCAACATTTTACACATTTATTGTAAACTCAAACCAGTAAATGTTATGCTTAGTCCACCACATACAAAGCAATTTCATTGAAACAAAAACCATATGGCAGCCCTGTGTAGATTTGTCAACCAAAAGCAGCTATGAAGCAAGCCGATGTCTTACTCAGATTGGACGAAGTTTCACTTTTTTTCTCAACATTTGTAAGAGTTCAAGAGATTAGCCGTGATGAGAGACAATAAGCTCTCACCAAACTCGTTCGTTACAATGCACAGTTGTTAATCCTAAAACAAAGGATATCGCTCAGTCTCTCTTTATAACTGTCATTTATAACCTGTTGTCAAGATTATGACCAACGCCCACCCTTCTTCAATTTAATGGCCACCGATGACGTCACAAACCCATACTGCAGAGCCCCGCCCTCTTTCGACTCTAATAGAGTGGTGACACACTACCGTAGCATTAAATCCCGCTCACTCTCGATTCTTCAACCTGTCACGATTTCATCCATAATGAAATTTAATCATGATATAATGTCTGATTTCTTGAATTTACCACTTTTTAAAAACCGAAGTTTGTTGCAATTAACCAGTGACTTTTATATAGAATTATTTCCATTTCTTAGGCAATGTTGCGATTAACCGAGTTGCAATTATCCGGAGTGGACTGTATTAGTATTACACATCATGACTCAAACAAAAATAAGCAAACTATGTGTACCTAAATATTTAATTCATTTCCTCATCAAATTACATTCTTACCATTAACATCCTAGATCACATCAAAAGGGTTGTCTGGATTGGCAGCAAGACATTTTTTCAGGATTTTTAAAGCTCAAATCTCTCTGATCTGAAGGTACAAAAGAAATAGCATATTCTCAACATTAAACTATGATTTTGTTATATGGCACACTGTATGAGCATGATAAAGCAAAGACAGGTTTAAGTTTAAAATATTTTATATTCGTTTCAAAAATCCATTCTGGTTTTGCCAAAATAAAATAAACACGTGAAGTGTTCAGTTGGATAGCGCTAAAAGTAAAAGTAGTAAGTAGTAGTAGTAGTAGTAGTAGTAGTAATAGTAGTAGTAGTAGTAGTAATAGTAATAGTAGTAGTAGTAGTAGTAGTAGTAGTAGTAGTAGTAGTAGTAGTAGTAATAGTAGTAGTAGTAGTAGTAGTAGTAGTAGTAGTAGTAATAGTAGTAGTAGTAGTAGTAGTAGTAGTAGTAGTAGTAGTAGTAGAGAGCTGAGCCGGTGTTACCAATACTTAGCTTCTATAACCAGGACAAATAATTCGTTTGGACAGAAAAATAAATAAAAACTTACCGCTTACCGTCAAAAGCAGTTTAGATTTGAAGATACATTTGTTTTCTATAAAAAACATTCGGTACTAGACAATCCTTGATGAATTTCAAAAGTTGTGTTTGAAATTATATCCTAAATATTTAATGTTTCATTCCTCGCTAAATCGTGTGTTTTTCTCGTCTGACCCATAGGTTGGTGCCCCTAGTGCCAGCCGCCTGCCGCGCAATAGCCGCGCAAAACAAAGGTTTTTTAAAAAGTTTATTGAGAAAAAGATACGGAAAAAAGTGTCCCTAGAGAGGTATGCAATTTGGTGCATAAGTGCAGTAAAAATTGGTGCGCAAAATTAGTTCGTAGAGGATGCGAGACTGTGTGTGTGTGTGTGTGGTGTGGTGTGTGTGTGTGTGTGTGTGTGTGTGTGTGTGTGTGTGAGTATGTGTGTGTGTGTCTCTTTCTTTCTTCCTTTTTTTTTTGGGAGTGCCTACGTACACGGTAACGGGGCATCTAGCCTCAGGATCTATGTACACGTAAACCGGTTTACCGTTGCAACATTCTGTCAGTGATGGTCCTCGCTGTCGTGACAGCGCGCGCTCGTGTGTGTGTGTGTGTGTGTGTGTGTGTGTGTGTGTGTGTGTGTGTGTGTGTGTGTGTGTGTGTGTGTGAGTTGTTTTTTTAAATCAAAACAATTTTAACCATTAATGGCGAGATTCCATCTTACACTCCCCAAACTCCAGATCTTAGTCTTAATGTTATCATTAAAAGACAAGCTTTGCGATTTATAGTTTAATTGAAGCCCGAGTCGAAATATACTCTTACTACTGCTCTCTTGGTGGAAACGATTTATTCTGCATAAGCAATCTGGAGAAAAAAATCAGTGTCACTGTAAAAGGTTTAAATTTCACGAAGTACGCTCCGTGAACACCGCTGTAACAATCCTTTGATCTACGTCATCAGGCAACCCATTGTTTCTTTCATCTTTACCCATTCCCCCTTACTATCCCCCCATCCCCCCGCCCATCTCTCTCTCACCCTCTCTCTCTCTCTCTCTCTCTCTCTCTCTCTCTCTCTCTCTCTCTCTCTCTCTCTCTCTCTCTCTCTCTCTCTCGTCATAATGTTAGCCCTTCCCCTTCCCATCTCAATGTAAAATGAAAACGTTCTGTTGTTTGCAGATACATGTATGATTGTTTTGTTTTCTCTCTCTCACTAGGCTAGGATTAAAAACCAAGACATCAGGTAATGGGTGTCTAATGCCAAATTATAGATTCTCTCTTTGGCCAATTTAGTCACGCATGTGGCAGTCCAGCTATTTACTATGTTCTGCCTATACCACACAATAAGTGGGATTTTGGGGGGTGGGTACGAAAGAGATCAAGGTCATAAGTAACCGTGCACAAGAGCTGTATAGGGAATTGGTTTCTGGGGGTCTTGCAAATACCAAATATTTTATGGAAAGCTTTTTCGAACTCCAAGACGTCTGGTTTGTTTTGCTATCTTGGAACAAACGAAACAGTGATGTCTTGATGTGTGGCCTAGTTGTCTGATTTTGTGACCTGGATGTAAGGTTTTGTGACTTAGATGTATCCTTTTGTGTGTGCAAGCCATGCGGGTAAGTACGGCGATAGCTTGCCAGTTGAGGAAAAAAAAAAAAGGAAGAAGCAGCGTATCCGCATTTGAAAAACAAAACAAAAAAAAAAAAACTGAAAAAACAAAACAACTTAACCTTTTAAAGGCGAATATCAATCTTACTTGGACCAAAAATAAAATCTTACCGTTTTCATCAAAAGACAAAAAACAAATTACAATTTAAAAACTTGAGCTTTTATATAGAGCAATATCCACCCAACGTGCTCAAAGCGCTTTTTATCAATATTCTTACTGCTCTTATGGTGGAAACGTTTGTTTTTTCTGCGTTAAAAAATAATATAAATGAAGACTATTATTTGAAAAACAAAAAAATCAGTCTCACTGGCAAAGGGTTAATTGCAGTACTCCTGCATCCAGTGAGACTCCCACGGCACTTGCTAATCATAAAAAAGGAAATAGCAATCAACAATACTAAGGTGAAAAAAAAAAGAAGAAAAAAAAAGGTGGGGGGGGGGGGGGGGGGGGGGAGGGGGAGGGGAGCAAATCCAGTCGCAATGCAACCTTTTAGCGGCGAAATTCGATCTTTGACCTAACACCAAATCTTCTATCATCAAAAGACAAGTAACGGCAAAACGATTATAGACAATTGAAGTCCGAGTTGCGATAGTCTGACTGCTCTCTTGGTGGAAACGCTGTATTCCCCGTTAACAATAATAAAGATAAAAGCAAACTATTATCTAAAAGCAAAAAATTAGCTTCGCCGTTAAGGGGCTAAGAACACCTGCAACTGCTGCCAGCATCCTTGAGATGCTCTACGTCACACAAGGTCACCAAGCGACACGTCTCCCTTTCGTCTTCATGCAACACCCCCCCCCCCCCCCCCCCTTCTCCACTCTCACGGTGGTGGTGGCGGCGGATAAAAAAGGCCTTTTTTTCTTTCATTCAATCAACTTGACTGCTGGTGGACCCTAGGCCTCTCTACAAGTCCAAGAAATAATACTCACTTTTTCTCTGCTCCAACGAAAATATCTACCCCCTACCGGTCTAATTATTTGTAGCAGACGACAAATTTCTCAAAACGGTCACGTGACACTGTAAAAACAACACAGGAAGTCCATGAAAGCTTATTTACGGCATTTCCTTTGAACCGTGTAAACAACAAGATTTCGTTTTCATTCGACTCAACGGGTCAGATTGGCCGGTATTTTTTTAACGAACTAAAGTTCTGAAAAATCAAAATGTTTCTTAGAAAGTTGAAAGATGCTAGTTTTTGAAACAGAGGTAGGTTTTTAAAAAAAATCTTTATATTTTACGTGAATGCATGCTCAAGGCGAGTTGGACGTGCAGCGGAGGTTGGTAGGCCAAAGGCGAGGCTCTCTAGTAGTAGTAGTAGTAGTAAACGACAGATCTTACAAAGCTAGTACTATCTAGTGTGAATCTACAGTCTACAGAAGTTCCCGAATCATCTGACTCCACCTCCGAATGACTGACAAGTGACAATCATCAATCGGTGTGTGTGTGATGTCTACCCGATTTCAATTCATAAATCAACAGTGATAGAATAAGAATGGTCAATAACTTACCATTTAAATTATCTCGGTGCCTCTTCAATGATGCCTCCAGCATCAATTTACCCCACGATGCCATAGTTTGGAAGTCAGTAAGTGACGAAAAATGAAAAAATCAGCGACGTTAATACGAAAACGAAAGTAGGAATTGTGCGAAATTGACTAAACATATGTTTCACAAAAAAAATGAGCTACTATGTTTGCTTGTCTTTTGTCACCACGATAAGAATCCGAGCCGAGATTCGATAACATCTGTTTCTAAAAATAGATTATAATTCGTATATCTTGTTCATTTCACCGTTCATCAACTTTCACACAATTGTTTATTTTATTTTCATTACTATAAAAATCCATATAATGCTCTAGAATTTTAGAGAAAATTTCGGAAAGATATAGTGCCTCACTATTGAAATATATCGATGAAGACACTGGTACCCCTATTGTGCTTTTTTCAGGTGGTCACCTTATTGACCACCGTGAAAATTTAGGCATAACTCTTCTTACTGTGGTGTTTAACAAATAACTTCAATACTATGATTTACAATTATATATCCTTGACGGTTGGGTTGACAACCTTAAACTAAAATCAGAAAAGTGAATGTGCTAGAGGTCAAATCAATAGGGGGACCAGATTTTGGTCTCCCTATTGGTAAAGTACTGAAAAATGAACTAATAGGGGTACCAAAAGTCTCCCTAACCGGTATTAATACATATATATATATATATATATATATATATATATATATATATATATATATATATATATATATATATATATATAAGTATCAATCCACTATTAAGGTGACCACTGTGAAATGCACCAATTGGAGGACCAAGCATATGTCTTGTTCAAATTGATTAAACTGTTCAATCTTTGTTCAAATGAGTATAGTTTGATTCCCTACAATGATTTATGAACACAATTCTGATGCTTGATGATCACAATGGTATATAGAAAATTACTCGGTCCCCCTAATGTTTTACTAAGTGTTTCTGTAGCTTTAAGGAGACATTTGGTAAAAACATGTTTTTAGGGAGACCACATTAAAAAACCCTTTTAGGGAGCCCAGTATATGTTTATATATGTGTATACCTAAGAGTGCATTTTCAAGTGAGCTACCACCAAATTGTCTAAAAAAAGTAAGTCCTTAAGATTAAGAGCTTCATGGCCATAGTGTCGAAGCTTATCCCAGTCCCAGTGTGCGTAGAGTGAAGTGGCCGAGCAACGCATTTACTAACTCCTGGGAAGGTCCATCCCTCAGAAGGGGCGCTCAGGGAAATAACCTGGGACTCAAACACGGCAAAAAATATTCCCAGTTGCTCCGTGCGCCATTGTTTTTGCAGTCCCCGACCCCTTTAGAAACCTGACGACCCAGGTTAAGATCAGAGATAGAAGGGACCAGGCAGAGGAGTTTATTTGTTGTTGTTGTATACCACTGAATGGACTTGGTTTGTTTTGTTTTTAAGGGTTTTACGGCGCTTGCAACACATTAAGGTCATATCAGCGCCAGTAAAAAGGAAGAAAATGGGATAGTAAAAAGTTCTGGAACTACAATTAGAGCACCCAAGAAAAAGTAAGGCAAAGGGGATTTGTTTCAAATAGGAAACAGTAGATTCCAAGAGCCCACTATCAAAGTACTTAGTTTGAGATCACCTAAACGTCTCATTCAGACACAAGCACAGGTCCCAACAAAGAGGGATACACTCAAATGTTTACAAAGCATAAATAATATGTAAACAAAACAATAAAGAGCATAACAGACAGATGATTTACAAGGGAAAAATATAATCTCCCAAAACTCGAACTATACATTTGACTGTTTCCCTCCCAGCCAGGTCCTGGACAAAACCAAGTAATCCCATCCCGAGACAAAGACAGAAAACAAGTTGGAAAACAGACATAGGGGGATAGAAGACGCAACGAGTACGTCCCTGCCCATTATGGGAAGTCGGGAACCCCACCCAGTGAATGGAGTTGGATGGATAGGACAGCAGATCTGATGGACACAATGAACGGCTTCAATCAACATCTCATTCACTTTAACTTGCACAATGCTTGCTTTGGTTTCGTGGTAGACAGTTCGTCTGACGCCCGAGTTGCCAGGGTTCGAATCTATATTTGTGGCGATGCAGAGTCATTGTAAAAGTCTCATTTACAGTCTCACTTGTGTTAATTGGAGTACGTTACTGAATTGTAACAACGTTGTTCTGTTCGTGTCCATATAAATGTACTACCAGCTGCACGTTGAGCTCATTGTGGGTTTTATGATACATCAAGCTCGTGTAAAATTACATTTACATTTGACCGAAAAATGATACATAACGATAGAAGTCTACAAATCATATTGCAGGTTTATTTCAGTTCCAAAAGCCATCACAAACATTCATCCACTGTATCACATAAGTCTTTGGTCACCAAATAAAAGCATGAAGTTTGCTATGTGTACAGTGCAACATAAAAGGATAGAAACAGTTTTAAAATGCGTTGCAAGCGCCGTAAAACCCTTAAAAACAAAACAAATCGAGGGTAGGGTGCAAAATTATCGTATCTTAAAACCGCAACTTTTCGGGAGAGACAAAACATCTGATCCCTATTTATTGTTCCCAGTTCCCCTTTGTCTTACTTTCTCTTGGGTGCTTTTTAAGTGTATTTCTAGAACTTTTTACGATCCCATTTTCTTCCTTTTTACTGGCGCTGATATAACCTAAATGCGTTGCAAGCGCCGTAAAACCCTTAAAAACAAAACAAATCGAGGGTAGGGTGCAAAATTATCGTATCTTAAAACCGCAACTTTTCGGGAGAGACAATAAACAGATTTAAATTCATAACAATCCTTGGGTAGCCGTTAAATGTCCATATCTTATGTAAAAAGTGTCCAGAAAAACTATAGAAGCGGTTACAATGCGATAGTTTGCTCTCTTTTGGGGCTATTTAAGTTATATAAATAAAATCAACTGTTTTTTTAGAAGCAAGACTAACGTAATTCGAGACAATAATGATTTTAAAAATACAAACAAAACAACAACAAAAAACAAACATAAATAAAATAAATAAATGTAAAAAAAAAACAAAACAGAACCCTAGACGAGTGAGTATATAATATCATTGGTGAGTATGAACGAAGTTTGCCGGAGTCGGAGATTTCAGCTTCGCTTTGGAAAAGAAAAAAAAAACCAAAAACACGAGAAAGTATAACTATAACAATCACAATAGCTACCAACGAGCTCATTTTAAAAATGTGAAATAGTTTTTTAAAATCTCATTTAGTTTAATTCTTTTCAAATTAAGTTTCTATTGCAGTACTCTTTATTATTTTTCCCCTCTGTGAATACGTATTTTATCATCTGCCTCAGCGTGAATTCAAGGAATTTTTGCGCTATACACATGCTTTCAAAAATCATTAATGCACACTGTATTTGACACATCGATGATTCACCACTTTGCTCTCTTAAACTCCAGTGAGACATTATTTTGTGGATTGGTATAAGAAAATTTGCATAATATCTGCACGAAAATAATATGATGCCAACGATGCTCATTTCTAAAAGTATGCTTTGCATACAAAATTATGGCAATTTTTTTTTCATTGCTCCTACTGAATGACTCTTTGTACTTTGTTCTACTTCCACTTTTCCTTTTCTTTCCCTTTTCATCAGAGATTTTTCATAAAAACAAGATGGCCTACTGGCTTCATGCATGTGGCTGCAATAGAGCAACAGGTGCTCGTTCGACAATAGGACACAAAGTGCACCTGCGCTCTCTACTGCCTATATAAAATACTTCGTTTTTTGTATTAAAGTTTTGTTAATTAAGGGTATTGCTAATATTAATCCTTTTAAAAAATACAATTAATATCAAAATGATTTTGAAAATATACAAGAAGGCTTACATTATTTGAGAGGGGACAAAAATGCGAATAAGTTGTCTTAACGGTGTATACGGTATCTATGTTTTTTTTTTTTCATACAATAACTAAGCATTTTTTAAAAGATCCATTTAACGGAGTAACTTAACACACACACTCTCTCTCTCTCTCTCTCTCTCTCTCTCTCTCTCTCTCTCTCTCTCTCTCTCTCTCTCACACACACACACACACACACACACACACACACATATATATATATATATC
>NC_088366.1:59741059-59772874 GCF_034508935.2 Berghia stephanieae | reverse complement strand
CCAAGTCAAGACAAAGACAGAAAGCATGTTGGAAAACAGATATAAGAGGATAGAAAACACAGTATGTTCCTCCCTGCCCGCTATGGGAGGTCAGGACCCCCACCCAGGGTATATGGTCAGGGCCACGACAAAACCAATTAGTCTCATCCCAAGACAAAGACAGAAAACATGTTGGAATACAGATATGGGGAGATAGAAACTCATTATGGGGGGGGTCATGAACCTCACCCAGGTCGACAGATTATTGTGGTTAAAAATGTCAAATCATCTGATCATCCTCTGAAATTTGATGTGCCACAGGGATTAGTATTGGGTCTAGTTCTTTTTACAATGTACATGAAACCCCTTGAACAATACCTTCTGATTTTAATCTAAATTACCAATTTTATGTAGACGATATTCAAATCTTTACGTCAGAAACCTACAACCATTTATATCTTTTAATTAAACGTTTCCAATCTTCCTTTGTTAAATTGAAAACTTGGATGGAACTGAACAGACTAAACTTAACGATAGTAAAACTGAAATAATATTTATCACTAGGCCAGCCATTTTTCAAAAATGCAGAGAGTGAATCAATTGTTTTGGGAAATAGTGTAATTAAAACTGCTAAGGTTGTTCGAAATTTGGGTGTATTTATTGATTCAGATTTGTCTTTTACCAGCAAAGTAAATCATATCGTTAGGTTAATGTACATTCCAATTAGAATTATACGTAGTGTTAGAAATCTCATTACAAGAGACATCTCGAGCTTGTTATTTAATTTTCTAATCCTACAAAGCGAGATTATTGCAATTCTCTCCTCTCTTCTATAAATAAAGACAAGATAAAATCCCTTCAGGTAGTCCAGAATGATGCTGCCAGGCTTATTTATAGAAAGAGGAGAAATCAATCTGCATCGGGTTTGCTTAGAGAAATCGACTAGCTACCCATTGTACCCATTGAGAAACGTATAGAATATAAGATCTGTACTATCGTTCTTAAATCACTGCACTCTGGTTGTCCTGGATACATTAATGACATGCTTAAATCTATGTCCTATCCAGAAATCTGAGATCAAATTCTGATAATCACATACATGTGAAGCCAAAAAGGACTCGCAAAATTGGCGAGCATGCAATTGAATATTCAGGACCCCTTATCTGGAATTCCGTTCCAAGATATATCACAGACAGTAATGATGCAGAATTTTTTGAAAAAAATCTTAAATCACTTCTTTTTAATCATGTAATATTATAGAATTCTATTGCTTTGTTTCATATTGCATGTTTGACTGATTGTATGTTTGAGTGAAAGTTGTCACGTTGCTGTTAAGTGCTTTGAGCTAGTTGAGATACGAGGTAAGGCCCTATATAAAAACCATTACTATTATTATTATTATCATTAAAACAGATATAAGGGGTTAGAAGACACAGCAAGTGACCTCCTGCCTACCATGGAAGGTCAAAGGATAAAGACAAAATATATCATCTCCAAAAACTATACATTTGTTTCCCTCCCAGCTAGGTCATCCGGCCGGGGCCAGGACAAAACCAGTAATCTATCCCAAGACAAAGACAGAAAGTATGTTGGAAAACAGATAGGGGGGGGGGGGGGGGGATAGAGGACACAGTAAGTGCCTCCCTGCCCACTATGGGAGGTCAGGAACTCCACCCAGAAAGTAAAATTTGATTAATTGTACACCAGATTTTGTACATCAGATATATAGTATTCCAAGAAAGGAAGGCAAAGAAATCATCAAAGGTCTACTTGGGCTAATCTGGAGTCTGTGACAAACTGGGTAGCCCTGAAAATATAAGGTCATGGCCAAATTCTCCACGAGGAGAGATGGGAATAAATAAAAGTCAATATTATTATAGCTAAGAATAATGAATACATAGCTTCATACAATGCAAAAAGCTATTTCTGATAATTTAAAATTTAAATCCACTTTTCAACAATTGCTCCATCCCGACAAAATAGCAGATTGAAGTGGTGGATCTCATATAACATAACAAAATCGTTGGACGCAAATGGAAATTTGCCACTCTGGACAAAATAAATCTTTATTTTGCAATCAACAATAATAATAACATATCAACAGTAGTAATGTTATGGTAAATTGTAACAGAAGTGGGTGAAATTTTCGGAAATAAACAAATAAAAACACACTTGCCTCCTTGAAACTTTAAAGATTCGCAGGTTTCATCTTGTCAATTGGCCCATTGAAGTTAAATATGGCCCCAAAATCCTTGATATAATAATATGTGCACAAATATCATGTTTCTTTCATACCAGTCTAGTTGATTAAAATTGAAATATACTTGTGTGGATTTACAATCTGAGCGAAAAATTCATAATTCTATAAATATTACATGTGTAGTAGTAGACAAGTCAGTAAAAGCAACCCAGTCTTGCATTTGGTCGGTTTGTTTGTTTTTAAGGGTTCTAGTTCTACGGCGCTTGCATCACATATTGGTCATATCAGTGCCAGTAAAAAGGAAGAAAATTGGATGGTAACGACATTCTTGATGCACAATTAAAAGGACATGAAGAAAAAGTAAGACAAAGGGGAATTGTCCAAATAGGAAACAAATTCCAAGAGCACACTATAGTGTACAGTGGAAACCATTTATAACAGGCCCGGTTATGACAGGGATCGGGTATAACAATAACAGGGATTTTTCAAATCCCCGTTTTTTACCTCTCTTTGTCTCTATTAAAAATTATCGGTTATAGCATGGCCTCACTTGAACCAAATCGGCTATAACAGGGACAATGCCTTTTCACACAGGAACAATCAAGAAGGAAAACTGCTAAATTTTAGGCCTTGTCACACGGTGAGAAACATAGATAACTCTCTCTCTCTCATCGTTGTAGTCATCGTCATAGTAATGGTAGTAATCGAAGTAGTGATAGTAGAAGTTGTAGTAATAGTAGTAGTAGCAGTAGTAAAAGTAGTAGTAGTAGTAGTAGTAGTAGCAATAATAGTAGTAGTAGTAGTAGTAGCCCTCAGTAATGTCCAAGCGTATCTTCTACAGCCTGTCATCTGCATTTTATGCGGCAGCAAATATCAGGGTGATCCGCAAATCTCCCAAAATTGGCAAATCGTGGCAAATTTTGGGAAAATTGGCAAATCACGTGGCAAATTTTGGGAAAAAAAAAGAAGCGAAAACAAAATAACGAGAAAAAAAAGTGCGAAACTTGAGAAATGTTGCAGCTTTGCCTGGGCCCAAACCAAGGGAAGCTACTCTCTACGGATAATGATCCTTTAAAATCTTTGTAACAACGCTATTCATAATGTAGCCTCCTTAAATGTAATAAATTGTCTTTTATATATATTTTTTTCTGTATCGCGTGTTAATTTTTACTGAAACGCTTAGTTCTCCTCGGCAAATTTTGGGGGTTTTTTTGGGCAAATTTTGGGTCCCAATTTGGCATTCCATTTCCCCTTTTAAATAATAAAAATATAATATTACGTTCATTTTTAACAATTTTTGTTTGACTAAGGAGGGATAGTACCTTTGGGTGGGGGGCACATGCCTGAAGCCAACTATTTCCCACTTGTCTTTTATTTCATTTATGAATAATAAAGTTTGAAATAAATAAAAAAAGGTAAAAAAAAAAGAAGAAAAAAAAAGCTACATCTAGATCTATACATGTATTATTATTTACATTGCGCACAATCCCTGTCGCATGCAGGTTTTTTGGCAAGGGAGGTAATCGATGTATTAGATCAGTTGAAAAAAGTCAATTATGTGCTTATTTCCCTTGTATTTCTGATGTCGGTTATAACAGGACTTTTGCCCTGGTCCCACCATCCCTTTTATATCAGGTTTCCACTGTACTTAAATAGAGATCACCTAAAAGTCACCAGACACCAGAAATCATCTGAGAGATGATTTACAAGGAAAAAAATATCATCTCCCAAAACAATAACTATACATTCGACTGTTTCCCTCCCAGCCAAGGACTCCAGCCATGGTCAGGACAAACCAAGTAAACTCATCCCAAGACAAAGACAGGAAACAATTGGAAAACAGACACAGAGAGATAGAAGACACAGCAGGTACCTCTCTGCCCACTATGGGAGGTCGGGAACCCCGCACAGTTGCATTTGGTAAGCAATCGTCTGCAAGGGATTTGTCTCAATTTGATATCATAAGTCAATCATACTTTGCTTTGGTTGAATTGGAAAAAAATGGGCAAACAAAAAATAACTGAAAGAACATCTGAGAGATTCTTTAACCTCGTACTTTTAGTAATTCTGTCATCTGCATTTTTTGCGGCCGCAAATATCATGGCGATCCGCAAATTTTGGCAAATTTCCCTAAATTGGCAAATCGCGTGGCAAATTTTGGGGAAAAAAAGAAGCGAAAACAAAATAACGAAAAAAAAATGCGAAACTTGAGAAATGTTGCAGCTTTGCCTGGGCCCAAACCTAGGGAAGCTACACTCTACGGATAATGATCCTTTAATAAAATCTTTGTAACAATGCTATTCACAGTCATTTCATTTCTCAAGTCAAATAAATCGAGTCACTTACACTTCCAACTTCAGTCATGGATCGTTTCGTCAAAAAATCTTCAAATAAGGACCCAAAGTGCGGCAAATTTTTTGGCAAATTTCTAGGCAAATTTTGGCAAATTTTAGGTCCCAATTCGGTAAAAAATGCAGATGACAGGTAATTGGATATAACAGTGTGATAGTAGTAGTAGTAGTAGTATGCATTCAATAATACCATTCGCTCATGTATAAAACAAAAGAAACAAAAAATTTTTAAAAATCAAATCAAACACACATTGAGCCTATGTTTTTATTATTGTTAGTTTTTAAAAAAAAATAAATAAAGGTGTAAGTTGATAGAAATGTGATAATCTATACCATACTTACGGTTATCATTCATGGGTGCCAGCAGGAAGAAGTCTTGAAACCTGAAACTAAAATCTCGACACTTTGCCAAACCGGAAAATGTTCCTACTGAAACCGAAAATGCGACCTAAACATTACTCTTATTTCATCACCATTTTTATTTAAATGATTTCACAGCAAACATATTGCTATTATGCTATTAGGTTATTTTACTAAAAACACTGAAACCGGAGGTATTTGACTTCGAGATATCGTGAAACTTGAATTCCGGCATGAACCGGAAAACTGGCACCCATGTTATCATTATAATATTATGGTCCCAATTTCAATGAGATATGTAAAAGAAAAGTGATCCAAGACATGTCTTTGGTAACCTCAATTGTACTATGCACTTTTTTTTTTACATTGAAAGAAAGAACTATTCATGATTAGATAGTACCAATGGGAAGCTCTGAAAAATATGATAGCAATATACTATGCACATCTAAAAGAAAAAAAACTATACTATTTTTAACTCACTCAACCCTAACACCGACTATACCCGTAGTTTACCCGGGTGACTTTTACCCCATGCCTATTTACTACATTTTTATGAGACAAATTATAGTCGTGGTATCAAAGCTAATGTTTTCAGTTTTTACATCTTAATGGTATTTGAATAAAACTATCTATGTACATGCTCATTTTTAATACATTTTTTTCCAATTTTGAAATGTAGGAAAAAACTCTAGGATTGAGTGAGTTAAACAAATTAATATAGAAGAATTTCACTTCGCACTAGCCTTCAAATAAATTTGGTCTAGATACCAGCAGAAGAGTAAGGTTTTATTTTTGTTAGTTTTTGAGGGTTTTTATGGCACTTTCGACACAATTAGATCATATCAGCGCCAATAAAAGGAAAGAAAATGAAGTAGCAAAAAAAATATAGGATTAAAATTAAAGCACCAGAGAAAAAGTAAGACAAAGGGGAATGGTTCAAATAGGGAATGGATGTAAATTCCAAGATCACATCATCAATGTGCTTAGTTTGATATCATCTAAAAATCTTATCCAGACACAAGCACAGGTCCCCTCTAAGAGGAATATATTCAAATGAAATGAAAAACAAAAAATATAAGAAAATATAAAACAGAGAGATGATTTACAAGGAAAATAAATAAATCTATAACCACGTATACATATTTAATTGTTTCTCTCCCAGCCAAGGACCGCGGTCAGGGGCAAAATTCACTCCAAGGCAAAAACAGAAAGCAACCCGGAAAACAGATAACGGGGGATAGAAGACACAGCAAGTAACCTGCCCATATTGGGAGGTCAAAGACCCCACCCAGACAGAAGAGTGAAAGCTCTGCCATAAAAGTTACAGTCACATTTACGATATATACAAATATACTGCAAAAAATTTGTAATTTTCCCTGATAATTGGGTCCACCACTAATGAATCACAACACACACAAAAAAGATACAATTAAGTGATCACTTTGGTATAGTTTAACAAGTTTAAATTTCTGCATTTCTTTCAGAAAGTGTGGCACTTTTCGGTCATTCCAGGGTTAGCAAAAAGGAAGAATTTGGGATAGCGAAAAAAAAAAGAAGTCAATATATCCGCTTTACACTGTATTCAAAGTGACAAAAATCCCTATATGCATAAGAGACTGTTTCCCTCCCAGCTAAGGACTCCTGTCAGAGCTAGGACAAAAAAGAGTAATTCCATTCCAAAACCAAGGCAGAAAGCAACACGGAAAAGAAAACAAATATAGGAGGAAAGAAGAAACAGCAAGAGTAACCTCTCAGCTCAACACGGTACCAAGTGAACCCATCAAAAGAACCCATCCTATTCATTTCATTACAAAAATAATAAAAGAACTATAAAATTAAATTGAGTGCTATCTATCTCTATCCACAGAAAAAAGATCCACTTCGCTTTCCTCCGAGTCATCGTCGTTTATGTCTCCATTTCTCTTGAGCATCTCAAGGTGTTCTGGTGATTCTGTTATAACCTTTGGACGATATCTATCTTCATTTCCTGAGGATAAAAACAAACAAAAACAAAAGATGAGATGAGAGAGATAGATAGATAGATAGATAGATAGATAGAGAGAGAGAGAGAGAGAGAGAGAGAGAGAGAGAGAGAGAGAGAGAGAGAGAGAGAGAGAGAGAGAGAGAGAGAGAGAGAAAGAGTGAGAGAGAGAAGTAGAATAGTATACAAAAGTTCATGTACACAAATGATGATGATTATGATGATAATAATAATAATAAGAACAAAATAATTAAAGCAACAACAATAAAAATAATATTAATAATGATGATGACGATAATGATAATAATAATAATAATAATAATAATAATAATAATAATAATAATAATAATAATAATAATAATAATAATAATACAGTTAGCTTAAGATAAACTACGTTAAGATAAACTCGCTTAACACAAACTGAGATGCTGAGACTGGTCCCGATTTTTCTGCTCTAAATCATTAGAAATCTAAAATGTTTAAGATAAACTCCATCCATGAGCTAATCCAGATAAGATAAACTTATATCAATCTTGATTGAATAAAGTACAACCTCTTGATAATGACATTGACCCCTGGTCCCGATTGTTTTATATGTAATATAAACCTCAAAATAGTGACATACATTTTAGGAAAACCCCTGATTAGCGACATCGTCATATCATACTCTTAACCAATAAAAAAAACTTTTTTCTCTCCTCCCAATGAGATTGCTTTGATACCGACCAATCAAAACACATGTTTACAACGCTGCATGGAATCAGCGCTAGTTCATATATGGTACCACAGCAAAAGAAGTTTATCAGTGGATGGAACTTTTCCCTGTTAGTCACCTGTCTGAGGTCAGTGGAGGTTAACCGATATCAGGCAATGCCATGTCCAATGGGCGGCAATTATGGATATTCATGCTCTAAGAATAGCTGGGAAAACAATAACAGCTCTTTCACTTGATTATTTTCATTTGATAAATCAGTTGTTTTTCTAAAAATCAGTCCAAATTTGATATTATTGTGGTTATTACCTTGTTGGGTTATATTTTTTGTTTTGTTTTGTTTTATTATAGTAAGATGTGGATCTATTAATTGGAAATTTTGGTACACTTGAATAATAAATTTTGGTATTCAAAACTCATCAGCAGTATCACATGGATATTTAAGAAAAATCAAAACTAGATGTACACCTGTGTTCTTGTGCAGTATTATGATATTGGCAAAGAAACAAAACGAAACAAAAACTAAACTCTGTGATTATGATTAGCACTATATTATAAAGAAAATTTTCAACATCATTTCCCCCCCCCCCCCCCCAAGAAAACCAGAAAAATGTAGACATGAGAAGTCTTTATCACATCTCATGCTGCTTTTCCCCCCCTCCCCTTATTTGTTCCTGCAGATTTTACTTCTTGTTTTACTTTTGCTCTGACTTACAGAGGAGAGTGAATAAAATAGAGGAGGGCGGGAAGGGAGGGGGGTTGGGGAAGCCATACTTGCAACTGCCTTTGAAATGACGTGTACTGCTATACCAATGACGCAGATGAATAATCCAATAGCATTAAGAGGACTGATAGGATCATTGTTGATGAGCACAGCCAGTAGAAATATACACAACTCCTGTTGATGAAATAAAAAAAATTAAATCAGGTTTTGGAATTCAATTCTTATGTGCTTGGATCTTCTAAAAACAAAAACAAAACAACAACAACAAAAAACGACTAGGGTTATAATCTAGTATAACAACCTACCGCATCAACCACTAACAATGCATGACAGCTCTCTAATCAATGGATTCTTAGTCAACTTTGTAGAGACCACACCAAAAATCTGACTGCTGCCTATATATGTACATACTGAAAACTAGAGGTGCCTTAATAAGTCAATAAAATGGAGAGGAAGATAAAGGGCGTAAATGTGACTCATTGATGTTGCTCCCTTACCTATGAGTAACATTTACTCCTTTTATCTTTTATGGCTATGTGGTCTAGTCGTATGACACTCGCTTTCAGATGGGAAGGTCCTGGGTTCGAGCCTGCACTCGGCGCATAGTTGAGTCCTTGGAAAAGGCTCTTCACTCACATTCTCTCACCATACTCATGTGTAAAATGAGTACCTGGCCGTTAACAGCGTTGTCTTTGTCCGAAAAATTGTAATATCGTCATGTCCCGTCCTACATGTTAAATGTTGCTGCTGACCAGGGACCCTTGTAAAGCACGCTTTGAGCACATCTAGTGGATATTGCGCTATATAAAGCTCAAATTAAAAAAAAAAATTTTTTATCTTTCTCTCCATGTACACTGGTATCTGCACTTAAAAGAGACCTGCCTACCACTAAAAAAAATTCGTAGCATTACGATATTGAAGGTCCAGTTGAGCATCTCTCAGACATTAAAACTTATTGAAAATGAAAGTTGATGCCAGAAAAGCTCACTTTCAATATATCAGCAACTGACAATGTAAGCTCACTTTCAATATATCAGCAACTGACAATGTAAGCTCACTTTTAATATACCAGCAACTGATAATGTAAGCTCACTTTCAATATACCAGCAACTGACAATGTAAGCTCACTTTCAATATATCAGCAACTGACAATGTAAGCTCACTTTCAATATATCAGCAACTGACAATGTAAGCTCACTTTCAATATATCAGCAACTGACAATGTAAGCTCACTTTCAATATACCGGCAACTGACAATGTAAGCTTACTTTCAATATACCAGCAACTGACAATGTAAGCTCACTTCCAATATATCAGCAACTGACAATGTAAGCTCACTTCCAATATATCAGCAACTGACAATGTAAGCTCACTTTCAAGATATCAGCAACTGACAATGTAAGCTCACTTTCAATATACCAGCAACTGACAATGTAAGCTCACTTTCAATATATCAGCAACTGACAATGTAAGCTCACTTTCAATATATCAGCAACTGACAATGTAAGCTCACTTTCAATATACCAGCAACTGACAATGTAAGCTCACTTTCAATATACCAGCAACTGACAATGTAAACTCACCATACCAGCAACTGACAATCAATGTACGCTCACTTTCAATATACCAGCAACTGACAATGTACTCTCACCTTAAATATACCAGCAACTGACAATGTGAGCCCAGATGTTTTGGATACTAATAGAAACTCGCTGAATTCAAGCATAAATCCTAAGAAAGCACCAAAAGCAACAGCGCATAATGACTTGAATAGGACTGACCACTCAGTAAATCGAAAGAAGTCAGTACTACTTGAAATTGTCAATCCTACGGAAAAAGAAAATTTAAGAATATTTTATCAATTTGGGTAAATATTTGTATTCATTATTGCATTTAAACAAAATCAGAATAGGTGTAACAAGTCATTTCACACTGAATAAAATTCAAACTTTATTACTTTAAAAAATAGACAAAAGAACGTACTATTCCATATATGGATTTTCCGCCTTCTGCATTCCTCGAATGCACTGAACCCGCTTAACAATCTATAGCGATCTTTATATTTGAAATATTTGAACCTTATGCCTCTTTTCCCTATGCATAAATTTCAGAGATTCGTTGATGCACCCCCCCCCCCCCTCCCCCATCTCTGATGCTATGTACACTGATGCTATGTACACATCAATTTATTGGAAAAGAATCCCATTAGTCATTGGAGGCCAATGCCCCTCCCCCCCCCCCCCAATCCTTTCACATCCATATCATTCTCAATTAAAATAAAGAATCGAACAAGTGTGTATGAAAGGCACCACACAAAGCAAGAAAGAAAATTTTTTAAAAACCATCCCAAAAAATCAGTTGACCTCGATCCCCAGTCGACTGATTTTTTTGAGATGGCTTTTTTCTTATATTTTTCTTTCTTGCTTTGTCTGGCACCTTTCATACACAGTTCTTCAGTTCTTTATCTTACACCGGTGCCAGCTATTTAATTTCTTAATTCGACGTTCTCAATTAACATATTTAATGCCAATTCTTTTCCTCTTTCCCTCCCCTGAAATCTTAAAGTTTTGAAAAAAAATATCAACAATACAAACATGCCTAATTCATGACATCATGTGAGGATGGTCAACTGACTGAAAATTTATTCAATCAAGACTGATGCTAATACAGTTGACTTCAATGCTTCCAACTTTATTTCACATGTTTTTTATTGTCTGAACTATTCCAAGCAAAGGACTAGAAATACATGTGTTAATTAAAAAAAACAAACTTTGGCGAACTTCATTTGTAGGAACAAGGTCACTATTCATCTAATAGAGTACATGATTTAAAATCAAATTGATAAAAATTTTATCTTTACATACATAAAGGTATAAAAAAGTATAAAATATTCTATTCAGATTAAACAACAAGGGTAAGATTAAAAGTATCAAAACACACAAATGCAACCTTCATATTGAATCCAATTCATGGTCATTCATATACAGTCTTAAAACATTTCCTACAATAATTAAAACACCAACAATGTCCATTTCTGTATGTATTTCGTTTTCTTTGCAATTATGGAGTAATAATAACAATTCTCTTCCGAAGTGGAAATTGCAAATCACTAATCGTATTTTTAAAGAAGGAATTTCATTACAAGTATTTTACGCTTGAACACAGTGACAAGTTAATGTATAGGCGACTGTGCTGAAAAGATCATTGCATAATGTAATGAAACAAAAAAAAAAGAAGAAAAATAAAAGTGGCATGTGACACTAACCTTCCATGCTGGAAGAGAGTGGTAGTAGTGCTAGCATCATCCATGGCTGTATGTGATACATCATGTCTATGGGATTCTGAAGGCCTGTAAATAGGGATAGCATTTTACACATATAAATAAGTGCAGCCACTATTACAGATAACAATAAAAAATATGTAGGCTCTTTTGGAAAATCCACATTATAACTTTTTTTTTGGGTTAAATGTGTGAACCCAAAAAAGGTGATTTCTAGTTTAGTTTCACTAGAATTGATAAAGTGTAATTTGACCAATTTCGGATTCTAAAAAAATTTGTACATATACGAATCAAATCTGTCTAAATGGAAGGTGTGTGTACGTTGTATTGTGTTCATTGCTAAGTTGTTTTGACAATCATTATTTATTTTTATTTTTAAGGGTTTACGGCGCTTGCAACACATTAAGGTCATATCAGTGCCAGTAAAAAGGAAGAAAATGGGATAGTAAAAAGTTCTAGAATTACAATTAAAGCATTCAAGAATAAGGCAGACAAAGGAGAATTGAATAAAATAGGGAACAGATGTGGATTCCAAGAGCACACTATCAGTGTACTTAGTTTAAGATCACCTAAAGTCTCATCCAGACACAAGCACAGGTCCCTACCACGAGGAACACACTCAAATGTTTACAAATATATAATACATAAACAAAACATAATACAGTGCATGACAGAGAGATGATTTACAAGGAAAAAAATATCATCACCCAAAACTAACTATACATTTGAGTGTTTCCCTCCCAGCCAGGGTATCCGGACAGGGCCAGGACAAAACTAAGTAATCTCATTCCAAGAGACAGACAGAAAGCAAGTTGGTAAACAGACATAGGGGGATAGAAGACACAACAAGTACCTCCCTGCCCACTATGGGAGGTCAGGAACCCCACCCAGTGACAATCCTTTTGGAGTTCTAAAATTAAAGGGTTGAAACAGATCTGCTAACCTCACAAAGTAAAAATCTATATATTTACTTTTGAAGGAAGAGGTAAAAGTTAGGAGTAAATTTAGGAAAGGAAATTCCTGCCCTGCCTGCCCATATGACATCTTCATTTCCAGGCTTGATAACCCAGATAAATGGGAGTGCATTAAAATTATACAATGATTGCATTCAACTCAAATGTTGACTTAAATAATAACATGACAGTCAGTGGAAAAGGACAAATATGTATGCTCAAATTAAACAAAAACAACAAAGCAATATATATTATTCCTTTAAGACTTTTTTCTCACCAATTTCTTTTATTTCAAATCTAAATTTGAAGTGGCTATGATCAATTTCAAACTATCAGGCGGCATGTCAATGTAATTTCAAAATAACCTTAATAATTGATATTGACACATCAGTGCCCAACTCAGACCTAAAGACACTGGACAACATAGAGTATACACAAACACACATTCTCATAACTAAAATCATTTATTATGTCATACACAGAAGTAATGTAACTTAATTAAAAATTTGAAAAGGTATGATTTCTGATTTGATTTAAAACGTTTTCATTTATCAATGTCTCTGATAAAATTGGGAGGCTCCAAATCTAATGGGATGCAAAAGCAAAAATATTTATTCTGGTTACCAAAAGGTTAAATATGTATTTCGATTTTGATGGTGAAATAGTCAGAATAAAATTTAAAAACTCCCCAGTGAAAAAAAAATATATTTAAAACAATTAATAAAACATTCTCACCCAACTCATCTTTCTGCATCAGTAGCTGTGCTAAAGACCATCTAAAACCCGATAAAAATGATGCTGTCATGACTAGAATAAAACCATTCAAGTTAAATTGGGTTGACTGGAAGGTAAACAGGAAAAGGCCAAGGAAGATTAAGGCAACAATAACCAGTAAGCTCCATCTCTGTGGAAACAAATAAATAAAAATAATAAGCATCTTTGGTATTTTAAGAGGTATTGTGTGCTGAAAGCGTGCTTTCTTAAAAAACCCAGGCAGAGAGAGAGAGAGAGAGAGAGAGAGAGAGAGAGAGAGAGAGAGAGAGAGAGAGAGAGAGAGAGAGAGAGAGAGAGAGAGAGAGAGAGAGAGAGAGAGAGAGAGAAAGAGAGGGGGGGGGGGGGGGGGGGGAAAAAAGATAAAAGTCACAGCTATGGTGGCCATCTTGAATTTTGAACAATTTATTGAACATCCTAAGATTCTACAGAGAGTCCCGATGGCTCAGTTGGCAGAGGACTCTCTTCACAGACAAAGGGACTAAGATTGATCCTGAGTAAAGTGGAGATTTTTTCTGACCCCTTCCCTCCACCCCTGTCTATCCACCAGTGTTTCGGTAGCTGGGTCTGTTAAATCTAGCAAAAATAACTTTGTGAAAGACTAGCATCCTAACCGATAGATAGCATAGCAAACAATTGCTTTTGTCCATTAAATGTTATAAAAAGGGGAATAAGCTTGGGCTCCATAGGTTTCACTGATCTGAAGGACTACTCTATGATTTCACAATCTCAGCCAGCTGATAGAACGGATAGAGTAAAAAATGTGAATGTTGTAATGGATCATTATACTGTGCGGAGCAACAAAATTAAATTGCCACTCTTAGTCAATGGTGTTTGAAGTGTCAGCCTTTTTTTATTCCCTAAAATAGTATCAAATAAAAGATAATAACGAAAGTAAAGACCTATTTCTTGAAAACGATTGAAATATCTAAATCATCAGTATACAGGGAAAAATAAAAATAAGTAACAATTTACCACGTTATACAGCTGAAAGAGTTTGCCCAATAATTTCAATGCAATTTAAAAGGCTTGGGTATTTTCAATGACGTCAATTTTTTTTTTAAAGGATTTTTTTTTCTCCAATGTAATGGAAGATGAACATTTTTAGTCTTTAAAACAAAGAAAGTCTATCCTACGAATCTTTTTACAAGAACAAAAAATAAGGTTAGAGCTGCTCTCAACAATCCAATATTTGTACAGCCTATTCAGAAATAAAACCTACAAATACATTTTTGAAAAATATTTTCAAATGAGATTATAAAAATTATATTTGGCACCAAACAATTCTTTTCCAGATGTTCATTTTCTATTTCAGATTCTAATTCATCTCTATTCATAAAATTCACGACAGCAGTATGTAAAAACTTGTAATATATTCTAATCACTCTCTCTCTATTTGTCTATAAATCAAAAAAGAAAACTGCAAGTAACTTACGAATCGTTCTAGACCAAGCATGATGGAAAACAGTAAGATAAATATCACAGCCGTTGATTTGGACATGGTATACCTATATATATAATATAAAAAAATAATTTATAAAACATATTTTTAAAAAAAGAAGAAAAAAAAGGAAGACACTAATCATATAAATAGCTCAAAATACCCCGCTCCCACCCTCGTGACAAAAGATGGTGTATAAAATTAAAAGGGCAATTGGAACTAGACAAACCAACTAAATCTATCAATATTTATCAAATGGAAATTTTTATCGAGCTAGCAAAAGCTCTCTCAATATGGCATGAGAAAAAATAAAAGAAAATCATATCTGGATTATTGTTTAAGAAAGTGACAATAACACACATTTTTCCAAGATAAAAGGAACACTTACAGCGACACAGTGATCAATTCAAAACTCCAGTTGGACAATCCGATATCCAGAGAACTGACGATCCCTGAAAAAAAAATCAAAACAAAGGAACAAGATGAGTTGAAATAAATGAATAAAAATAACGAAAATCAAAATTCATTATATTGTGTAGGAACAAATTTAAACAAAGCCAATTTCAGAGGAGAATTTTTATTGAAATGCAGAAAACATCAATTACATTATATATGGACTTCAAAACGAAGACATCCCAGATTGTGTTGAAAATGGAGTTATAGTAAAACCTATTTTAAAAAAAATACAAACAAAACAATATATCTCCACCAAAAAAACAATAATAAACGAAAACAAAACATAACAAACTGGAGTGAAACAAAAATTTTAATTCCATAATTCATCCCTCTCTGCCTTACAACAATATCAAATCCACATTTAAAAAGAAAATTGATACTAGTGGATAATTCGTTATAAAATGAAAATCTTCATCTCCAAAGATACCATTACATTTAAATTTTTGGTATTATGCATCAACCTATATAAACAATTGAATTTCATCCATTTATAACCATGTTGTCTGTTGCCATAATGTGGTATTGGATGTAAAGGTTAAATTGGAGGAAAAAAAAACCCCCAAAAAAACCAAACAAAAACCCCTGTAAATTGGAAATGAATAATTCTAAATATCAATGCGTGCTAAGAAAGTCCTTCAGAGGCATCAAGTTGGAGTTTTTCCTGATTTCTATAGCATTCAACTTATAACAGCAATTGCTTTCTACCCTTTGGATAGGATGCTATTCTGTTGCAAATAACTGTCCAATAAACCAAGCGACTCAATCACTTCTGGGTGAACAGGAGAGTCAAAAGAAAAAAAAAAAAAACTTCACCAAAGTTGACCGCTGTCTCTTTACAGTGTTAAATGTGTCCTCTACTGAGTCATCAAGACCCTTATCTGATATTTTTAAAAAACCAAAAAAACTAAAATTGAGCTTTTATATAGTGCAACATCCACTAAACATGCTAAAAGCACTTTACAAGGGGTCCCTGGCCAACAGCAATATTTAAATTGTATGACGGGACATGACGCCTCTACTAAGGTAGAGACAACGCTGTTAACGGCCAGGCACTCATTTTACACATGAGTACGGTGAGAGAATGTGAGTAAAGAGTCTTCTCCAAGGACTCAACTATGCGCTGAGCGAGGCTCGAACCCAGGACTTTCCAATCCAAAAGTGAGTGTCATACCACTGGACCGCATAGCTGCACAATCCGATATTTACAGGGTATAAGTAAAAAAAACATTGGTCTGGCACCTTAAAACAAAGACATGCTACTTGCCTGCGGCGGCAATTCTTTTTATATAGGTAGACCAATCTAACAGAACTCTGCTTTCTTGACTTCTGCATTCCATAAACCATCGGACTAATCCCGCAACAATAAATTTAAACATCAAATGAAACATCGTGACCGACATAGCAATCCCACTGTGCTGATTGAATGAAAATTAAGCAAATATGAATGAAAATGGCACCAAATACAAAAAAAAAAAAAAAAAAGCATAAGTAATGGCATTTTTTAAAAACATAATTTTGAAAATGCATCTTTGACATTATTGAAGATCATTCTTAGCATCTATATTTATGTCCTCTTAATTAAAGAACATTTTTTATTATTTTTGGAAATTCAAATGCAAAATAAAAAGAAAAGTGAGAACACAAAACAAAAAATAAAAAGATATAATATTAAAGTAGGTTATCATTTCAAAGTCTCCTGACTCCTAGATACTCATGAAAAATGTCTTAGTCAATATCATCATTGGAATATGTTTCAGGCCTAAAACCCTTATTCAGCCAACAGCTAAAACAATTAAAATGACAAGACTTTATATAGAATTTAGAAGGACGGAGCAATCAGTCCTAGTACATCTTGTTGAAAAATCGTGTGAATTACACTGTTTCACATTTTCCTTCTCGATTATCCTGACAAGCTAGAACAAATTTTTGCTTATAAGCAAAAATTTGTTCTCTTATATACCTTTGTTCTACATAAAATAATACTATTTTTTTTTCATTGTTTTTGTTGTTGGGTGAGGAAGAGTCTTGAGCCCAAACGTTTTGTGCAGCGTATTTAGTTCTAGCAGCTTAGTATTCACTTTCAAATACCATAAGACATGACCACCATAACTTACATGGAACATGCGCTGATTATAAAATGTGAGTCCAATGGAAAAGCAATAGTAAAAGGTTATGAGGATCAATGTCTTCACAGCTGTGACAAAGAAACGAAGAGAGCATATTGATTTTTTAACTCTCTTCTCTTGTTTCTTAACTGCCTCTTTCAATTCCTGCAAATGTGGAGGTTTTCTATGTCTTCCGGCCATGGTCTATGAGCAATTGGAGAACTGTGACTAACTCAAGTCCTGGATAGAAGATAAAAACAAAACAAAAACATAAGAGATAATGCATACACCATGAAACAAACCCCTCTGGCAGTGGGAGTGAATATTTTAAAAGTCATAATCTCTCCAAGTATGGATCAAATTAGATAAAGAAATCAAAGACGCCCCTGAGCTTGGTAATTTTTGGAAACTTTTGAAAATATTCCTCTATTCAGGCAAGCATTGGAGTAGTAATAATATTAGTATCTGAATAACCTATTGTCTTTGTATGTGAAGCATCATAGAGTTAGAGCACTTTGTGGTTTCTGAGTGCTGTATAAATTAATTATAACATGTATTACAATTACACATCACAAGCAAACAAGGCTATATCTATATAAACTGAAATTTTTAAAAAACAGTGATGCGACTTCGGCTTCTATGAAGCTCTCTAGGTGAAAACAGTGACATATGATGTAAAATCCAACCCAGCTTTTAAAGAGCTAAGTTAAAAAAAAAAACACAAAAAAAAAAACCCCAAATAACTACAAAAGGGTGTATAGAATTTATAATTCAGAAAAGTGAGTGGAGCAGGCCCTTATGTTGACAACAACAAGAGATGAAGTAGTAGGAAAGTGCCAGAAGACAATGGAGAATAAATATTTCGCAGCAGTGATGGGGGTTTGAACCCGCGACCTGACTGGTACGACACCTCTGCCTGGCCATGAGAGCGTGACTCTACCGCATGAGCTATCCACGATCCCAAAAAGATCGTTTCTAACCCTAGTCATTACTAGAGTGGGAAGAGAGAGCTCTAATATCCTAGTATTGAATGTACCAGAGGCGTGAATGATGTTGACTTAAGATTCATCAGACATTTCCTGAGAGTCTCAATGTTCGACTGGCTTTTGATGTTATAACGTTGATATGCTTTGCTAGACATGGGTTACTGTCAACTCCCTGTAGGATATGGTTGTCTAAAGTATACATGTGACCTGTATGATGTCTTGGACCTGTTGACAGTTGATATAAAATTACCAACTCATTTCTCAGAGTAGAGTAAACGTTTTAGTATTGTTTTATTTTTGGACTGTAATAATAGTAATAAATTACAATTCTGAAAAAGACATTTTTCAGTAATAAAGCCATTCAGAATTGACAAAGAGCATACAGTAGAACTCGGAAATAGCGAGTTCGACGGGTCCACTCCTGATTACTCGCTATTTCCGAGTTCTCGCTATTCCCGAGTTGCCAGGAAAGGTTATAATAATATTGCTGGTTATTCCCCTCAGTGTGTAATTCGAGTAAAAGCCATCGCCCTATTTCAATTTCTTCACAGAAGTGGCAGAATGCTTGGTTTTTTTTTTCAAGTAAAATCATGACTAGAAAAAAACAAGAACATAGAAGTGTGTGTGTGTGTGTGCGTGCGTGTGCGTGTGCGCGCGAGTGTTTGTATGCACTCGGCATGTTTGATGAGGTAAGCAAGCGCATCACTCAATCACTGACCCATTGAAATAATGGTTCCACATTCCCCTCTCTCGCTGATCGTGTCGTTCGTTAACGATGCTACTCGCTGACCGATGCTGCGAAGTGAGGCATGTTGAAATGTGCTTACCTCGCGCGTCGCGTGGCACCACATTAGGTGAATAATTGACCCCCACCCCCAATACACACACACGCACACAAACCCAACCCCCACCCAAATTTGTGCGCCTATTATGTACTACTACAGACTAGGCTACTATGTAATATTACTCGTAACGAAAAATAAGAAAAGAAAAGAGGCTAGGCTAAAAATATTTAAATTGCCATTGTCTCTTGTTTTGCTTTACTTCGTCGCAGTCCTAGGCTGGGGCAGGAAATGCTCGTTATTTCCGAGTTGACCTCTTTTTCATACTCGTTACTTTCATGCTAATTTTATTGACTCAAATAAGGGAAAAAAACGGGGATTTAGATTTTACTCGCTATTTCCGAGTACGTTACTTTCATGTTCTACTGTATATAGTAGTATAGCATATATAACATCTAGATAGTACTTAGAGATACTATAGCCAAGTCTTAAATTTTGACACAGCAGTGGTTCATCTCCATACTCATCATGATATGATATGATATGATATACCAGATTTATGTAGGCTTTTTTTTACAGCCTTTTATCTGCTCTTGTGCCTTCATGAACGTATTTAATTCACGTCTCTCAAAACTGGGAATGCCACATCGTGGAAGGAGGTGTCTGAATTTAACTCTACAAACAGTATTTCTCTGTTTCACAATGAGCGTCGAAATGGCACTTGAATGCCTGCAATGAAGGGGCGTCGACAACTGTTGCAGGCAGGCGGTTCCATTTGTCGACTACCGGAACTGAGAAGAAGTTCTGCCTAAGGTTTAGAGAACACCTTTCCTTGGAGAGTTTGAATCTATGTCCTCTGGTGGTGCTGGTGGAATCAACATTGAGAAGGCTCATGTTTATATTTATAGAGTGTAGATTATGCGTGACACTTCGATAAGGTCTCCTCTATCTCTCCTATATTGCATGCTCGGTATTAGTATCTTTTTCAGTCTTTCTGTGTATTCTAGATATTTGAATCCAGGAATAACCCTAGGTGCGCGTCTTAGAACACTTTCTATGAGTATGAGGTCTTTGTCTTTCTGCAGTCCTGGTGCCCATGCTACATTAACTACATTGCCAAATTCCAAGTGGGGACGTACAACAAGTAGGCCTACAAAGTCGCAGTGAACAATTGTCTCATGTTATCTTTATCATAATTATAATGATAATCATACACATACAAGTCAAATCAAGACTAAGACTCAGAAATTAAAATGTCTTTTCATGCATTCTTCATTCAAAATCACAATCTGTTGAATTCTATCCAGCCTCTAGCTGCAGCTGCACTGCAGCAGTGTTAAAATTAAAAATGAAAGTTGATTTACCAAATCCAAATCATCCACCAAAATACGACTTGATGTCAAATTACATCGTTTGGCAAATCAAACATTGACAATTTCTCTTTAATAATTTAAGTCAACATTACACGTCGATCTCAACGTTTTTGATAAACCTCCTTGTTGATTGTTGACGTTGACGTCAACGTGACCGTATCGGTGGAGGTAATTTAATAAGTAATAAACTCGTTTTGTGACAGATGACAGACAATGGTCAGAAATTTATAGAATAGGTTGATTTCAGTTTTCACAGTTCATAACGTCTATGTCTTATCCAGGTTGCACTTTTACTTATATATTTTTAATTCCTATTTAAAAAAAAAAAGTTGTCATAGATTTCAAGCTCTACATATATATTTTATGTCTTAAGAAGCAAAAATTATATAAAATGTCTCAAAACGTCATTAAAAAATATGAAGAAAATATGCTCTAAAATATGAATTTATTACCTTAATTATGCCTTTTATTATTTGGTTGTTTATAGAATTTATAACTGACTGATGTTAACAACTGTAAACAAAACACACACTTACGGTCGGCTACCCTACTACACACACTCTAAATGACACACACTCTCTCTCTCTCACACACACACCGCGCCCACATGCGGTAAAGGTTCACACTTACCCTTCAGTTGTGCCAGAAGACTAGGTAGATAAGTCTTTCCTGTAATTAAAATTTAGAAAAAGAAAACAGTCTACGCGATGAATGTCTTTGGTCGAGATTAAATATTTTTACTCTCGGCCTCAACGAATTGCCAACTTTATCCAAAAAAACCCCCGAGGCTTACCGATGAACGTATTTTCTATGTATGACGTTTCGTCGTCTGCTGAAAAACAAAGCATGTCCAAGTTCGATTTCGACTGCAACAACAGTAACAGCGTCGTTCTTTCATAATCAGCTAAGTACTCTATTCAATAAAAACATAACCAAAAGTGTTAAGAAGTCTATGATGCCAGGAGACGAAACCCCCAAGCTTTCATTTCTCTCTCAATCAAATCCTATCACGGGGAAAATGGACTGGGTGGCTGTGGACAGAGAGCAATATGATTACACTCAAGAAATTGCGAGGTTAGTTCTCAAAGAGTATTTAAAAACCCACATTATTAATTCACATTAGACCGGACGATGTTTCAGGCAATCACGGAACTAATGACAAATGGCAGTAGATGAAAATTTGTTTCAAAGTGCATGTTGCATTTTTGGTTGGTTATCTATTTCCTGCTGTTGTCAAAATGAAAATGAATCTGATCTGCATGGGAACTTCACTGAGGAGTCAGAATACTCTTTATAATTGTGTTTTTAGAGTGGTGGATGAAGTCAATTGTAGAGTGTCTCTCTCGTGGCCAGACAGTGATGCCGTAACAGTCAGTTCAAATCACAATCGATGCAATGTTTTTATTCACTATTGTCTTATGGCACTTTTCTACTCATTTCCTTTCTTGTTATTATCTTTATCATCATGAGTTTTAAGGGGTTTGAATTTTAAACATTTGGGTAATGACAATTAATTTCTTTAAAATAAAATTAATTAGACACCCCCTGCAACATAAAGATTATGTGCGGCTATGTGGTCTTGTGGTATAACACTCGCTTTCGGATCGGAAGGTCCTGGGTTGAGTCCTTGGAGAAGGCTCTTTACTCACATTCTCTCACCGTACTCAGGTGTAAAATGAGTACCGGGCCGTTAACAGCGATGTCTCTGTCCAAAAAAATTGGAATATCGCCTAACAGGCGTCATGTCCCGTCCTAAAATTTGGCTGTTGGCCAGGGACCCTTGTAAAGCGCTTTGAGCACGTTTAGTGGATATTGGGCTATATAAACGTTCAATTTTTTAAAAAAATGTTTTTTTAGATAATTATAATGTACAAGATATTTAATTTTAATACACATATATATTGACAATTTTTTCTATCGCAATTAATTGTTACATGACCACTTTTCAGGTCTGGCTATGGAGATATGCTTCATGATGTTGATCGTGTAAGTTTTGCATTAGTATTTTGCCATCTTTGAATATATCCTTTAACATCTCATTATACTGCCATATTTAGGAACTTGGTAGAGTATTAGGGAGAAATTCCATATGCACGCACAGCTTTAATTAGTATTAGTAAATTTATGTGAGTATTATCAAAGTGTTATAGAGTTTGTCATCAATTTGATGCAATCTCTGCTCAGCATAGCGACAGTTAAGGATTTTGTCAAAGTATGGTGTCCTTTGCAGAGAAGTAAGGTATGAGTCAAAACATTTCTTGAATTAAAATTCTAGACATGTCCTTCCTCTCTTTTAAGGTTATGAAATAAGGACATTTGACATTTTTAAAAATGTTGTCCTCCGATATGCCTTTTTTTATGACTGAAGACCCGTTTTTATCATAAAAGCAGGAAACTGCAATTAAGTCAGATATAAGGACAAGAAAATGCCTAATTAATTGCATGCAAATGGTAAAACCAATTTCATTATGTGTGAATTAAGTTTATTTATTAATTATTATTTACTTACATGGCTAAGTGTTATCAATTTTCTTTTTGCATATATGTGTTGTTGAAATAATTTTTTTTGTCAAGTCTTGTGAATCTATTGTAAGCATAACCTGATGCAAAATCTCGAAGACTCAACATTTCCGATTTTATCAGTTTTTCCCATTTTAAAGTCTTTGAAACTTATTCTCTTTTGAGATTTTTTTGATATAGCGCAATATCCACAAAATGTGCTCAAAGCGCTTTACGAAGGGTCCCTGACCAACAGCAACACGAAGCATGTAGAACGAGACATGATGCCTGTTAGGCATTATTACAAATTTTTTTCCGATAGAGACAACGCTGTTAATGGCCAGGTACTAATTTTACACCCGAGTACGGTGAGAGAATGTTATGTAAAGAGCCCTTTCCAAGAAGTCAACTATGCGTTGAACGAGATTCAAACCCAGGACATCGGTCTGAAAACGAAAATCTTACTACAAGACCAAATAGTTGCTCATTTGTCATAAATTGTACACAATAAATTTTATGATATTCCACAGAACAAAAAGTATTATATGGCCATAAAGCATGTGATAAAATCGATGAAAGGTGAAGGCAAAGATGTCACGGTGCTTGATATTGGAACAGGAACTGGGCTTTTGTCAATGATGGCGGCTGCATCAGGAGCTGACTCAATTACAGCTTGTGAGGTAGTATCACCCCTTAGTGACTCACATACAACTAATTTCCTGAGTGCCAAAGTATTACAATATGACACTTTAAGAAGAAGGGAACAAAAATGAATACAAAAGCTCCCTCCCCCCCCCCCCCCCCCCAAAAAAAAAAAAAACCCATAACTTTTCGAGCAGAAAACCCTTCTTCAGCCATCAATGAAAACGTTCCCCTGATATTGAATTTTGAATTTTTATTGTGCGGCTATGTGGTCTTGTGGTATGACACTCACTTTCAGATTGGAAGGTCCTGGGTTCGAGCCTCGCTCGGCGCATAGTTGAGTACTTGGAGGAGGCTCTCTACTCACATTCTCTCACCGTACTCAGGTGTAAAATTACCTTTAACAGCGTTGTCTCTGTCAGAAAAAAATGTTTTATTGTCCAACAGGTGTCATGTCTCGTTTATGTTACATGTTGCTGTTGGTCAGGGACCCTTTGTAAAGTACTTTGAGCATGTTTAGTGGATATTGCGCTATATAAAAGCTCAACTTTATTATTTTGTTACAGTTTGAAGAAGAATTTTATGCCTGAAAAGTTCGATGTCACATCTTTTTGTTTTCCACTGAAACTGTAATATTATTCATTTTCAGTCAATACTTTTTAAAACTTTTTACCATCCATATCTTTTAGCTACTCAGTAATCACTCTTTGCTCGACTTTTCAAATTTTTCCACCAAAAAAAATAAAAGAATGACTGAAACTGTTATAATTCATTTTCGTTCAATACTTTTTACAGTCCATATCTTCTAGCTGCTCAGTATTCACACTAAATTTGACTACTTTCCAAGTTTTCCAAAATTAATTTTTACCATTTAGGAATCTATTTTCTGATATATATTTTTAATGTATTACTCAATTTTAAGTTAATGAGCGTGAATGCTTTCCAGCAACTAATGTATCACATTTAGAGTGTTTAATGCATTTTGACTAAGATATTTATCCTTAAATGGTATGTGATATTGTGTTTCCTCTCATCGGTTGGAAATTTTATAGGAAAGGAAAAATTTTGGGACCATGGTTTGCAATTGTATGGGTCCTAATATCTTGTCTTTGTTGACCTTTGAACTTTCAAAGAGAATTTAAAGGGTTACTATGTTGCTGTAAATGTAGTTGACAGCACAAGAGACTTGTAATGGAGAAGAACATAGCCACTCCCCTTGACCTGATTCGGATTTAGTAAATAATAGTGATAATGATAACAAAGTAAACTGCACAGGCATTGCCATCAAAAGTATGTATTTGTTTAAATAAGATAAACTCCATTTCTGCCCATCAGATCAAGTGTACTAACACATAAAACTATGTGTTGTCTTTTTAAATGTTTATAGTCTGATTAAGAGAATCTAGTGAGAACTAATTACCCAACTGGATTTCTTAGTATAATAACAAAGAGCAGAGTGACATCAACTTCATTCAGTCTATTATTTGTAAAACAACCAGTCATATCTAAACAGGCTTTGAAGGTGTAACAAATTGCGTGTTTTGATTGGTCAAATATCTACTGATTATCTATCGTCCCAAAACTGTATTATGTCAGGATGATTTGGGCCCCAGAAAGTTCCAATTTATAATCAAAATGATTAGAAATAAGAACTTATTGTTTCTTGCACTGTGAGAAAAATTTGTGATTCTCAACCATAATTCTTGAGTTTTATATTTATACATAGGTCTCAATTTTACGCTATATAGGGGAAATCCACTATCGCTGTTTCCTACGCTTTGCCTCAGCTATTTTGACCTCTGATGACTTGCTGCCACAATAGCGTAAAGCTTTAGTCAGCAGAATTTCGTTCGCCAGAAAAGTAGGCAGTGAAATTTTGAGCTCTCCCCTACCTTCCCCCCCCCCTCCCTTCTCAACCTCTGGTGTTTTGTAATAATTGGTGTCTTTTTATTTTACATTTTGTTCAAACTTTATGTTAACAGTGTGAACATATTAGTTTAGAGGTTTCCGTTTGCTGAAGCTTTTGGGTGAGATTTGTTATAACAACTGTACAGTCAGCAGCCATGCGCAATGTTCCTCCTTTTTCAAAATTTTGATTTGAGACCTATGTTTATAACTTTAAATTCTGTTTCCGGCAACTAGTTTGTCCCAACAAAATATGGTTTTGAGGCAGTGGCCCAAAATTGGTAATGAACTTGCATTTAAAATGCTGAGTTTCTTGCAATTTTGCATGTAAGTGGGAATGCAAATGAATTTCAACTTCAAGCTGAAATAATTGCATAATAAAACACCTTCTATATGACAACAATGACATTTTAATCAGTGCTTGACTTGACTTGACTTTCTGCATCAACACTTTTTAGATCTATAAATGTATAGATTATTGAGTATGGCCAGATCAATATAGAGATGTTTTTGGAAAAATAACAACATATTTTTTTTTGTAGGCATTCCCACCGATGGCCAAGTGTGCTGCAAAAGTGTTGAAAGCAAATGGATTCAGTGATAAGATTAGGCTTATCCCTAAGCGTTCAACAGATGTTTTACTAGGTGAGTGAACTGAGATTTCAACTCTTATTTTCATCACCATGATTGTCATCATTCATCATCATCATCATCATTATTATTATTATCATTATATTCCCCATCACCATCATTAATGACAAATATCAACAAGAATGTTTATTTATGACAAATATCACCATTCATTCTCAGTGATTGATTATTTTTCACCATTAACTTGCAATCAGGAGAAGACTTGAAAGAGAGAGCCAATCTTCTTGTCACAGAGTTGTTTGATACAGAATTGATAGGAGAAGGAGCTATACCCTCTTACACCGATGCTCATGACAGACTCATGCAGGTTTGTAAATTACAATTAATAACAAAACAGCTGGTATTTAGCCCTCACCTTACCAACGATAAGAAAATTGTCACATTTGATATGAGACAACCCTGTTATGAATGAATGAATTTATATAGCGCCTAGATCCACAATGTGCTCAGAGGCGCTTTACAATGCCAATAAAACACAACAATAAATTGATAATTGAAGCATAAAATCTATCATATTGGAATAGCATCAATCAATTTGTAATTTAATTACCATGCACTGTGCTACAAGATGAAAAATTAGGATATCAATAATATGTAGGCCTAATAGAAATGTTAAACATCAAATGATTTTCTAAAGAGATGTGTTCTAAAGAGAAGTTTCTTTTTAAAATTTTCAAATGTCGGACTGGCTAAAAGATCTCTCACTAAAAGACGATCTACAGCGAGGAACCTGGAAGAGATCTTGACCACTGGAACACTGTTAACAGTTAGGTACTCATTTTACACCCGAGTTCAGTGAGAGAGAACTCAACTATGCGCCGCTCAGAGCGGGACTCAAACCCTGGGCCTTCCAGTGTGAAGGCGAGTGTCATACCATATGACCACACAGCTGCATAAGATTTGATTGTTCAGTTCGGAAGCTGATTATTTTTTGTCCCACTCGTTGCAGGATGATTGTGTGGCAGTGCCATCATTGGGCATCATGTATGTTCAAGCCATCCAAAGTCCCTCTCTGCGACTCTGGAATAGTCTTCAAGAGTTGAATCTCCCAAATGGTGAAATGATATCTTTGCCACCAAAATTTGGCCAATGTTCTGGGGCGCCGTCTCTGCATGATCTACAAGTAGATGAAATTCAAGGGGATGTTACTCTTCTCTCTGATCCTGTGGAAGTTTTTAGGTAGGCCAATTCACTTATCTCACTGATTATTACATGTCTTTTGTTTATGGTTAATGATTTCTCATGTTATTTATGCTCATAGTGATTTACAGACCTTCCTCTTATAAAGATTTAATCGTTTTATTCAGGTTATTTTAAAGGGACCAAATTAGGTTAAAATGAGATTTTTTACCCCACCAGATTTACATTTCTGATGCAAAATTTGAAAAGAACATTATTTGAAATAGTTTTGTTATACTCATAAATAGGCATGTGATCAAATTGATTCACACTGCATCATTCTTCAACATTTTAAAGTTATAATTTATATATAACAGGAAATATATCATCTCTTTTGATTTTCTTTAAGATCAGATTTTTTTTTTAAAAAAAAGGTAAACACAATTTATGTTTGAAACTTGTGAATGTCTTGATTTTTTTGTCAGAAATTCAGTATTAACCCCCCCCCCCCAAAAAAAAAACAAAAAAACAAAACAAAACAACCCAAACTTAAGCATTTATATAACACAATATCCACTAAACGTGCTCAAAGCGCTTTACAAGACATCCCCAGCCAACAGCAACACTTAACATGTAAGACGAGACATGGCGCTTGTTAGGTGATATTACAAGGTTTTTTTTGACAAAGACACCGCTGTTCACATCCAGATACTCATTTTACACCTGAGTACAGTGAGAGAATGTGAGTATAGAGCCTTTTCCAAGGACTCTACTATGCACCGCTCAGAGCAGGATTCGAACTCTGAACTTCTCAATCTGAAGGTGTGTCATACATACCACTAGACCACATAGCAGCTCAAGTATATAATATATGACTTTTCCTTATATCCAGATTCGATTTTAGTAAAAAGAAAGCACTGAAGAAAGAGGAAGAGTCTGTGCAGTCTGTGAAAGCCGTAGCAAATGGGCAGGTGGACGCTTTTGTCATGTGGTGGGATCTAGAGATGGAGCCCACGGGACGGATTATTCTCAGCTGTGCTCCGTGTTGGACCAGAAATCCTGGGGAAACAATTCCAGTAATTTCAATTTCATTATCATAATATTATAAAAAATTTTTTTTTTAATTTGAGCTTTTATATAGCGCAATATCCACTAAAATGTGCTCAAGGCGCTTTACAAGGGGTCCCTGGTCAACAGCAACATTTAACATGTAGGACAGGACATGACGCCTGTTAGGCGATATTACAATTTTTCGGACAAAGGCAATGCTGTTAACGGCCAGGTACTCATTTTACACCCGAGTACGGTGAGAGAATGTGAGTAAAGAGCCTTTTCCAAGGACTCAACTATGCGCCGAGTGAGGCTCGAACCCAGGACCTTCCGATCCAAAAGCGAGTGTCATACCAAAAGACCACATAGCTACACAAGGGTAATGTGAGCCACTGTGTGAAACCAGTATTATATCAGAATGTACGAAATGAAGTGACCAGTAATTTCAATTTCATTTGAAGAATTTTCATTATCATATATTATAATTTGAGCCACTGTGTGAAACCAGTACTGTATCAGAATGTATGAACCAATGAAGTAAGTTGAGTTTACAGTCAAAGTGATTAGAAGTAAGTATTTTGAAGTTTAAGAAATAAGCCTCACTTTCCTCAATGAATTTAAACTCAATTTTATATGTTGAGCTCCTCCTTTAAAAAAAAAACCGTTTCCTTCAATCAAGTTTTCTGGCAGTGAGAGGCTTGATGTGTGTAATAATGATAATAATAATAATAATAATAATAATAATAATAATAATAATAATAATAATAATAATAATAATAATATGTACTTTATATTCATAAAAAAAATATGGAAATTCGTTTACAGACGTGGCATGCATAAAAATGTATAAACACAAAGTTGAGAATCTATGGCGACAATGTATACATATATATATATATATATATGCAAATGTACAAAAATGTAAAAATATACAACCAAGAATCAATAGCAACACTTTATATATTTATTTGATAAATTGAGATAGGCCATACCTCCGAACTTGTGTGTGTATATTTAAAAGATAGGATTTAATTTAAATCACAAATAGGAACAAATAGGTGCAGTTTCCCACTCTCCACAAGTTAGCTAGAGAATCAATGATAGTTTATCATCTCAGTTGGGGTTTGTGCAGCAAAAATGGGGCTGAAGGGCAATCGTTCAAAATTTTTCCTTCTTTTTCACTTTTTGTCACTATCAACACTGCTGAGGCACTGGACATTGTCTAAGTCTATATTATGAAATTATGTTAAAATCTCAAACTCTGCAATTTTGATTGTTTTCTTTTTTGAATATAATTTTCAATGTTTCATTTACTTGGGCATAAAAAATAAAAAAACCCCTGAAAAAAATTGAGGTTTTATATAGCACAAGATCCACTAAACGTGCTCAAAGCGCTTTACAAGGGGTCCATTGCCAACTGCAACGCTTAACATGTAGTATGAGACATGACGCCTGCGACAATTTTTTTTTCGGACAAAGACAACGACGTTAACGACCAGGTTGTCGTTTTACACCTGAGTACGGTGAGAGAATAATGTGAGGAAAGAGCCTTTTCCAAGGACTCAACTTTGCGCTACTCAGAGCAGGACTCGAACCCAGGACTTCCGATCTGAAAGCGAGTGTCATACCATTAGACTATACCACATAGCCACACATAACATACCAGATTGAATGGTGGTGGTTGGAAGGGATGGGGGGGGGGGGGGGGGGGGGGGGGGTTGGTCACATTTTGCATCAGTGATGATACTTTTCCGCGGATCTGCGGAAATCCGCGGTTTTCTTTCCTTTCCTCGGTTTTCCTCCTCAGATCCTCGATCCGCGGATATTTCCTTCATTTCCTCCTTTTACTTTTTTTTTTATATAATAAATCTTTAAAAAATACCTCCTTTTTAAAAAAAATATATATATATAAAAAATTTCCTCCTTTTACTGGACTCCGGGCGTTTTAATATAAAGAAGCAATCCAAACAGGTTAGGCCCCCACCTAGAAAGAGGCCCAAAACACACTAGTACTCTTCAAGTACTCAAAAGAAGTCATCCTGCCTACTTTCCTGTGGTGCAAGAATGTTCTAGGCGAGTTTTCCGTTTTTCCGAGACTTTTCCTCCTTTTTGACTTTTTGTGAGTATCATCACTGTTGCATTGAATTTTGATCGTTTTTCTCATTTTAGTGGAGGGATCATTGGATGCAAGCATTGTACTACCCTTCATCACCATCGACAGTACAGAAAGGAGCCAGTTTTGATATCTACAGCAGTCATGATGAATATAGTCTCTGGTTTGATACCCGGAAGACCCAAAGGTAGTGTCTTTAATGAACCTCTTAATTAATGATGAAGGGTTTATTGTTGTTGTTGTTATTATTATTATTATTTTTTATTATTATTATTATTATTATTATTATTATTATTATTATTATTATTATTATTGTTGTTGTTGTAATCATCGTCGTTGTCATTGTTGTTGCTGTTATCATTGTTACTGTCGTTGCTGTTGTTGTTGTTGCTGCTATTGTTGTTAATATTACTTTACATGACTGTAAGGATCATACCCCATAATTGTGATGCTCTTTGATGACATTGTAATTTGTGAAAACTTTCTTATCCTTTCTGTATTTATTCTATCCTTTTTTTTTTTTGCATGCCCAGCTCTCGCCCTGTTTGTAACTGCGGTTTGCACATCACCATGAGTAGAAATAGGCTTGCACAGATGAATTGCTCACAGCGGAATCACATTTTTATTTCCATGCTTCAAAAGGTATGTATTGTTCAAAAACCACTTAGTTTGCTTTTCTTTCTAAAATGCCATTTTTCCCAAAGACTTCTCTGGATTTCTTTCATTTCGTCTTGCTAAATCAGATAATACTGTTGGTAAAACACTAACTTCACAAACAAAATGTCTAGTACAAGTCCTAGGTACAGTCTAGATTATTTTTTTTGACCCCTCTGTCCATCCAGCATTGATTAGGTAGCTAGGTCTGTTAGACCTGACAGAAAGTACTTTACAATAGACTATTTGTGTGTGTTGCCAAAGGGCATCAAATGAATTGATACTTTTTATTTAATCCTACAAAGACCAGGATAGTCTCTAGGCGTTATCGGCCTTATGGCTCTAAAGGACTTCTGTACCTGATATTTTTTTTGCTTTGACTTAGAAGTGCTTTTCCTGAGGCACATGAAAATCCTTCTTACCAAATATGATTTTTAATCAGTAGTTATTTGCTATTATATGAAGTGTACAGGGGGTTAAACGGCAGGGCCACTTTCTGATTTGGATGAGGTGAGGGGAAATATGTATATATATTTAAATTATCCTTCAGAGAATGTTAAATGAAGGAGCATTTTAGATAATAAAATTTATCCATATTGTAAAACATATAATGAAAAAAGTGTTCATATCTTCAAATTCTGTATTTAAATTTGAAAGATGTTTTTTTTTTCAAAAAGTAAAAATGTGATTCTGCTGTTTCTTCCTCTGTGCTATTCATATGTATTTGC
>NC_088366.1:59658559-59736059 GCF_034508935.2 Berghia stephanieae | reverse complement strand
TATTGGCTAAAGAGTGGTCCTGGCCTAAATTAGGCATCCGAAATGCTGTTTTAATAGTGAAATGAAATACATGGTGCAAAATGCATCCCATCTCATCCCCCCCCCCCCCTTATTTAAGCCAACTATTCTTAAGTCTTGTTTAAAACAACATGAATTGATCTCTTTTAAATCAAACTGGCTTTCTTTCCATGAGCCACCCCCCCCCCTCCCCCTCCCCCTCCTTCCAACTCTCCTCTGAATAAAATAAAAATCCCAACAAATCAAACAGAAAGCATACAGGCTACCAAATTATAAAACTATGCAAGTATCATTGATAAAGAGCGACGCACACCGTTTTCACGAACAAGGGAGGCGACTGGACCTTTAATCATCATTCATTATGAATTGAACTTTCGTTTTTTTCTTGAACATGAATAGGATAAACCTTGCTTAAGATAAACTTTTTTTTTGTCTTTTGGGTTCCAAGGATTTTATCTTAAGCAGATTCCACTGTAGATGGTTAACGCCTCCTATCAAAATTGAAGAGCTACAAATCTACCATAAATAGGTTTCGATTAGATCTGAATTTAATTAATCCAACTCATCCACTGCTGGATATTGGCTATATTGAGGAATTTTAACTTTTAAATGTAGTTAAGAATGGATTAACCATTACCACGTTCAGAGATAGTTTTCATAGCAGCAAAAGATTCGTAATATTTATATATTTAATGGTAATGATATCAACAAGGGGAGAGAATGTGAAAAGCAACTATTTCTGTCTTGTTTTAACTGCAAACGAATCGTAGGTATTGTTCAATGTAGTGTAAGAAAATGGACATTTTTTCAACATTGTCTTTGTAATCATCATCAACTACTGCTGTTATTATTATTATTATTATTATTATTATTATTATTATTATTATTATTATTATTATTATTATTATTATTATTATTATTATTATTATATCATTTTTGGAACACTCTCCCCCAGAATATTAGAAGTGCTGAATCATTACAGCTTTAAAATCTAAATTGAAAACTCACCTTGTCTCATGATTTCTATTTTGTAAATGGAGTTTTTCCTATCATATGTGTAAAATTAAAATGTAATGTCTGTTGCGATGTCCGTAATTGAAATTGCTATGTTTATATTTTTCATTGTATTTATTTTAAGATTGTAAAGAGCCTCTGAGCCTAATGAGATCGGGATAAGGCGCTATACAAATACCATTTTATTATTATTATTATCATCATCACCACCACCAGCATCATCATTTTTATTATTATTATTATTATTATTATTATTATTATTATTATTATTATTATTATTATTGTTGCTGTTGTTGTGTTGTCGTTTTTAAAAATATTTGTTATTGTTCATCTTACAGCTGGGACAGAACAAGCAAACAAGGCGTCCATCTATTTAGGCATTCTAAGGAGTGGCAGATATCAGATAGAATTTCAGTGAGCGCCTCATTCAACCCTTCCAATGGAGATTTCTCATTTGACTTATCGTCTTGATATTTGTTACAGTAACTATATTGAATAAAACAAAAACAACAAAAAACCCAGTACAAAACAAAAGAAATAAATTTTTAACCTTTTAAAAGAAATAATGCCATTAAACTTGTCCTTTCAACTGATCTTTTTTTCTTTGAAAACTACACATTTTATGCGATCTGGATTGCCTTTGTTTTCTGTCTTTATCTAAGTTGTAAAACTGGGTGGGGGTCCTGACCTCCCATAGTGAGCAGGGAGGTACATGTTGTGTCTTCTATCCCCCCATACCCGTTTCCAATTGTTTCCTGTCATTGTCTTGGAATGAGATTACTTAGTTTTGTCCTGAACCTTGCCGGAGTTCCTTGGATGGGAGGGAAACAGTCGAATGTATATAGTTATAGTTTTGGGAGATGATATCTTTTTCCTTGTAAATCATCTCTCTGTTATGCATTGTATTATATTTAGTTTACATATAATATTATATGATTTGTAAACATTTGAGTGTATTCCTCTTAGTTGGGACCTGTGCTTGTGTCTGGATGAGACTTTTAGGTGATCTCAAACTAAGTACTTTGGCGGTGTGCTCTTGGAATCTAGATCTGTTCCCTATTTGAACCAATTCCCCTTTGTCTCACCTTTTCTTTTGTGCTTTAATTGTAATGCTAAAACTTTTTACTATCCCATTTTCTTCCTTTTTACTGGCGCTGATATGACCTAAATGTGTTGCAAGCGCCGTAAAGCCCTTAAAAACAAAAACAAATAAGTTGTAAAAGTAGTCTTTCAGAGCCATTAGGCCCATGGAACTGGAGTTTATCCCCGTTTCTATAGCATGAAAAAAATTGCTAGCTATCCCTGGGATAGAATGCTAGTCTTATCGCAAAGTAATTTTGCTCAGTCTAGCTGACTCAGCTGCTATCCAATCACTGCTGGATAGACATGACAGGTGTGTCAGAAAATAATCTTGGCTTCACCCAGGATCGATCTTGGTCTGTTTGTGAAGCGAATGCTCTACTAATTAAGCTTTTTCTCTTCTTTTGTTTTTTAACCTCAGGCATGGGAGACACCCAATGTTTGTCGTTGCTTTGCCAATTTAGATTTATCTCCGTCTTTTAAATACGACAATAAACAGGTATAGGGATATTGACCTAAATTTTAAAAAAAGAAAAAAAAAGAACCGTAAATTAAAAAGTCAAAAAAAAAAAAAAAGATAACAATGATTACTATCTATATTCCCCTATCTAAGAGTGTAAACGGTTATTAAGTCATATAAAATCAAGTCATTTTCTGTTTCATTTTAAACATATGTTTATTTATCTATTTATTTATTTAATTTGGTTTGTTTTTTATTTAATTATTTTAATGTTTACTAACTGAGCTATTAGGACCCCCATGAAAGAATGAATATGGCTGCGCTGCCTCTATGGACGCTTGTCATGAACCATGTGTGTGTTACTTCCAGTGTGTCAGTCTGTTTCTAGTATCCAGTTAGTAATTTGTTTCCATAAAAATATTTGTCCAGTGCAAATGTTCTTAGCTTTTGAAGGTCATCCATTGTGTGTTAAGGTGCTGAGGCAATTGGAAATATCCTTGTGTTGTTTAAATCAGATCTTCGGTTGTTTTGAGATCTTGATTCAATGTTGTTGGAAGTGAAGTTGGTGTACGCCTTCTGTGTTTTGCTCATTGTTAGAAGTAAATAGCAATGAAATTGATTAAGATAATGATATGAGTTTTTGGGTATTCCCTATGTCAACAAAACACTCTGTCTTATTCAATGATTTTTTGTTGACAAAGATGAAACCCAAGTTGTCCACATCAGTTGTCTTTGTGAGTTATATTGACTCAGTGATGCCAAATCTCCGGTTTCACCGGAAAAAACTCCGGTCTGGAGCAAAAAATTCCGGGCTCCGGGCAACTTCTGTCAAATTCCGCTGAGGTCAATTTGTTCCAAGGATACCCCCCCCCCCCTTTCCAATAGTATTACAACCATCATCACTACCACTACTACTGCAACCACAACCACATCATCATTACTACCACTACTACTCCTACAACCATCACCACCACCACATCATCATCAGTACCACAACTACTGCAACCACCACCACCACATCATCATCAGTACCACAACTACTACTGCAACCACCACCAGCACATCATCATCATCACTACCACAACTATCATCACCATTACATTCACCACCACCACATCATCATCACTACCACAACTACTACAACCACCACTGCCACATCATCATCACTACCACTACTACCACAACCACCACCACCACATCATCATCACTACCACTACTACTACAACCACCAACATCACATCATCACTACCACTACTACTACCACAACTACCACATCATCATCACGACCTCTACTACTACAACCACCAGCATCATATCATTGCTACCACTACTACTACAACCACCATATCCACATCATCAATACTGCTACTACTGCAACCACCACCACCACATCATCATCACTGCAACTACCACTACTACTACAACCACCACCACCACATTATCACTACCACTACTACTACAATACCACCACCACCACCACCACATCGTCATTACTACTACTACAACCACCACCACCACATCATCACTACCACTGATACTTCTACAACCACCACCACATCATCATCACTACCATTACTACAACAACCACCACTACAACATCATCATCACTACCATTTGTACTACAACCACCAGCACCACCACATCATCATCACTCCACCACTACTACAAAACCACCACCACATCATCATCAATACCACCGCTACTACAACCACCATCACATCATCATCACTCCACCACTACTACAACCACCACCACATCATCATCACTCCACCACTACTACAACCACCACCACATCATCATCACTCCACCACTACTACAACCACCAGCACCACCACATCATCATCACTCCACCACTACTACAAAACCACCACCACATCATCATCAGTACCACGACTACTACAACCACCATCACATCATCATCAATACCACAACTACTACAACCACCATCACAACCACATCATCATCACTACCACTACTACTACAAACACCACCACCACCTCATCTTCATCACTACCACAACTACTACTACAACCACCACCACCACATCATCATCACTACCACTGCTACTACAACCACCACATCATCACTACCACTACTACTACAACCACCACAACCACATCGTCATCACTACTACTACTACTACTACCACTACTACTACTACTACTACTACTACAACAACAACCACTACAACATCATCATCACTACCACTACTAATACAACCACCAGCACTACTACAACGACTACATCTACAACCACCACCACATCATCATTACCACTACTCCTGCTACAACCACCACTACATCATCACTACCACTACTACTACAACCACCACTGCCACATCATCATCACTACCATTTGTACTACAACCACCATCACCACCACATCAACATCACAACTTCAACCACCACCACGTCATTATCATCACGACCAAAACTATTACAACCACTATACCTCCACCACATCATCATCACTACCACTACTACTTCAACCACCATCACCACCACCATATCATCATCACTACCACCAACAACAACCACTATCACATCTTCACCATCACTACCACTATTACTACAACCACCAACACCGCATCATCCTCACTACCACCAGTACTACAATCTCTACCATTAGGTTTTGGCACTTTACTTCATTTGAAATAAGGAAACTTTGGGATTGTATTTGGCAATGTGTTTATATATCATAAAATAATTCTAATCAGTTATCTATTTAGAACTATACAATATGTAAACACAATACCATTCCAATTCCTTTTTCTTGTGTGCGGAAATTCCTCTTTCGGCATTGAAATTCCTTCGAGTGGTGTCTGAAACTCCTGTGAGCCATATTTAAAGTTGGCGTCTCTGTTGACTCTTCTATTCAATTTTATTTACTTTTTCGAATTTCAAGCATTAACATCTAAAAAAAAAATTATTTAAGGAATCAAATGTCCATTTCATGCAATTGCAGTTCCCTGTACTCACACTCTAACAGGATCAGGGGTCCGGTTAGCTCAGTTGGTAGAACACTCACTTCACATGCAAAGGGACGGAGTTCAATCCCAGGTGCTATAGAGATTTTTTTCTGATCCCAAACCACCCAGCAATGATTGGGTAGCTGGGTCTGTTTTGTCTTTGTTTTTAAGGGTGTTATGGCACTTGCGAAACATTAAGGTCATTTCTGTTCAGCACCACTGACAAGAAGAAAATGGGGTAGTAGAAAAATTATAGATTTACAATTGAAAGTGCACGTGAAAAAGTAAGATAAAGGGGAATGGTCCAAATAAGGAATAGTTGTAGAGTCCAAGAGAATACTATCAGTGTACCTAGTTTGAGATCATCCAGACATAAGCACAGGATCCCACCAAGAGGAAAAGTATAGCTATGTGGTCTTGTGGTATGACATCGCTTTTGGATCGGAAGGTCCTGGGTTCGAGCCTCACTCGGCGCATAGTTGAGTCCTTGGAAGTGGCTCTTTACTTACAGTCTCTCACCGTACTCAGATGTAAAATGAGTACCTGGCTGTTAATAGCATTGTCTGTCAAAAAAAAATTGTAATATCGCCTAACAGGCGTTGTGTCCCATTCTAAATGTTAATTGTTGCTGTTGGCTTTGAGCATGTTTAGTGGATATTGCGCTATATAAAAGCTAAAGCTCAAGGAATACACTCAAAACCATACTATTTTTATAACAAACAATTCAACAGTACATAACAGACAGATGATATATTATGAAAAATCATCACCTCCCATAACTATAACTTTATATTTGACTATTTCCCTTCCAACCAAGAACTCCAGCCAGGGCCAGGACAAAACCAAGTAATCCCATTCCAAGACAAAGACAGAAAGCAATATGGAGAACAGATATAGTTGATGTATAGATTTATGCCCACTATGGTAGGTAGCTGGGTCTGTTAGATCTGGCAAAAAGTACTTTCCGATTGACTAATGTCCTATCTAAAGGGTAGCAAGCAATTGCTACTGTCCATTTCACGCAATAGAAACTGGGATAAACTCAGGCTCCATGGGCCTAACGGTTCTGAAGGACTAATTCTAACAATACATGTCGTTGACTATATCAGAGCATCTTCGTCAATTGAGCAATCAGTAAAAAATAGTTTTTTGACTTCTAAATTTACAATCTTTGTGATACTTTTGGGCATTTTCTGTGCCAATACAGTGGACTCCGGATAAGACGATGCCCAGGGGAACCGAGAAAAAAATCGACTTATCCGAAAATCAACTTAACCGGAGTGTAACCAAATGAGCAAAAACGCATGTGAACAAAGCAAACCAATCTAGAATAAGTAAGGCCTTTCATATCGCGCGGTCTCTGTAGTGGTCATCAGAGGCTTATAGCCCCATAGAGGAATCAGAATACATAAAAATCGGAATCTGAGATAAAAAAAGCGGAATCAACTTACTGTTATTGACTATGACATGCTTTGCAACAGAAAATGTAATAGACAATCCAAAAGTACTCAAATGATAAAATATAAAATGTGTAAAAATGTACAGATTGTGTAAAGACGAAGAATGGGGTCAAATAATAATAGAGAACACACAGGTCCTGGCCATCTGAGAGCAAAGCGGATGGATTTAACCTTGTCAGGACCCTCCTCCCCCCCCCCCCCCACACACACCTAATCAAACAAACGCGCGTGCCGGCACACAAACACACACGTACACAGGGTTAAAATTAAACAGAGAAAGAAGCTGACCGTACTCAATAATATTATTACCGATTGAAGCCAACATATAAATTGAAGACAACATTAATATAATATTACCAAGGTCATTGACCTCACAAATTGGAATCACCATACTTGGGTCAACCCCCCTCCCAAACATATAATATTATCCGACATCAGCAGCACACACTTTGACGGGACTAATCAGACACACAAAATGTGTGTTGATTGACCATAGTGGATGCTGACGAAATAAGCTATAACTCAACTTTTTTTTTCACTAGAGATTTAAAAAAAAATTTTTTTCCTCGATTGGAAAGGTGAAAAGCGGAATTGTTGCCTTGAATGTGAAATGTATACCAATTAAGTGAAATTATTCCGCGAAAAGCAGAAGGGTAGGAGCCTCTAAGTCAAGGTCATGCTTCTTGTAAATTGTCGAGACAGAAATAGCTGGTATGCCAATTTCCGATGCGATGATTTTCCCCTTTCCGCGATAGGTTTGCCATTGTAGTTGTAGACTTGACTTGAATTCTTGATAAAATTGATACTAATTAAGAGGGCCATTACATAGGATGGCCTGGGATTAGAACCAAAAAATGTAAAATTTGAGATGGAGAAATTAAATCTATTCAATACTGCCCATGTACATTGAACACGCGGATATTCTTAACCACTGAACATTCTTACTGGTAGCTTTTTTAACCAATGGAAATACTTGTTTATTTGTGATTTTTTTTGTAGTCATGAGTGATAAGAATATCGACTTAAGCGACATCGACTTATGTGAAGTTTTTTTTTTTTTTTACTAATGTTACATAGGAAGAAGGGGGAGGGATCAAGAAAAAAAATCGACTTGGGTAAAAATCGACTTAGGCAACGTCGACGTATCCAGAGTACACTGTATAGATGATGATGGGATTATCAACAAGAGATTGAAGGTCTAAAACAAAAGTGACTCGAAGGGAATAGAAGTAGGCTGGATTTCAAGTGCAATCTATTCATGCTCAACATCACCTAAAATTCCCACCCAGACACAAGCACAGAATCACTCAAAGGATACACTCGATCAAATGGTATATTAGCAATTATTATAACAAGTCATAAAAGGAGAGAGAAAGTTACGAGGAATGAAATCATCATCTCTCATGAACCCCCCCCCCCCCCCTCCTTCCAGCAAATTACACTAGACCAGAAAGGGCCTGGGCCAGACAAAATGACCTCATATCATAACAAGGACTCAAAGCTATGTGGTCTTGTGATGTGACACTCGCTTTCGGATAGGAATGTCCTGGGTTCGAGCCTCGCTCTGCGCATAGTAGAGTCCTTGGAAAAGGCTCTTTCCTCACTTTCTCTCACTGTACTCAGGTGTAAAATGAGTACCTGGCCGTAACAGCGTCATCTCTGTCCGAAAAAAAATAAAAATTGTAATATCGCCCAACAGGCGTCATATCCCGTCCTACATGTTAAGTGTTGCTGTTGGCCAGGGACCCCTTGTAAAGCGCTTTGAGCACCTTTAGTGGATACTGCTCAATTTTGAAAGCTATATGATCCAACCAAAAAGGGACGTTAAAAAAACAATCAACCAGACTATTTAAAAATTATCTTTTCAGAAACATATTTTATTCAATTTTATATATTTGAAATCACCATTAAAAAAATAAACTACCTTGTTATAAGGATGTTCATCCAAGCAACGTGTATTTACAGGAGTATTTATCAAACATTTCAGGCAAAAACAATTTTTTTTAAGAGTTTGGGATCCGTATTATTTATTTATTGATTTCTCTTTTACAAACATTTAAAGATCATTTATTTGATTTACTAAACTTCTGCTGTTCCCTGAGCTTCAACGGACCTTGAAACGTAGACTTGGCTTCCAACAACCTTAGAAACCAACGAACACTATAAGGTGTTGTTGAGAGAAACAAGCATTACACCAGTACTTCTGAGAGGAAAAAGCAGCTAGTGCTGAAGTGGAAATGATTGACATGGGCATGCAACCCCCTTTATTTATGATAGATAAAATAGGAGCCAAAACTTTTCCCAAAGAAGTCGAGACTCTCAATTGAACTTTTGTGAGATGTGGCACCATAGGCCAGTCTGACGACATACATAGCACGACAACTCCTACCAGAGTTGACACTCATGCCTATCATTGTATATCGTGTGTGTAAAAATAAATTTAGTTATGCTCACCAATCTAGATCAAACTAACTAAAACATTTAAAGGCCTTTCATTTGACTGATTAACTTAACTTCTGCTGCCTCCTCTTCAGCTTCAACAGATGTTGAAAGGTTGACTTAGCTTTGTTCAACTTTAACCAATGAACAAGCACTAAAACTTTTAGTAAAAGGCATTGTTGAGACAAACAAGCGTTACAAAAGGACATCAGGACATCGGAGAGGAAAAAGAAGCTAGACAATGCTGAAATGGAAATGATTGACACGGGCATGCAACCCTTATTAACGATAAAGAAAAAGGAGCTAAAACATTTCCCACTGAAGTTGAATCAACCTTTGATTGAGCTTTTGTGAGATGTGATATCGTAGGCCAGTCTGACATACATAGCATGACAACTCTTTACTAAAGTTGACATTCATGCTTATCATTGTATGTCGTGTATGTAAAATTAAATTGCGTTATGCACACCAATCTATAGAAACTTACTACTAAAACTAAAACATTTAAAGGCCTTTCATTTGACTGATTTACTTAGCTTCTGCCTCCTCTTCAGCTTCAACAGATGTTGAAAGGTTGACTTAGCTTTGTTCAACCTTAACCAATGAACAAGCACTAAAACTTGTTGAGACAAACAAGCGTTACACGAGGACATCGGAGAGGAAAAAGCATCTAGACAATGCTGAAATGGAAATGATTGACACGGGCATGCAACCCTTATTAACGATAAAGAAAAAGGAGCTAAAACGTTTCCCACTGAAGTTGAATGGACCTTAGATTGAGCTTTTGTGAGATGTGATATCGTAGGCCAGTCTGACATACATAGCATGACAACTCTTACTTAAGTTGACACTCATGCTTATCATTGTATGTCATGTATGTAAACTTAAATTGCGTTATGCTCACCAATCTATATAAACTTACTACTAAAACTAAAACGTTTAAAGGCCTTTCATTTGACTGATTTACTTAACTTCTGCTGCCTCTTCAGCTTCCTCAGATGTTGAAAGGTAGACTTAGCTTTGTTCAACCTTAACCAATGAACAAGCACTAAAACTTTTAGGAAAAGGCATTGTTGAGACAAACAAGCGTTACATGAGGACATTGGAGAGGAAAAAAGAAGCTAGACAATGCTGAAATGGAAATGATTGACACGGGCATGCAACCCTTATTAACGATAAAGAAAAAGGAGCTAAAACATTTCCCAAAGAAGTTGAATGGACCTTCGATTGAGCTTTTGTGAGATGTGATATCGTAGGCCAGTCTGACATACATAGCATGACAACTCTTTACTAAAGTTGACACTCATGCTTATCATTGTATGTCATGTAATGTAAAATTAAATTGCGTTATGCTCACCAATCTATTTAAACTTAATAAAAAATTTAAAAGCCATTCACTTTACTGGGTTTTCACAGTCAATCAACCCTAAACCTAGTTTCTATGCTCATGCCTAGAACCGATTTAAGAAAATAATATTGTGGTTGTAGGCGTACACAAAGGGCATCTGGTGTGATCAGGCAGGTAATATTTAGAAGTATGACCTTTCATTTTGGATACGAAGCATGCTCATTTCAACATATTTACATTTTAGGAGGGGAGGTATTCAGTCAGCAAAGATCCCGACCGGCATGGAAAGCGTGCAAGAACATCATTTTGTATTAGGGTTAAATGTTTATTCACCAAGAGAAAGTTTTTAGTCTTGCTTGTTCCATGCCATTTCTTTAATGAGGAGTTTGCCTATCAGTGCATCTCCAGTGTTATTCAGACTCTCAAAACATGTGGTGCATTTGATATTGTGCTCATCACCGACAATATCAGGGTCAACCAGTCTTGTTTTAATTTATTTAATGCTCCATGTCAGGACACACACCATGGATAGTGGATTCACCAGGACAGGGCAGCATTCCTTTACTCCTCATATACGATCCTGTTCATCTTGTCAAGAATGTAAGTATAAGGAATAATTGGATTACCGAAAAATTGAGTACGTTGTCTATTGTACACAAAAATGAAATTTGGTTGGCTGCAGGGAAGATTTAGTGGAATTAATAAAACATGAAGACTTAGCAATTGTCAAATTATCTAAGTCAAATCAATCAACTGTGAGCACCTCAAATAAGGAGAGACAAAAAGTCAATTTATTTCTCAATATCTTTTGTGACCAAATATACATGCGTTTAGGTCATCTGAACTCAAAGAAAAAATGGACGAGTCAACGGGACTATTTTCAGAGACAGCACAGAGAGATGACAGTCTTCAAGTCTGGCTCTGGGCCATCAAAGAAAAAGAAATGGTCCTTAATGACTCCATGTCATTTCTTGTGCCATATGTCAATGACAGACCAGCTTCAAGCAATCTATCTGAAATAAGTGACTTCTCGCTGAATGCCATTGATAACGCCTCAGTCTTCAACAGATGCGCCCTCCGTCCACTCTCTGATACAAGAAGTTACCGACTCGGCTGTTGGAACACGACTGGAACCAGATGAACAAAATACGCCTGCAGCTTCAACGCGGCGTTTCAGCCGGGCGGCCAGAAAAGGATCAGCGTAGATTGATATTGACATTAATCGTGAAATTCTTAACACGCTGAAAACCATCCCAACAACACCTTATGTGTCCCCTCGGGATGACGATGAGGACCTGCTCTTTTTTAAGAGCATGATACCAAAAATAAAGACATTAGATGACTTCCAGAAGATGGAGCTGCAAGCAGAAATGTACAGTGTTCTGTTAAAACACTTGAGGAATGCACGTGCTACGACAGTGGAGCCCACTGACAGACCAATTTCAATACATTCAATATTATCAGTATTAATATTAAGTTTAAAGAACATGCATAATGTTGAATCAAAAATTGCCAAATATTGCAATTTTGCATTTTTCTTCCTTTTGTTACCTTAAAAAGTTAAACGTTGAAATTAAAATTTTGTTTGAACTTACCTGAGAGTTATGACCAGTCTTTCTTGTGGTGAAATAGCTTTTCTGTAATTGGTGTTCTTTTTTTCAATATGGGGTGTCAGCAAACTCAACAGGCTGTCAAATGTATCTGGTGTCTTTCGAATATATCCAATACATTTGTCTTCATGTGACAGAATTTGGGGTAGCAGATGATAATATTCGCCATATAACTCCCTATCGACCAAAATTGGGTGGATCCAATACCTCCTTTTCTTCCTCTTTTCTTTTAACAACAGTAAAATCTTCAGTTTAGTCACGGCGTCCATGTTGGTTGTGCCTAAAACACGCACGAATAGACAGACGAATGGGCACACGTTCGTGTGGTAGACGAATGAAAGATACCACACGAACGCGGATCTTTGATGTGTATGTACCCTTAGCAATTGTCAAATTATCTAAATCAAATCAATCAACTGTGAGCACCTCAAATATGAAGAAACAAAAAGTCAATTTAGTTCTCAATATCTTTTGTGACCAAATTATAAATGCGCTTAGGTCATCTGAACTCTCCTCTTCATCATGGAAATTTACAGCTCTTTTCATTGAAAAGGTTGGGCAATTATGGAAGCTTCTGAACTGCAAAAGTAAATACCAATCATTACACAAGGACCCTGTCAGATGTGTCATAGACAGTCTCTTTTATCAGTGTAGAAAATAGTTATTGATATCGACCACATTGATTATAGTCAAGGTTATCAACTTCTTAAATGGGCAAATTGTGAAATCATTCCAAAGCCACAAGAGACACCACGCGTCAAATCACCGTTCAGCTCTGTCATGGACTTGCTATGCTTTAGCAGGTCTTTCAAAGGTTTTATTAGAGACTGGTGCCTCTTATAAGCATAGCTATGTATGCCTAGGATTTTTCAACCAAGATGATTTGGCGCAGCATTTTAGAATGACAACTAGAATGTTCTGTAAGCCACGACGAGAAACTCAGTCTTCCAAATATTGGTGGTTATGTCGCAATGAAGCACAAAGAATTGAGTGGTTAGTCATGTGCATATGACGAAAATGTGATGTGATAGTTTATCTCAAAGGTTCAGACATGGGTGGATTGAATAACCTTCTGCTCAGTTTTATGTTTTCGTGAATCTTGTTTATATTTTCTTTTACAAAATCTGTCGTGAATCTGTGTAGAAATAGGCTTACATCGTCCTCAAAAAGCAACCCTTAATGAGGTTAGCCAATCTATTTTTGAAAAGACACTTCCCTGTCTTTGCATCATTAAATAATTTATAATTTGTCTCCAACCTCACCGCCCACTGCACACAGGATTTTACTAACTCTCACTAACACATTACGTACACAGTGTGATGTTTGGGCAATGTGGGATGGCTTTTAAACATATTTGATCTATGAAACATATATATGGCCAGCACACAGTAATTGAAGAAGCAAAAGAATCAGAAAGTTATACCAAGTTATTGGAATGCAGGAGAGAAAAAGTCGAACAGTGCGGACCACAGATTAACTACCATACAGATATACAATCAGCCCCTTTTGGCTGGTTCCGTACAAAATTGGTCCGCCATTTTGTTTTGTCGTTAGAGTTGTAAACATTGGCAAAACGACGCTTTGGGTCAAGTGGATAATGTTTTCTTGTACCTAATGTATATTTTTATTGTTTTATATCATACAGATGTTCCAAATGGATTATCAATCTCTGTCGGGCTGACCTGAATTTGAAGAATGTAAAGACTAAATTTGTATGCTCAATTCACTTTGAAACAAAAGCATACAATGATCAAAATGGCATTTACTCCTCTCGGCTTCTTCCAACAGCAATACCAACAATAATCAACTGCAACAATCCCCCAAAATCACCTTACTTTTCGACGAGACCTCCACATAAGGCCATTACAGTTGATATCCAACCTTGCTCAGAGTTGAGGTCTGACGGAGAATAATCTACAAGCTCTGATATCAACCTTTCGACCAATCCTTCTCATCTGGATTGATCAGATTTCAGAGCTTAAGAAGGCTCTTGAAATATCACAAAATGCCTTATTAAAACAGTGTAAAAAGGAAAAGAAAATCTTAAATAAGCAGATAAGACGTCTCCAAGCAACTCGAAAGAAACATGTCGTTGACAGCCAACAATTCCATGCCAAGTTGGCATTGGAAGCTGCACAGAAATTAAAGTTCGAAGACTTCATGAATTATCTACCTCCACTTCCTTTGTTTTTGGTGAATGTTTTGTTCCAAGGTTCTAAAAAAATCAATTGGTATAAACATTCCAAGGTTATGGAGTTGTGTTTATCCATATTTTTTAGAAGCTCTTCTTCTTATTCTGTTCTTCGTTCTTCAGGTTTGGCCTTGCCTCATCCAAATACCCTTACAAGTCGTTTTCGTTCTATTTTACCAAATGGAGTTGGTCTGTGCCCTTCACTTTTAGAAATGGTCAGATTAAGAGTATTGACTTTGAAAGAGCAAGAAAAAAAATGTTAGTTTTTCTCTGGATGGTAAAGAAATCATTAACTTATAACAAAGATTGTGAATTTATAGTGGAAGTGTGACAATTTCAGACCAGATACAACACATTTCATAACATCAAAATGATACAAAGACTGGATTGAATTAATAGGGGAATGTGACAATTTCAGGCCAGACACCTTCAGACTTCATGTTAAGACTGATTCAAGGTCTGGTCTGATTTATAGTGGAGGTGTAACAATTTCAGACCAGATACAACACATTTCATAACTTTAAGAATGATACTGATACAAAGACTGGCTATCAAACATGAAACTGCTACAGAATGATCTCCAGAGTCAAAAACCTGAATAGGTAGTTCATGATGCTGTGAAAGATACAAGGATTTACTTCCACTTTCCTGCTTTATTATTCTTTCGGATAAATTGTTGTGAAAAAGACAAAATCTTGAAAATTTGAGCAGAAATTCCTAGCTCAATATTCATTTTAAAAAAAGTTTGAATGGTGATCCAACTTACGCACATTGTACTTTGTGTAAAAGGGATTTTTCTATGGCACTTCTGGTGACTATAATGTGAAACGACAGATAAATGCTTTGAAACACAACAAGTCTTTTGTTTGTTTGTTGCTTTAGGTCTCTTCCAACACAATTGAGGTTATATGAGAGACCGCTGAAACAAAAAAACAAGCAATCTAACAAAAATAGTACAAATGTAAATCAAAATCATAACCTAAAGATATAAGCTAAATTATAAATAACCAAGAACAAACAGGCAGAAGATTTACAGAAAAAAAATATCCCCTGTCAAAAATACAATCACAAACCAAAGAAGCAGGATAGGCTAGTATAAAGAGAAGAAGAAACGACATCACTATCGGATCGTACACCCATGCGAACATCATAGGTATATGATTCAAGGGTGATGCTCCCATCCAACCACCCGCACAACAAGTCTTTGTGTCAGCTGACACTGCCATCATTCGTCTCAACTGCATCATCTACACAATCAAAAGAACACAGTTTGAAAGATAAAACTTTTCAAGCTGAGTTGACAATGGTTGACTTAATATGTAAATCTACCTCTGGCCACTGCAGAAACATTGACCAATACTTTTAAGATGATGTTCCCTGACAAAGAAATTGCAAAATCTTTTTCCTGTGCCATAACTAAAGCCACAGGTAATGCCAGGGATTTGGCAAAACTCCATCAGTCAAATAAGATAATAAAGAAATAAAAACGCATTTCATTTCCTTTAAATCATCAATACCACCCTGTCAATCATTCTTCCAACGTTTTTACGAACAGTGCCAGCACACAATCTAACACCGCAGTATCAGTCTTACAGCAAAGAATACTCTTACTCTTACTCACATTACCTACACCTATTCTACAATACTAAATAAGATGTTCTTTTTTCTAACATTAGAAAGAGCAAACACTTTTTTTGGTAACATCTAATGAGATTTTTCAAAGTGTTGAAATTGAGACTGTTGAAGATAAAAACAGTGTCTGAGTATTTAAAAAAATCACCAGTCTGTGGTTAACTTTGCTTAAAAATTAATTAATGTTGAAGAATAAAACAAACAATCATTTCCACCAAAAGCTGACAGAAAAACTGATATCCAGAGACTTGACATAGTGCCAATGTTTTGGTGGAATGTACAGCATGTCACCAGGTTGGAGAATGCACTCAAGACAAGGAAGCTTGGAGAACTCTGGGAATTGTAACAAATCCGGAGCGTCGAGATCAATTTGACTTGTATTTTCCAAGAGCCTGGTTGGGTGAGGGTAGAGGGCTTTGGAATGATCTGCGGAGTACAACCGTACATATTTACGACCCATCACCTTGAATAGATAAAGAGAAATAAGAATCATTAAACAGACAATAATGATAAGAAATAATATCCTTGTCCTCCTCATCCCTCAAATGCTGTAATTAGTTTTCTGGTCCATATACTTATACAGTGAAAACCCAAGGAATTGAACTTATGTTAGCAAGCTGGTCACCAAAAGCATGCTGTCTTTTTTCTCTCTCGAATAGATGCTGATGATTAGCAAATGGACAACTGACTGAGATTTGTCTAGAACATAGACAACTATTTTTTCGTTTTAATGTGTAACAACACTACAGTAATACTTAAAAACCGTTACAATAGAACAATTTCATCATGATTCATTGTACACTTTCACACAGCAGTATGGACTATTATATAATAGTCTTGAAGATTGATGAAGAATAGCCATTATCAGTATCACAGTATATCATCATGACTGCATAGTGGACACCCTAACACACAATACTGTCATGACCTAAAAAAACAGCAGTATGTTAGGACTATTATATAATATATTCTAAATTTAGAGATTTTTCTGGTCCCTGTTTTAATCGTACTTTGCTAGTCAAACAGGAATAAACCTGGGACATGCAAAAAGGTCATTTCCATACACATAAATAGTCCAATTATTTTTCTTTCAATTTTTCTCAGATTGCCAAATCAGAATAGTTGGCTGCAAAGTAATTGGATGATCAAATTGTTGCTGTGGCATTTTGCAATTTGCCCCCCCCCCCCCCCCCCCCCCCCCCAGTGGAGGTTGCAGGGCTCTAATTCATGGAGCAGGACTACGACGATAGTCTGAGACTATATCGGTAGTCTCTGACTAAAAGGCGTAGTAAGCTATTCATGAAGCCGGACTACGCGAAGTCTAAGACTAAACGAGGGACTAAACGGTTTAAATTTACACCCGCGATTTAGCAGGTGTAAATATTGTAGTCTGGGACTAAATTTCAAAATCATAATATGTGCTATACGCTGGTGGGAGTAATTGTACTGCGATTAGATTAAGGCTACCCGGCAGTTTTTGATTTTATTTTTATTTATTTATTTATTTTTATTTTTTTGGTTTTGTTTTATCTTATTTTATTTTCTCGAAGATTCAGCAATCGCACATACTCCTCATCTTGTCCATTCCAAACACTTTCCAGGTACACATACTGTTTCATAGTACCTAACTTACTACTTCTACTACTACTACTACTACTACTACTGCTACTCCTACTACCACTAATACCACTACTACTACTTCTACTACTATTACTACTACTACTACGACTAGTACTACTACTACTACTACTACTACTACTACTACGACTACTATTACATTTCTATTATGTCTTTTATCGTCCATTATTTTCTAGAAATTTCACGTCTCTCACTGGCCTCATCATTTCTATCACACCACGCTAACGATTCGTTCACACTCCAACCATCGTTGAGTACAGACGATGCAATTTATACTGCATTTCTTCTTATTTGTTTTCAACGTTTATTTGTTTGTTTGTTTGTTTGTTTGTTGCTTTAGGTCTCTTCCAACACAATTGAGGTTATATGAGAGACCGCTGAAACAAAAAAACAAGCAATCTAACAAAAATAGTACAAATGTCAATCAAAATCATAACCTAAAGATATCATAAGCTAAATTATAAATAACCAAGAACAAACAGGCAGAGGATTTACAGGAAAAAAAATATCCCCTGTCAAAAATACAATCACAAACCAAAGAAGCAGAATAGGCTAGTAAAGAGAAGAAGAAACGACATCACTATCGGATCGTACACCCATGCGAACATCATAGGTATATGATTCAAGAGTGATGCTCCCATCCAACCACCCGCGTCGTTTATTTGTTTATTGTTGTGCCGACGAAGGGTTTGTACCCGAAACGCCCATTGTCTGTATTGTTTCTACCGATTCCTATCCATCTTCACTCTTTCGTTAGTATTTTCGGGACCCCATCCGTCAGGCAGCGCGCACCGCTCTCTACTTAGAACAATGCTACACCGTTGATAAGAATCATTTAAGTGCCATCGTTATTTATATTTACTAAAAACATGACACACACACATTCTCAAACAATTTTTACACCCCTAAACTTGTCTCACACCATGTTATTTGTGGGGCAAAAAAAAAAAAAAAAAAAAACCAACAAAAAAACGATCAAAACAAACACGAAGAAGAAATAGATATGATTTCTGTGCCACTTCGTATGACGCATGCGCAGCTGGAAAAGTTTTGTGATACGTTTCCGAGGAATCCCCAGTTAAAAATAGATTGACCTCTGTAGTCTGAGACTTCGCAAGCGTAGTCAGAGACTTGATAGTCAGGGACGAAGTCTGACTCCATGAATAGCTTACTTTCCGTAGTCTCGGACTTCACAAGTCTTAGACTACAAAGTCTCAGACTTTGCTATAGTCTGAGACTACCATAGTCCCGCTCCATGAATCAGGCCCCAGGTTGTTGTGGTAGGAGTGACTATGCTGTAAAGGCAGTGGTGATGAATATATTACAGAAGTCATAGTGATTGTAATATGATGTCAAAAATGGGGACTTTTATGAAATCCTAATTCCTGGCCAAAATTCAAATGAAGTTGCCGCTAACCCATAATTTTTTGCCTCATAACAGGATTTTTTTAATACTCAAACTAGAGTTTCGATGATCATTGCCAATGACAATGGAGGGATAAGAAGGATAAGAAATTTGAAAAATCTTGAAATACCTGACACAGGAAGTTGTGTTTGGGGTCATGGTGTAAAGGAGAGATTGTGCCAGCTGGCCCAAACCAAGCATTGATATCCACCTCCTCTTCTTCTCCTAAGCAACAGTAAACTGGAATGCTGATATCATCGCGAAGTTCCCAAACCTAAACCAGGAATGAATCAGAGAAAGACATTGCATGCAATTAACTCACTTAACCCTAACACCATATCAGCCTACTTGAATATTTCAAAATCAGTAACCAATACAAAATTCATCAGTTAAAAAGGGTAAAGTTTCAGTAATAATAATAATATACAAAACCAAACAAAAATGCCACACATATGACCTTTTATACGTAAAATAACTTTGTAGTTGACAGCCACCATTACGAGTTAGCCATTGACTTTGCTGCCATTGACTTTGCTGCCATTGAGGTAACTTAAGCAAAAAAAATGTTTTCTCGAATACTACGACCAAATTGCTAAGAAATCAAAATCGGTAATTGTCATCCATTTTCTGTAAGCAGATAATTCGTAAAAGTAGGCAGGTATGTAACACTACACCAACTATCCCGGTATGCACAAACCTCTATTCACTACTGACACTAAAAGGTGAAAAGTGAACTATTTCCTTTCATAAACAGACTGCAAGCTCTTTGTTTGGCCCAACGATAACTGAATGAAATCTAATTTTTGAGGGTGTGTTGTGTTGGGAAATCTAAATTGAAATAAACAAACAAATAAATGAATAAGCAAAAACAAAACAAAAATTGGAAACAAATAAATTTTAACAAATGTTCACCAATGGTAACTCTCAGTCTGACTGAGTCAGTTTGTATTGAGGAGGAGGAGGAAGAAGGAAGAGGAGGAGAAGAAGAAGAAGAAGAAGAAGAAGAAGAAGTAGAAGAAGAAGAAGAAGAAGAAGAAGAAGAAGAAGAAGAAGAAGAAGAAGAAGAAGAAGAAGAAGAAGAAGGAGAAGAAGAAGAAGAAGAATAAGGAGAAGATAAAGAAGAAAAATAAGAAGAAGAAGAAGAAGAAGAAAAAGAAGAAGAAGAAGAAAAGAAGAAGAAGAAGAAAAGAAGAAGAAGAAGAAGAAGAAGAAGAAGAAGAAAGAAGAAAGAAGAAGAAGAAGAAGAGAAGAAGAAGAAGAAGAAGAAGAAGAAGAAGAAGAAGAAGAAGAAGAAGAAGAAGAAGAAGAAAACGAAGAGGCCCAAAAACTTTAAATGTAAAGAGGGTACTCACAACTTTATCACAAATTCAAATTTCAAATTTTAAGTAAGGATTACATGACAATTAAGATTTACCAGCAAATAAAAATAGTAAAGCATAATCACCTGATCAAACAGTTGATGCTGAGCGAGATAAGCTTTGGTGGAAGATTGAGTATCTTTGAAGTATTGGTCTACCATCTCATTCACTGTCATCAACTTTTGAGTCCATGCCTCATCTGTGTATCTCTTACCCAGCTCAACAGGCACTGTTCTGTTTCCTGCAACTCGTTGCAAGTATTCTAATGACCATTTGCGCGTTGTCAAAGCTGGCCAATAGCCAATGGCATCTGTGATGATAACTGGATGTCCGTTATCCATAAACAAAGCTTGAAACATTTCTACAGATGGACACGAACATCTTGAGATTTCTCGTGTTGTCTGAGTGTCTATTTTACTTGGAATAGAAATAAGACCTGCATTTGCATCATTGCATTCTTTCCTGATTTCATCACATGTTTTCGTAACATTATCAAACTGTTCCGGATTCTCATCTTTAAGAACCTCTGAAACTTCTGAGACTGACATTTTAGCTCTTTTAATGACTGGTGACTCTAACTTTGAAGAATTAGAATTAGAAATAGAGTTTTGGGATTCCTCTACAGATTCAGTATTATCTCCTTCATTATCTTTACTGTCTCCAGAATTACTTAAAGGTTTTGTTGTCATACTATTATCTCTTTCAACTAAAGCTCCAAAAGCTCTCTGGAAATCTCTAGACATTCTTGCAAGTACATTATTCAAGATGGGGGCACCCATCAACAAACCCATATCACAAGTTCTTAAAATGGACATATGATCTATGTTGTGGTTTGCGTCTGATAACAGCACGCTCTGACACAATGCCTTCAACACAGACACAAGAGTGTATGAGTATCGCCATGTCAAAGGGACATCTTTCCAGTATCCCGTGTTCAACTCTTCCCAAATCTTATCCAACAAAGGTTCACATCTTGACAGGCATTCGCTGTAGTGTCTCTCGTAAAGACTTTCAACTGCAGAACTGAGTAGCTCTTTTAAAGCAGGTTCCTGTGAAAAGTATGAAAAAATAAATGATACATAATCATTGCTGAAATCCTGAAGGTTCTTTTCATCTGATCAATTAATTTTTGAAGCTCTTTGACTGTGACCATTTCAAAATTGAAAGTGTGGATGATCAAAGTTTGTTTGAATGATTGGTTCAATTTATATTCTTTTTTCACAAAATGATTTTAAAAAAAATACTCTTAGAAAGCGAATGTCCAATTGTCATCAAAATGTTCTCTTAAACTAAATACAAAGTATTGTTAACAATTACTAAATATAGATTCTAAATGCAGGTCAGGGTGCCAATAGTTCAAATGGAAGAGAACTTAACTAGAAAGCCATGGAACTGGCATTGAACTTGGGTTCTTTCAGTAACCAATACACCAACAGTTCCTGCAACACTTTAAAGTCACTCAGGGAAAATCAATTATCAAACTATGACAAGTATTCTAACAAGAGATGGGAAGTAGATCAAAGGAAATATTCTGTAATCGAAAGGCATAATAATCATAACCCCACGGCAGATTGGATCGCTGGGTCCGATAATGTTAAGACAAATGAAATCTCATTGCTCAGCCAACACAGACTTAATAATTCAATGGGAAGTATTGGTCTTGGAACCAAAAAAAATTGTGTGGCAGTGAAAACCAGTACATATATAAATACAGAATTAAGAAGTAGGCTCGATTAAAATTATCTTTCTTACCATAATCCCACAATCATCATGGATTTCTTTCAACAATTCGGCAGCAGACCCTGGCAGCAACCTAAATGTTCCATCCATTTTAGGATTATTTTAGTTAGCTATGAAAGGAAAAAGATGACAAAAGCATTGATTATATTATTATCATTCTTTTTACTTATTCATATCATTAGCACTTTTATCATTATTCTTCCCCTCTTATAATAATAATAAAAATAAAAATAATAATAATAATAATAATAATAATAATAATAATAACAATAATAACAATAATAATAATAATAATAATAATAATAATAATAATAATGACAATAATAATAATCTATTATATATATTTTTTTTTAAATTGATTAAAAAAGGGTTGAGGATAACAAAAAATTGTTCTGAACTGCCAATGTAACATTTATATCATCAAGCACAGAATTACTGGCAAATCTATACATTTTAAAACTAATTTTTACAGACTGATATACGAGAAACTTGCATACCCTCTTTTTATTTCATTCATTATCATTATTATTACTTTATTACTATTATGATCATTATTATTATTTATTATTATCATCATTATCATTACGTTATACAATTATTATTATCATTACCATCACCGTCATCATTATCATCATTCTATTCACCAACAGTTCCTGCAACACTTTAAAGTCATGTATCATCACTCAGGGAAAATCAATTATCAAACTATGACAAATATTCTCACAAGAGATGGGAAGTAGATCAAAGGAAATATTCTGTAATCGAAAGGCATAATCATAATCATTGTTGGAACCTAGTCCGATGCAGACCTGCTACTTACAATCAGAATTTTACTTTTTAAAAGTGCAGTGGCTACGTTCACAACACCCTGAATGTAGCCTGCTGGGCAGGGCCAGGCTAGGTTCATGGCACCGTAAACAGCACTCAAACTTCGTTAATGGCAGTTATCGATATTTTAAAGATTTTGTGTAGTTATTGCCATTCTTCAAGTTTCATCAGTAATCTTTTCAATCACTTTGTGTATCCAAATTATTTCTGACATAATTTTCTCTATATTTCAACAAAGTCATGCATTCGCTATTTTCCATCTGTTTTACATTCACTATTTACTTTATACATTTCCACACTATTATCAAATCAAATTATGTTTGTCGTCAGCTAGTAGTTTCCTCCTCCCCCTCCTTCTTATTCTTATTCTCTTCACTCAGGAGGCTCAATGGTCTCACTCGCCCTTTGCACCTTTATATATTTCTTTTTACAAGTTTCATAAGCCCACATTCCCCCCCCCCCCCCCTCTTCTATTAGGATAAAGTTGGGTAATTTCACTGGCGGGTAAATTTGCTGCGACCCCCCCCCCCCCTCTCCCAAGAAATAATGCCCAGTAAATACTTATCCTCTCATATCTCAGCTTTGAAATAGTCCATATTTAAAAGACAAGACATGAATGTGTGTATTGCTTCAGTTTCCAGGAAACCGACCAATGAAAAATCTTTAAAAGTTATAGCACATCAAAATGACATGTCATAATCAAGATGTTACGACATCCTTGACTTTTCAATTATAACGACAATCCTTCACTAAAGTTCCCCTGGTTTGAGAATTTGAATGTGAAGGCCCTGTTCACAAAATCAATGCTGTATTCAATTTGTCATCATCATATTCATTTTATTTTCATTTAAAGAGTAAATTCTCATCAGAAAAATATTTCTAAAATATCTAAGACATTATTACAAAATTATACACTACGGGTAAATTCGCCAGTACTTTTGGGTAACTTCGCCTCCTATCATTATCATAATCATCAGACAATAATTACTCTGAAGATGACCTTTTGTGTGCTGTTATCAAGCAGTGAAATCTAAGTAAGTTTAGAAAAGAAAATATGAATATGTCACAGGGTATAATAACCAAACATCAGTTGACTCAGGAGTAGATGACCAGCTGGCTATGGTCTCCTAACTCTGGCATTGAAATGTGTCCTCAGGAAGGCATTTTAACTTTATATCATCATGCTTGATTCGAGTGAGAATAAATCTTTGGCAATATAAACAATATCGGATAATGTAGAGAGATTTGAAGACAAAAAAATGTTTAAGAAATGGAGATTGTTCCCCATATTGTCTTGTAGGGGGAACAATAAGTACAAAATTTCGCTGTGAGGTTACCCACTGGTGGCGGCAAATTTACTCAGGTAAGAGCTATTGTGAATAAAATACGATATAAATTGAGGCTAACACTTTTTCATAATAAAGTACAATTAATTGGCCAGGTAAATCGACTGTCAGTGTCAGGGTTACCCAATTGGCAAATTGGCTGCTCACCGCAGGCCTGAAGTGAGAAATATAAAAAAGTGGCAAAGTACCTGTTTTTATCCTATCTTTCTGAATATTCATCTACTTTAACTCATCATTCATTAATCAACCACTCCAACCCAGAGAGTTAAATTAATAAATAAAATTGAGCTTTATATATAGCGCAATATCCACTAAATGTGCTCAAAGCGCTTTACAAGGGGTCCCTGGTCAACAGCAACAGATATTAACATAGGCGATATTACAATTTTTCGGACAAAGACAACACTGTTAACGGTCAGGTTCTCATTTTACACCCGAGTACGGTGAGAGAAAGTGAGTAAAGAGCCGTTTCCAATGATTCAACTATGCGCCGAGCACGTGGCTCGAACCCAGGACCTTCCGATCCGAAAGTTGCAAGTGCTCCAAGAATTTTACCTGGATACCTGGATACCTCTGTATAGAGCTTTTAGACTTGGTGTAGTCTCCTTCGCTCCTCCTCATCTATTAATGATTGGACCAATTTTTATAATTGAACTTGTTTCCTAGGGTGTTGCTTATCTCCAACTCTGCTTTGAATTTATTCAAATTTTTTGCTGATACTGTGGTTTCTTGCAGTTTATTCCAGTTATTTACAATTCTAGATGAAAAAAATTTCCTTCTTTCATTTGTTTTAAAACGTTTTTTCAGTTTCTTGCTGTTTCCTCGTGTCTGAATGTTCTTGTTTGGTTTAAGGAATCCTGCCTCTACCCTGTCTATTCCTTTTACTATTTTATATGTTTGGATCATATCTCCCCTTCTTCTCCTGTAATCTAATGTCGGGAGATTTAATTCTTTCAATCTCTCACAGTAGGTTTTGTCTTTCAGGTGTGTGATAAGTTTTGTTGCTCTCCTTTGCACTCTTTCCAAACAGTCTTTGTCTCCCTCAAACTTCGGATACCATATGCAGTTAGCATATTCCAGCTTTGATCTAACCATAGTCTTGTAGATGGTAGTCATGTGTTTTGTTTTCAGATTCTTGAAATTTCTTTTCACTATTCCGAGTGTTTTACTAGCCTTAGATTGAACATCTTGAATTTGCTTCTTGAAGTTTAGCTTCCTATCTAGGTCTTTTTCCCCATTGGATTTCTGCAGGGGTTTTTCTTTCATTTATAGTTTGCTTCTCTGTTGTTTTTTCATAGGTGAAGAACTGCACATTTATCTACATTGAACTCCATCTGCCATATTTCGGACCATTCTTCAAGCTTTTTCAAATCTTGTTGTAAGGTGTTTCTTCTTCTGTATTAGCTACTCCATAGAGCTTAGTATCATCGGCAAAGATTTTACATTTAGATGATAGATTGTCTGGCAAGTCATTGATATAAATCAGGAAGAGAACTGGTCCCAGTACACTTCTTTGTGGAACTCCACTTGTTACCAGTCTCTCCGTTGATGCTGTTCCATTCACTATCACTTTTTGTCTTCTATCTTTGAGGAAATCTCGGACCCATTTGACTGTCTGATCATTAATTTGATACTGTTCCAATTTCCTGATTAGGCGCCAGTGTGGAACTTTGTCAAATGCCTTTCTGAAGTCGAGGTATATGACATCTAAATTGTTGCCTAATTCCAGGTCTCTCGTCCAGTCATCCATTGTTTCAAGTAGGTTTGTTACTGTAGACCTTCCCGCCATGAAACCATGTTGATCTTTGCTGAATAGTTTGTTCTTGGTCATATGATCAACCATTTCTTCTCTAATCAGCTGTTCCATGAGCTTGCAGACGACAGATGTCAGGCTCACTGGCCTGTAGTTTTCTGGATTTTTTCTGTCTCCCTTCTTGAATGGCTGTGACGTTAGCTTCTTTCCATTCCCTTGGTAGTCTTCCTTCTTTCATCGACTGGTTAAATATCTTGGTTAGGGGTTCTACTAGCTGCTCTGCTAAGTTTTTTAGGATGTAAGGATGAAGTTTGTCAGGTCCAGGTGATTTACTCTCCTTTAGGTTTTGTAGTCTCTTCATTACTCTCTCTTCAGTAATCGGCCATTGTGTAGTATCTATATTACTTCTTTTAGCAATATCTGGCAAGTTTTTCTGGTTCTCCACTGTAAAGACACTTGCAAAGAAGAGATTTAGCACCTCTGCCTTGTCTTCATCTTCAGATGCCCAAGTGCCATCTTCTTTTTTATGTCACAGGTTCCCTGTCTTGTCTTCATTTTACTGTTTACATAACTCCAGAATACTTTAGGATTTTCTTTCGTTTCCTCTGCTATCTTCTTATCTTGTTCTCATACTTTTGATGCGCTTGTCGGACTATTTTAGTAGTTGCGTTTCTCACTCTTTTGTATTTGTCCCAATCATCTTCCTTTTTGCTTCTAGAGTATCTTCTATTTACTGCCTTCTTATTCCGTAATGCCTCTCTCACTTCCTGCGTCATCCAAGGTTGATTTCTTCTCCCAACCCGGTTCCCTCTGCTTTTCGGGATGTTTTTCTCGAAGCATTGGTTAAGTACTCTGGTAAATCTACTCCAGTTGTTTCCTACGGTGTCCTTAATTAGTATTTCCTCCCATTTGATATGCACCAGTTCCTCTTTCATACTCTCTAGATCAGCCTTCCTATATCTGAGTGTCAGTTTTTCATCTACAGTCTCTGATGTCGCCCTCAGTTTTGGGAATATGGTCGCATGGTCGCTTTTTCCCAGTGGGTGGCTCAGTCTTAGGTTGATTATGTCATTTTCTTCCTCCATCATTTTAAGCTTAATTACTAGTAATTATGTAAAAAAAAAAAAAAAGGACCCCTCCACCAAAAAACAAAAACAAAAACAAATAACAAAAGATATCTAAAAGAATAAAACAGAACAGGAAGTAAATTTCAATGCGAATAATAAGCCCGTCTTAGGATAAAGTTAAAGATATGATTTGAGTTTGTTGAGAGCATTTTCAGAAAGCCCAGATTAAAGTTAAAGATGTTATCAAAATCAATGTTTAAAAAAACAGCTAACAATTGGGCCCAATAAAAATACAAACACAATAATTTAGAATAGATGAAATCCTGATACCTATTTCAGACTTTCATGAAAAGTTTTTGATAGAAGTTGGAGCTCCTTAGGAGTAAGAAAATGAAATTTTTAAAACTTGGCCAAAAGTCATGCAAATTAATTTAGAGTTGTTGGCCTTGGCCTTGTTTCGTTGCATTATAAATTCGTTGGTTTACTCAAGTTACGGGCCAAAGTGAAAATGTCTGAAGCTGAATGTAATACCACGAAACCACAAAGCCAATCTAGAAACCGATTCGGTGACCCAGCCGTACATTCTATCACAAACGTCAAACAGTGTTACAATGATCGGATGGGTGACAGTACTAGAGGAAAATTATTGTCCTTGGGTGAGGCACGTTATACACAGTATCCCACTCGACTCAGGTGTGAAAAGGTAGTTGGCTCTAGGAAGTGACGGATGTTTAAGAGTGTTATTACAAAAAATACACGCAACAGGCGATTGGTACTGTACAAATTTGGAGGTGGGGGTGGGGAAGGTTCCTTATGGCCTGCGGCTGAATCAACGAAACATCGTGAAGTGCATTGAGCATGGGTAATCCATGGGGATGGTCTATATAGATGTTCATATCTCTTTATTATTATAAACATTTTCCATTGAGCTCTTACCAGGGGATAAACACTGCCTTGGGCTCCTACCAAGAAGTTCATACACATTGTCTGTTCACGCTGGCTCTTACCATTAACATCCAATAGATGATAATGGCTCTTACCAATAGGGAGCAAAAGTCGTGTTGTCATACCTTCCTCTCTTCCGGTTCAAAACTTATTGGAAATGAGCAACGAATCCTCTGGAGGAATAACAATGTATGGGTTACATAATTAATTATAAGGCGCTAAGATGTGTATAGTGTATAGGCAGAGTCTTGTGGTTAAGGGACGTAAAAGAGCGAGGAAGTATGATCTTTCTTGACGACCAGCATTTATTTAAGCTAGATAATACGATGCCATCCTAGGCAACCAGAAGATCAGTTGCACAGCTGCACACGGCATGTACCTCACCCCCCCCCCCCTCTCTCTCTCTCTCTCTCTCTCTCTCTCTCTCTCTCTCTCTCTCTCTCTCTCTCTCTCTCTCTCTGGAGGCGAAACTATAATTTGAGGGAATAATAACTGTTGCAACTGTTAGCTATCGCCATGTTGCAAGTAATGGACAATGGCAATAATTGATCTTACGAGATAAAATCTTTAGAAACATTTTAACTTCATCATTAATATTGTATGCAATCCAATCAATCGATTTATGGTCAATCACAATCACTGTATTCTTTAATAAGTAGTAATTTGAATGTTTCTTAGATTGCCCTTTCATTCACCAGTAAACAATATCTCAACTGCACCCACGCCCACAATTTCGAAAAAACAATCAGAAACACAATTCTTATCTCCATCAAGTCTCAAAGAGGCTTCACATCCAGTTTGGATTGTTCCATGATCAGGCCAAACATCTTTCTCAGTTCATGTCTGCTGTAGTCAGAAGAGCATTTTCTTCCTAATACTTATATTGATAGTTTTTGAATATATGATTTTCACCTAGTACCCTACATCACCAAAGAATTAAAGTTGAAGATGAAAGTCTACCAAGTTGGAATATTAAGCAGACTTGACCACGGGGTTAAATTTGTTCAAAGATAAAACTCTCTATAAGATCGGCATTGGACCACAGTCGCAAAATCTTCTTGCTCGTTAGAAGGACTGAAATAGTTGATGTGCATGTTTGGCCCTAGATCACCTACCTAGTAGATGTATGTCATTGCATTTGCAATTTTACTTTTACAAGCATATCTGGGAATGGAAAGAAATCACAGAGATAGTACTGCTTTGATTGACAGAGGACATACTTAGACTTTATGGAGTGTGAGTTTTTACTTGAGTGTATCAATTATCCATGAGTGTATGTATGCTTTAAACAGTGAATGAAGACACGAGAGTGAATTTTTGTGTGATTTACTTTGGATTGGAAAATACATATAACATAACACTAACGTCTGGATGTCAGGTGGTCAAAAATGAGAAAAATTAAAATCAAGAATTTAGTTGATTTTGGTTGCTGTTTATAAGAAAGTCAGGCGACCCACTCCCCAATATTTATGGTCCTTTGTTATACTCCTTCAAAATAATGATACATACACTTACCTTGCAGATATCATTTGTTCAATGAGTTTTACATTTGGTACAAGTCATTCATTCATTGTCTCTACAATGTTATCCATCATTATCCATGACTTGCTACTCATTTACACCTGAGTCCTGCCCATGGAGCCAGAGCTTATCTCGGTTTCTATATATAGCAAGAAACTGACAAAATAGCAATTTCTTGCTACTCTTTGGATAGGATGCAATACTCTTTCTACCATATCTAACAGTCCCAACTACCCAATCACTAGCACTGATGTGAGGACGGAGGGGGGGGGGGGGGGGGGGGGGGTCATGAAAAATCTCGACTTTGCCCGGGATTGATCTTCTAACAGGCCTGAACATATTATTATTATTGTCATTCAATAGTGTAGTGAGTTTGCTTGACTTTGGATTACTCACTGTCATTTTGACAAAATTATGCCAGGATGGGCAAAGTTATGGCTGACATTTTGCTATTGTTAATTTCCACAAATTTCTCAAGAGATTTTAACTCAAAATTCACCCACGATATATATATATATATATATATATATATATATATATATATATATATATATATATATATATATATATATATATATATATATATATATATATATATACACACCCATCTTTAACCTGTTTCACATCCAATAAAAGTAAAACCGTATTATGATCTTTCTTCTATTATAAAAGTGCAAGGGGGGTATGTAGATTTGTCAATTTAAAGATATAAATCTGTCTTTGGTCAAATTATTTTGAAAACTTGTATCGCAGTGTCAGCAAAAAAACTCAAATAAAATTATTGTGTTTTTTCTTCTCTAATCCCTCTCACCATCCAACAATTATTGGGTTTGTTAAATCTAGTAGTAGTAGAAAAAACTTTGCTATAGAGATAGACTCATATCTCATAAAGAGTAGTGAGAAATTGTTAAGTTAGAGAGTGAGAGAGAGAGAGAGAGAGAGAGAGAGAGAGAGAGAGAGAGAGAGAGATTTGTATTTAAAAGATTAATGATTTCTATTATTTAAAAGTAAAAGATAGCAACAGTAGATATGGGTGACACGTTGGTTCTTAAAACAGCATAGACGTAACATAGCCAATAAATGGAAGTAGAGGAGTTTAAAGTTGTAAAATGATCATTTGAAACTCTTTAAAAGTAGAAAAGTAGTCCTTCAAAGCCACAGGGCTCATGAAACCAGAGTTTATCCCAGTTTTATAGCACTAACACTAATTTCTTGCTTCCCTTTGGATAGAATGAGAGTCTATCCATCAGATCAGAATTTTTTTTTTAAATTTCGACTTCACCTGGGATATAGTCCATTCCATTTTCTTTGTTTGTGAAGCAAGTGCTCTACCAACCTTTGAATAAGATAAATCACAAATAAGATAACTTTTTGTCGGGTTTCTGAAGCAGATTGCAATGTATATTTACTTTGATTGAATAATTTTGAAAACATTTTTAATATCTCATATATATATATTTTTTTTTTTTTTATAAGAATGAAGAAATAGTTACTGCCAGTGGACATGGAACTGGGTTGTGTGTCTTCAAATACTCATCTTGGTGGAAATTCAAAGATTGGAGTCAATCATCAGGATAAGGTCAACCAAGCGTTAGTCAGCAATCATGATTATAAACAGAATGCAGCAGACAGCAGTGACAAAGATATGAAATTTGAAGATGATGCTTCAAGCAATACCAGGCCTCGAGATAAGGATGAGAATGAAGAGGTGACTATGGATACATTATTTGGCTGTCTAACTTTCATGATGACTCTTGTCCGATTCAACCGATAACTTCCTGGATAATCTCATCGTCAATAAAAATGATTTTAAAAAACATGTTATTGATCTTAATATAGAACAATTAGTTCAATACAATTTAGGTATGATATTAAAATTTTGTTATTTTTGTTTTAAATATTATATCAATTTTGTTCAATACTTTCAGGACATTTATGCAATGATCCATAACACCAAACAGATTCTGTACTGTAATAAAAGTTGCAAGGAGAGTTGAGTTGCATGTTATTGACTATACATGAGAATAGTAGATGTCAGAAAAGTAGAAGAAGTAGTGGTTGTAATAGTAGTATTAGTATTAGGGTTAGCAGAAGCAGCAATGGTTCTGAATACTGATATTGGAAGTAATTATCACCAAAATACAATTTTATAGTCTATATAAATTATCAGTGTTTATTCCATAGCATAGATTAACTATTGAATTCTTTCATGCTTTGACATTCATTAAGATGTATCTTGGTCAGTCCACCTGGGTGAGCTTCTACCTTGTCTGAATAGATGTGTAGCAGTGAGAAAAAGAATCATGTCACTTAATGCTTATGTGACTTACCACCTTACACATTATGTCAGAATGATTGAGATGCTAATAATTGAATTCATAGCCAAACATTGAGTGTTGAGTTAAGTTTCTTTGTTTTCATTGAGGGGGCTGACTACGATTTTAAAGTACAAAAGGCTAAAATTTTCAATTTTTGATTACTGTGGAATCCACATTTATTTCAACACTTTTAATGTAAAGATATAATATCTTGTTGGTCCCAGATTGTCTGTGCTTAATCTAAATGTGTTCCATTGATAATGGATAAAGTCAACCATGCTTAAAGTCAACCAATCTTTCTGGTTCAGTGATTTTGCCTTTATCAGGATTCCACTGTATTTTGACTTTCAAGTCGTTTTTTAACATCGTGCGGCTATGTGGTCTTGTGGTATGACACTCGCTTTCGGATCAGAAGGTCCTGGATTCGAGCCTCGCTCTCGGCGCATAGTTGAGTCCTTGGAAAAGACTCTTTACTCACATTCTCTTATCGTACTCAGATGTAAAATGAGTACCTGGCCGTTAACAGCTTTGTCTTTGTCCGAAAAATTGTAATATCGCCTAACAGGTGTCATGTGTCCCGTCCTACATGTTAAATGTTGCTGTTGACCAGGGACCCCTTGTAAAGCGCTTTGAGCACATTTAGTGGATATTGCGCTATATAAAGCTCAATCTGTGTCGTACAGAAAAAGCATTACATATTTCAGCAACAGGTCACAAATTTAGCACCCGATACAGCCATGACAATGTAAGAGTTTTTGACAATTTGAATGTCAATATTTATTTCAGGGAAGATGCAATCTCAATGATGGAGATAGTTCTTCCATATCCAGTGCAGAAACAGAAATAATGGAGTCTACAGATTATCAACTAGAATTCTTGGACACAAAGACATGTGAGGACAGTGCTGATTGTAAGACTATCGTTTATTTACTATTTTACCATGTTTTGCATTATTAAGTTTTGTGATTGAGTAAATGGAAAATTTTCATTTTTGTCAAATGTGGGATGATATAGCATTATTACAAATATTAGAAAGAGTTAAGAGTGGTATATTTTGTTATAAATATAAATATTTTGTTATTCTTCATTACCATTTTCATCTACAAATTGCTGTTCTGTAATAAATCAGCAAATGAATAGGATGTCTTGTATAAACAATTTTATTGTTTTTGTAATGTTTTTGAATTTAGTTCAAACCACTTATAATCTGGATTGTGTAATTTTTATTCTTATAAACTTATAACTATTATTCTAATAAACAATTTATAAGATGCATGATGAGAGCGATAGATAATGAGTGAGTAATGATTACGGCACTCTGGCCGATGTTATTGTTTATAGATCGCCGGTTGGGTGATTTATTTTCACCAACTGGGTGGGGATCCTGACCTCCCATAGCGGGCAGGGAGGTACATACTGTGTCTTCTATCGCCTTATATTTGTTATCCAACATGCTTTCTGTCTTTGTCTTGGAATGAGATTACTTGGTTTTTTCCTGGCCCTCGTCTGAGTCCTGGCTGGGAGGGAAACAGTCAAATGCATAGTTATTGTTTTGGGAGATGATATTTTTTTCCTTGTAAATCATCTCTCTGTTATGTATTATTATATTTGTTATTTTTAATGTTTAATGTAAGCATTTGAGTGTATTCCTCTTTGTTGGATTTTGTGCTTGTGTCCGGATGAGACTTATAGGTGGTCTCAAACTAAGTACTTTGATAGTGTGCTCTTGGAATCTACATCTGATCCCTATTTGTTCCCAATTCCCCTATGTCTTACTTTTTCTTGGGTGCTTTATTTGTAATTCTAGAACTTTTTACTATCCCATTTTCTTCCTTTTTACTGGCACTGATATAACCTAAATGTGTTGCAAGCGCCGTAAAACCCTTAAAAACAAAACAAAACAAACATATTTTCACCAAAGTTCCTCTTCCTACAAACTATGGAAGGGGGGTCTCTCTCCATTGAGTGAGTGGTTTATGGCACTTGGTCCAATAATATTATTTCTAGATGGTCAGTTGGGTGATTAGTTTTTACCAAAGTCCCTCTTACTACAAACTACGGAAGTGGGTCTCTCTCTATTGAGTGAGTGAAGTTTATGGAACTTTGTCCAATATTATTATTTCTAGATCATCGATTGGGTGATTAGTTTTCTCTAAAGTACAGTTTGCCATGAAAAGATTAGATGTGATAAGATGAGACAAAGTCTACCTTTGTGCTTCATGATGACATTGTTACAGTATGTCAAGCCAGGCTTTTTTAAAGTTAGATACTCCGAATATTGAAAAAAATATGTAAAACATATAAGTATAAGCATAGTGTTACATATAAAGTGATTTATTTATTTAGTTATTCATTCATTTATTCTTTCTTTACTATTAAATTTATTCAATGTTGATAGAAAATTTATCCAAAATCATCTATAGCTAAATTATATGAAAAAAAAAGTAGACCTTAGGCTGACTCATTTACAGCAAATCTTATACAGTAGAACTCGGAAATAGCGAGTTCGACGGGTCCACTCCTGATTACTCGCTATTTCCAAGTTCTCGCTATTTCCGAGTACGTTACTTTCATGTTCTACTGTACTCTTAAATACGGTTTTCTCAAACACGGTTTCGTTGAACTTTTGGTTTTCACAAACTCATTCGGTTGCCCCCAATTTTTTTCCTTATTATTCTTGTACACAGTTTCCTCGAAATTTAGTTTTCTCAAACTTTTTTGCATGTTCCAAGGAGTTCGAGAAAACCGTGTTTGAGTGTATCTATTGTGAGTACATGAAAACTCTTAATGAAAAAGTGACTTTTAATTCTAGTTCGTCTTTCATAATGTACCATATTGAAATTTAAACCATAAAAATTTTGATATTTCATAATTTATGCTCTTAAATATGTACTTTTCTCACAGGTTTTTAGGGACATGGAGATGGGAAATGCATTCGAGTATTCTTTTTTTAAAAAAATGAATCTGCCTATCAAAGACTTACATTTTGAATTTTCACAGGTAGACAAGGAATAAAGGACTCACAGCAGACAGATGTGAATACTAAGGACCTTCGTCTTTCAAGAGTTGGTCAAAACGATGACAGACCATTTATTTGCTCTGTGTGCAACAAGGCGTTCAAGCAAAGATCTCATCTAGTCAGCCACATGCGAAGAGTTCATCTGAGTGGAAAACAATATGTTTGCTCCCTTTGCAGTAAGGGTTTTCAAAGCAGTACTGATTTAAAAATACACATCCGACGTCACACTGGAGAAAAACCACATAAATGTCCTCAGTGTGAGAAACAATTTGTCTCAAATAGTAGCCTGAAAAAACATGTGAAAACTCACATAACTGAGAAGAATTTTGGATGCTCTGAGTGTGACAAAACATTCAATGACATTTTGAAATTGAAGCTCCATCTCAGAACGCATACTGGAGAAAGACCTCATAAATGCCATATCTGTAATGAATATTTTGGTGTGAGGTCTTCCTTAGTGAGGCATATCAGAACCCATACTGGTGAGCGCCCTCATAAATGTAGCTTATGTGAAAGGGCTTTTAACGATAGTGGTACATTAAATCGACACCTTAGAACTCATACTGGTGAAAAACCCTTCAAGTGTGAAATGTGTAACATGGCATTCAGCGTCAAGACGACTTTGACCAATCATCTTCGGACACATTTTGGTACCAAACCGCGGGATGATTCCGAAAAGGCCAGGTGTGACATTTGTGGAAAATTATTTTATAATGCCGGTACTCTGAAAAGACATTTAGTCATTCACACTGGAGAAAAGAAATATCAATGTGAAATTTGTAGTAAAAAGTTCAATGATGGCAGTACATTGAAGAAACATATTCGTCTGCACACAAGGGACACACCGTACCAGTGTGATAAATGTGTTAATGTGGCCTATGCTACCAAAGGCCGGTTGAAAAAACACATTACCTCATTTCATAAAGAGGGTAAATACAATCCAGCATTTCCCGATGTCAGTGAACACATTGCAGCTTCTCTCAAAGACGAGGAACTCCTTGCTGTGCTCGGTAATGACAGTAAAGCTATTGCAACATTTCCCTATGACTATAAGAACCCAGCATTTGCTAATGATATCAGTGAACACATTGTAACATCACAAAATGATGAGGAGCTTATTACATTTCATAGAGGACAGCAACACTACTGCATTTCAGAATGACAATAGAGGCATTGTGGCATTTTGTTATGATAATTCAACATTTTCCACTGACAATAAAAACAACACATTGTTTGCCAACATTAAATAAGAAACGTCAGCACCTTACTTTAGTAAGGAACTCACCGTAACTTTTAACTCACTCAATCCTAGAGATGTTTGCTACTTTTCAAAATTGGAAAAAATGTATGAGAAATGAGCATTACATAGATAGTTCTATTCAACTATCATTAACTTGCAAAAACTAAAAACATTAGCTTTGATACTACGCCTATAATTTGTCTCTGAAAAATATATTAAATAGGCATGGGGTAAAAGTAACCTGGGTAAACTACGGATATAGTCGGTGTTAGGGTTGAGTGAGTTAATAGAGGTGATGCAACTATTGTTTTGTTACACAAAGACAGTAAAGGCATTTTGGCTTTTCATACAAATGAAAAACCACTAGTCTAGTTACACACCAGAAGAGCAATTAATTAATTTCAAATTTGTAATTGATGAACTGTGATACCCCTCAACCTTTTCCCCTCTCTAGCCTAAATATTGAAATAAAAAGTTTTAAAGTAATCTTCAAAAAAGGTGGACCATTTTAACTCATTCAAGTTCAACCCGAACACCGACTATATCCGTAGTTTACACGGGTTACTTTTACCCCATGCCTATTTATTATATTTTTATGAGACAAATTATAGGCGTACTATCAAAGCTAATGTTTTTAATTTTTACATGTCAATGGTAGTTGAATAAAACTATGTACATGATCATTTTTAATACATTATTTTTTTCCAATTTTGAAAAGTAGCAAAAATCTCTAGGGTTGAGTGAGTTAAATGAAGACTTGGAGTTTAAGATGTTTTCAAATGACTAAAATATGTATACAAGGGTGTTAAACCAATGTGTAATTAAGTACAAGGTAGCTACGCAATCCTGATTAAAACTGAATTATTTTTGTTTGAATTTTACATTCAAACAACGTTGAATTTATCCATTATGAATGGAACACACTAAGATAAAGAAATGAAAAGTTGGGAACAACAAGAGGTGTTGATGAATCTCCTGGAATTGAGCCTAGCTCGGCGCATAGCTGAGTTCTTGGAGAAGGCTCATTACTCACATTTTTTCACGGTACTCTGGTGTAAAATGAATAATAACGTGATGATGTCATCTCATTCATCTGTGGTGTTTCAATCATCCTGTTTTGTTGATAAAGGGGAAACCCGAAACATTCATTTGATCTGTTTTTGTAATTAAATTGAAGCTTACATTCAACTTCACGTTATTATTTATTTCTTCGAGCTTCAAGCAGCAACATTTACACTGGTGTAAAATGAGTACCTGGCTGTTAACAGCGTTGTCTCTGTCTGGAAAAATGTAATATCGCCTGACACGTTAGGTTTTGCTGTTGGTCGGGGACCCTTTGTAAAGTGCTTTGAGCATATTTAGTGGATATTGCTCTATATAATTGCTCAATTTATCTATTTTTCGTTACCTCCCATGAGCATCGAATTTCAGAATGCTTATATTCTAGCAGATTTTTTTTGGCTTCTCCTGAGACCCTGATATAATCCAGCGAGTACTGTACTAATTTTAGCAAAATAGGTTTGAGTCCAGTGTGAACTTTACAAAAAAAAAGTTGGTTGGTCTTTCAGTTTTGACTCAGCAATATATTGTTCCGTCTTGTTACAAAAGTCAAGCAATGTTAACACGGGCAGAGGCAGCATGGATGACAATGATTGTAAAAATTCTGGTAACGATGTTGTGTCCTTGGACTCGAACAATAATTATACAAATTACCCCACTGGGGATAGGAATGAATGAGTACCTGGCTATACAGTAGAACATGAAAGTAACGTACTCGGAAATAGCGAGTAAAATCTAAATCCCCGTTTTTTTCCCTTATTTGAGTCAATAAAATTAGCATGAAAGTAGCGAGTATGAAAAAGAGGTCAACTCGGAAATAACGAGCATTTCCTGCCCCAGCCTAGGACTGCGAACGAAGTAAAGCAAAACAAGAGACAATGGCAATTTAAATATTTTTAGCCTAGCCTCTTTTCTTTTCTTATTTTTCGTTACGAGTAATATTACATAGTAGCCTAGTCTGTAGTAGTACATAATAGGCGAAACAAATTTGGGTGGGGGTTGGGTTTGTGTGCGTGTATTGGGGGTGGGGGTCAATTATTCACCTAATGTGGTGCCACGCGACGCGCGAGGTAAGCACATGTCAACATGCCTCACTTCGCAGCATTGGTCAGCGAGTAGCATCGTTAACGAACGACACGATCAGCGAGAGAGGGGAGTGTGGAACCATTATTTCAATGGGTCAGTGATTGAGTGATGCGCTTGCTTACCTCATCAAACATGCCGAGTGCATACAAACACTCGCGCGCACACGCACACGCACACACACACACACACACTTCTATGTTCTTGTTTTTTTTTCTAGTCATGATTTTACTTGAAAATAAAAACAAAAAACCAAGCATTCTGCCACTTCTGTGAAGAAATTGAAATAGGGGCGACGGCTTTTACTCGAATTACACACTAAGATTGCAAGATACAAGAACACATTATAATCCATGCAATAAACCAGCAATATTATAACCTTTCCTGGCAACTCGGGAATAGCGAGAACTCGGAAATAGCGAGTAATCAGGAGTGGACCCATCGAACTCGCTATTTCCGAGTTCTACTGTATATTATAGCAGCGATGGATATTGTTAGAATGTCAAGACTAAAAGAATGGCTAACAAACGACTTGTACTGTCTGCTGGGGGGAATATACGAAGTATTGTATTGTAAATGCGCTATTTAAGTTCATATGTATTTATATTGACACCAGTTGGACGTTGATTCCTGTTTCTTTGAGATTCTTAAAATAAGGATAAGAATTATATCGTTATCGAATATGAAACAAATTAATTAAAATTCTATTTATATGGATGGTTTACCTACTTAATTAATGTGATATTATTTGTGATTTTATTTTTTTTATTTTGGTTCTCCGATGTTGAAACTAATTCATTGTCATTGATTTAATCTTATAATTAGTAATAAAACCACAAGTCATCACGCGGGATTAGAATATATAAACAAAATGTTTTCTTATCCTCTTGTTTTTTACAAATTTGGTGATATTAAATTAATTATTTTACCCCATTGATCATGTCTTGTTTCATATTACTTGTTGGGATGGGTCTTTTGACGTCCCGAGGTGGACAGGAAGTCGCTTGCTGTGTCTTCTATACCTTTGCTGTCTGTCTTTGTCTTGGAATGGGATTACTTACAGTGGAACATCAGTATAACAGTGATGGTGGGTTTAGCCAAACTAAAACCCCTATTATTACTCCTGTAATATCGAATTTTAAGGGAAACAACCCAAATGGCGAAATTTCCACTTTTTATTATTTGTAGTTCAAGCTAAGTGTGTGTGTGTGTGTGTGTTTTGTACTACAAACTGTCTGCCTGCAGCAAGGCCCATGTTATACTGAATGAAATGCATTGTATTTGGTAATATTAAGTGGGTTTCACACCCCTGTTATAACAAATTAGGCTCTGCTATAGTTGGTGAATTTTACTAAAGGCAAAGAAAAAGGGAGAAAAAACAGGGATGTCAAAAACCCTTTTTATATCCAGATTGTTATACAGAGGTTCCACTGTAGTTTTTGACTATCCCACTTTCTTCTTCTTTTCCTGGCGCTAAAATGACATTAATGTGTTGCAAGCGTTGTAAAACCATTGAAAACAAACCATTGACCTCCCATGCTAATGCTAGGCTGGGCAGGTCACTCTTGCTAAATCTTTGAGATTCCCCAAAATGTATTTTCCTAACCCAAACTAAGTACTTTGATAGAGTGCTTTTGGAATCTACGCCTGTTTCTTATTTGAACTAATTCCCCTTTATTGTAATTCTAGAACTTTTTACTATCCCATTTTCTTCCTTTTTACTGGCGCTGATATGACCTTAATGTGTTGCAAGCGCCGTAAAACCCTTAAAAACAAAACAAAACAACATATTTTCCTAACCACATTGCTCTCTGTATAAGACCGTAGCCATCGTTAAGTTATAGTTATAGCCTGACACTGAAACCCAAAAAGACTGGCATTTTGGTGTCATTATTTGTTTTTCTTGTACCGCCTAGTGAGTTGTCGTTAGTAGTGCTCATGGAAACAAGTAGTCCCATTGGTTGAACTATCGAATACAACTCAAGATTTCTTTTCTTTTGTGGCCAAAGACTGGCATTTTGACGTCATTTTTTGGTCAGTGTCAGGCTATAACTTAATGATGGCTACGATTAGATGTTTGTTTGTTGTTGTTTTTAAGGGTTTTACGGCGCTTGCAACACATTTAGGTTATATCAGCGCCAGTAAAAAGGAAGAAAATGGGATAGTAAAAAGTTCTAGAATTACAATTAAAGCATCCAAGAAAAAGTAAGACATAGGGGAACTGGGAACAAATAGGGATCAGCTGTAGATTCCAAGAGCATACCACCAATGTACTCAGTTTGAAATCACCTACAAGTGTCATCCAGACACAAGCACAAAATCCAACAAAGAGGAATACACTCAAATGCTTACATTATACATTGAAAATAACATATAATAATACATAACAGAGAGATGATTTACAAGGAAAAAAAATATCTCCCAAAACAATAACTATGCATTTGACTGTTTCCCTCCCAGCCAAGGACTCCGGCCAGGATCAGGACAAAACCAAGTAATCTCATTCCGAGACAAAGACAGAAAGCATGTTGGAAAACAGATATAAGGGGATAGAAGACACAGTATGTACCCCCCTGCCCACTATGGGAGGTCGCTACGATTAGACCCGGAATGAAAAATCTACTGCACCCTGGATCAACCTTGATTCCTTTGCATGTGAAACGAGTGCTCCACCTACTGAACTATCAGGAACCCCAACAATTAAATTGAATATATAAAAAAAAAAAAAAAAGAACTAAACAAATCGTTAAATCAAAAAGTGCTTTTATTTCAGCAATGTCATATATACACGATCCGACAAGTGATAAGTTTGTAATTAGACAAACAATTTGTATAAAATATTGTAAATTAAAAAGACCAAAGAGAAAACCAAAGCCGTATTGGATCTGCTTGTTGAGATTAGGGTCTAAGGCCTTTGTACATGATACACACACTTAAGATTAAAAATATGCCCCAGATTCAGGCAAATTAAATGCTCTCTTTCTCTTACACACAGACTGACACACACACTTTTGCCTTTGTAAGTGAACATAATAAACGACACTTACCGATTGTTTTCAAATAAGTGTACAGGAAACATAAGTGAACAAAATTTTTTTTTCAGAATTATCACAAAAACTGAAATTTGTTTTTATCAATATATAATAATGTTTCTTCTACTGTTAAGTATTTTCTTTGTAATAAAATGTAAAAAAAAAAAAAACAACAAAATAATAAAATACAATGTAAAAGCACAAAATAGAAGGATAAGGGAGGATAAAAGTTTTAAAAATTTTTTTTTTTTTCTTTCCAAATTGCAGTTCATTATTCAGGAATTATACACTGAAATATATGCTCCATTCAGCAGTAAATGGGTAGCTGGGTCTATTAGATCTAACAGACAGTAATTTGCTATAGACAAGTGTCCTATCCAAAGGGTAGCAAGCAATTGCTATTGTCGGTTTCACGCTATTGAAACCGGGATAAACTGTTTTGTTTTTGTTTTTAAGAGTTTTACAGCGCTTGCAACACATTTAGGTTATATCAGCGCCAGTAAAAAGGAAGAAAATGGGATAGTAAAAAGTTCTAGAATTACAATTAAAGCACCCAAGAGAAAGGAAGACAAAGGGGAACTGGGAACAAATAGGGATCAGATGCAGATTCCAAGAGCAAACCACCAATGTACTTAGTTTGAGATTACCTATGTCTCATCCGGACACAAGCACAAAATCCAACCAAGAGGAATACACTCAAATGCTTACATTATACATTAAAAATAACAAACATAATAATACATAACAGAGAGATGATTTACAAGGGAAAAAATATCATCTCCCAAAACAATAACTATGCATTTGACTGTTTTCCTCCCAGCTAGGACTCAGGCCAGGGCCAGGACAAAACCAAGTAATCCCTTTCCAAGACAAAGACAGAAAGCAAGTTGGAAAACAGATATAGGGGATAGAAGACACAGCAAGTACCTCCCTGCCCACTATGGGAGGTCAGGAACCCCACCCAGCCGGGATAAACTCTGACTCCTTGGGTCTAGTGATTCTGAAGGATTACTTCTTTTTTTTAAAACTACGATGGCAGCACTTTTGTCATTTCAGCACCAGTTTACAAAAAGATGGAACTATCAACAGATTAATTATAGATTGTTTTAAAAGATTTTATGGCACATTAGTTGTATATCTGAAATTAAAAGCCCCAAAGAAAAGTAAGACAAAAGCGACTGGTTCAAATAGGGATCAGAAGATTCTACGAGCAATCCATTGTTTATAGATAGTGCCTAATTTGACATTACCCTTACAATTAAGTACCATCCAGACATGAGCAAGGGATTTCGCCGAGAATACATTCAAATGCTTATAAATTATAAAGACAATATATTAATTTGTTTGTTTGTTTTTAAGGGTTTTACGGCGCTTGGAACACATTTAGGTCATATCAGCGCCAGTAAAAAGGAAGAAAACTGGATAGTGAAAACATTCTCTAGACGTACAATTAAAGGGACTTGAGGAATAAGTAAGACAAGGGGAAAAGGTTCAAATAGGGAACATATGTAGATTCCGAGAGCACACTATCAATGCACTTAGTTTGAGATCACCTAAAAGTCTCCCCAGGACACCAGCACAAGTCCCCACTAAGAGGAATACACTCAAATGTTTACAAATTATATATTAAGAATAAACCAACATAACTACATAACAGAGAGATGATTTACAAGGGAAAAAATATCATCTCCCAAAAATAATTATACATTTGACTGTTTCCCTCTCAACCAGGGTATCCGGCTAGGGCCAGGATAAAACCAAGTAATCTCATTCCAAGACAAAGACAGAAAGCAAGTTGGAAAACAGATATAGGGAGATAGAAGACACAGTAAGTACCTCGCTGCCCACTATGGGAGCACAATACATTAAAAAACTAACAACTATAAAAGTACAATACAGAGAGATGATTAACAAGGGAAAAAAAATATCATCTCTCAAAAAAAGAACAAAAAAAGGGGATACCATACATTTGACTGTGTCTCCCTCCCAGTATAGGATCCTTAACAGGATCAGGAATAAAAAACGAAAAAGAAGAAAAAAACGCGCAATTCATAACACAAAAGACATAAAAATTTGTTATTTCATATTTTTTTTTAGAAAAGGAGTGTTATGGCACTTACAAATCCAGTAGTAGAAGGTCATTTCAGCACCATTAAAAGAAAGATGATAGAGGAAAAGTTGAAGAACTGCATCAAAGATAAAGCACGACAAAGGGGACTAGTTCAATTAGGGAATAGGAGATTCAATGATCAATCTATCAATATGCCCATTTTTACTTTACGTAAAAAATAAAGAAAAGTTGAATCCAAGCACAAACAAAGAATCCCACTATGAGGAATACGCATTACAAACTACATTATATCAAAAACTAATAATTATAAAAGTACATAACAGAGAGATGATTCACAGGGGGGGGGGGGGGGGGGGGTATCACCTCTCAAAATAGGAACTACATATTTGTCTGATTCCCTCTCAGCTAAGGAACCCCACCAAGATTAGGAAGAAAACTGAGCAAAGAGCAAAGACAGAGAGCAGCGTAAAAAAAGGAAAACAAATGTGTATGGAGGATAGAAGACGCAGCAAGTAACCTCTCTGTCCACCATGAATGGGATAATGAATGACCTTAAAGTAAGACAACTTTGAGGCTTTTAAAAATCGAGCAAATTTAACCCACTCAATATAGTCGGTGTTCCAATTGACTCAACTGGAACACCGACTATATCCGTAGTTTATCCTGGGTTACTTTTACCCCATGCCTATTTATTACATTTTTCTGAAACAAATTATAGGCGTAGTATCAAATCTAATTTGTTTAGATTTTACATGTTAATGGTAGTTGAATAAAACTATCAATGTACATGTTCATTTTTATTACATTTTTTCCAATTTTGAAAAGTAGAAAAAATATCTAGGATTGAGTGCATAAAATAAATGAAAATTGGGAGCATTTCCAGACAACAGTCATGGAATCAATGAGCACATCCATAGCAAAATGATAATCATATTCGTGATCCGCTGCCTCAAGTCAGTGGTTGGTGGCTCAGCAGTAGTACAGTGACTCATCTTGTCATAAAAGTCAAACAATGTTAAGCGTGATCAATGGCAAGATAGGTGGCAATTATCGTGGAAAAATTCTGGCCTCAACATTATATCCTTGGATAAGGCACTTTACAAACTTTCCCCACTCGGATTCGGCTGTGAATGAGTACCTGGCTGTAGGCAGTAATGGATATTGTGAGAATTTTAGAACAAAAAAGGACATCTAACAGGCAACTGGCACTGTATGAACTGGGAATATGGTTCCATGCTTGGGGGAATAAATTAGTACCCTGTGAAGCGTAGTGAGTTTGCTAAATTTGTGGAAATGTGCTACATATAAATGTTCATATTTACATATTTTTATTGGATTATGTTGGGTTGTACCAGCTTCCAAACGTATATACATTATATAAATTTAACGGGTTAACTGCCATACTCAAATCAGTATTATGTGAGAGTGATCCGCCATGTGCTAAAAATTGAGTTTATAATTAAAAGTATAAAGTTTGGGTTGAGTTTATTTGTTCTTATTGAGGGCAATAGATATATATACGTTATGAAATTGCAATTAACGAAAATTTTCGGATAATTGGCTATTTCAAATTTAAATTCATCTTCAGACCTTTGTTTCATTCTCACCGTAATGAGATGAAGAGGCACATAAAGAGCACTTCACCTCTCCACTCTTGAGGTATCACTGTTTGTTTGTTTGATTTTAAGGTTTTTACGGCGCTTGCAACACATTTAGGTTATATCAGCGCCAGTAAAAAGGAAGAAAACTGGATAGTGAAAACATTCTCTAGACGTACAATTAAAGGGACTTGAGGAATAAGTAAGACAAGGGGAAAAGGTTCAAATAGGGAACATATGTAGATTCCGAGAGCACACTATCAATGCACTTAGTTTGAGATCACCTAAAAGTCTCCCCAGGACACCAGCACAAGTCCCCACTAAGAGGAATACACTCAAATGTTTACAAATTATATATTAAGAATAAACCAACATAACTACATAACAGAGAGATGATTTACAAGGGAAAAAATATCATCTCCCAAAAATAATTATACATTTGACTGTTTCCCTCTCAACCAGGGTATCCGGCTAGGGCCAGGATAAAACCAAGTAATCTCATTCCAAGACAAAGACAGAAAGCAAGTTGGAAAACAGATATAGGGAGATAGAAGACACAGTAAGTACCTCGCTGCCCACTATGGGAGCACAATACATTAAAAACTAACAACTATAAAAGTACAATACAGAGAGATGATTAACAAGGGAAAAAAAATATCATCTCTCAAAAAAAGAACAAAAAAAGGGGATACCATACATTTGACTGTGTCTCCCTCCCAGTATAGGATCCTTAACAGGATCAGGAATAAAAAACGAAAAAGAAGAAAAAAACGCGCAATTCATAACACAAAAGACATAAAAATTTGTTATTTCATATTTTTTTTTAGAAAAGGAGTGTTATGGCACTTACAAATCCAGTAGTAGAAGGTCATTTCAGCACCATTAAAAGAAAGATGATAGAGGAAAAGTTGAAGAACTGCATCAAAGATAAAGCACGACAAAGGGGACTAGTTCAATTAGGGAATAGGAGATTCAATGATCAATCTATCAATATGCCCATTTTTACTTTACGTAAAAAATAAAGAAAAGTTGAATCCAAGCACAAACAAAGAATCCCACTATGAGGAATACGCATTACAAACTACATTATATCAAAAACTAATAATTATAAAAGTACATAACAGAGAGATGATTCACAGGGGGGGGGGGGGGGGGGGGGTATCACCTCTCAAAATAGGAACTACATATTTGTCTGATTCCCTCTCAGCTAAGGAACCCCACCAAGATTAGGAAGAAAACTGAGCAAAGAGCAAAGACAGAGAGCAGCGTAAAAAAAGGAAAACAAATGTGTATGGAGGATAGAAGACGCAGCAAGTAACCTCTCTGTCCACCATGAATGGGATAATGAATGACCTTAAAGTAAGACAACTTTGAGGCTTTTAAAAATCGAGCAAATTTAACCCACTCAATATAGTCGGTGTTCCAATTGACTCAACTGGAACACCGACTATATCCGTAGTTTATCCTGGGTTACTTTTACCCCATGCCTATTTATTACATTTTTCTGAAACAAATTATAGGCGTAGTATCAAATCTAATTTGTTTAGATTTTACATGTTAATGGTAGTTGAATAAAACTATCAATGTACATGTTCATTTTTATTACATTTTTTCCAATTTTGAAAAGTAGAAAAAATATCTAGGATTGAGTGCATAAAATAAATGAAAATTGGGAGCATTTCCAGACAACAGTCATGGAATCAATGAGCACATCCATAGCAAAATGATAATCATATTCGTGATCCGCTGCCTCAAGTCAGTGGTTGGTGGCTCAGCAGTAGTACAGTGACTCATCTTGTCATAAAAGTCAAACAATGTTAAGCGTGATCAATGGCAAGATAGGTGGCAATTATCGTGGAAAAATTCTGGCCTCAACATTATATCCTTGGATAAGGCACTTTACAAACTTTCCCCACTCGGATTCGGCTGTGAATGAGTACCTGGCTGTAGGCAGTAATGGATATTGTGAGAATTTTAGAACAAAAAAGGACATCTAACAGGCAACTGGCACTGTATGAACTGGGAATATGGTTCCATGCTTGGGGGAATAAATTAGTACCCTGTGAAGCGTAGTGAGTTTGCTAAATTTGTGGAAATGTGCTACATATAAATGTTCATATTTACATATTTTTATTGGATTATGTTGGGTTGTACCAGCTTCCAAACGTATATACATTATATAAATTTAACGGGTTAACTGCCATACTCAAATCAGTATTATGTGAGAGTGATCCGCCATGTGCTAAAAATTGAGTTTATAATTAAAAGTATAAAGTTTGGGTTGAGTTTATTTGTTCTTATTGAGGGCAATAGATATATATACGTTATGAAATTGCAATTAACGAAAATTTTCGGATAATTGGCTATTTCAAATTTAAATTCATCTTCAGACCTTTGTTTCATTCTCACCGTAATGAGATGAAGAGGCACATAAAGAGCACTTCACCTCTCCACTCTTGAGGTATCACTGTTTGTTTGTTTGATTTTAAGGTTTTTACGGCGCTTGCAACACATTTAGGTTATATCAGCGCCAGTAAAAAGGAAGAAAATGGGATAGTAAAAAGTTCTAGAATTACAATTAAAGCACCCAAGAGAAAGTAAGACAAAGGGAAATGGGAACAAATAGGGATCAGATGTAGATTACATGAGCATACCACCAATGTACTTAGTTTGAGATCACCTATAAGTCTCATCCAGATATAAGCACAAGATCCAACAAAGAGGAATACACTCAAATGCTTGCATTATTATATACATTCGAAATAACACATTTAATAATACATAACAGAGAGATGATTTACAAGGAAGAAAAATATCATCTCCCAAAACAATAACTATGCATTTGACTGTTTCCCTCCCAGCTAGGACTCTAGCCAGGGCCAGGACAAAACCAAGTAATCTCATTCCAAGACAAAGACTGAAAGCATGTTGGAAAACAGGTACAGGGGAATAGAAGACACAGCAAGTACCTCCCTGCCCACTATGGGAGGTAGGAACCCCACCTAGGAGGTATCACTATTCATCATTCAAAAAACCAAATGAAAAGAATCTGTATAGGTTCTGTTGTTCCCTCTGCAACAGCAAACAGTCGAATTGAATTTAAATATAACGTGGCAATTATGGAAATAAATATAAAAGTATCATTGGACAGCATCAAAACCAATCTGACGTGGAAAATGACATAGTCTGCATAAAACACCATTGATATATTTTCAATAAATATAAAATTATTTGTGCGTGATTTTATTTAGTTTTAGAATTCACTTTTGCTTTTAGGCGTTTTACAGGGAATGCTATCACTTTTAGGTCAATTCAGCGACAATTAAAAAACAACAACAACATTGATATAATAGTCTAATGATTTGGATTGAGCCATCAAGCAGCTGAGTAAAACTGAAAGTGAAACGAGTGAGGCAAGAGGGATGAGTTCAAGAGCAATATGTGATTTACTGTCTCAAACCGGTATTATATCGGGGTGGGCCAAATGCTGAAAATCGAATTTACAGTTAAGAATATGAATTTGGGTTAAATACATACATGCAAGGAGGAGAATAAACACAATTCAATTACCTGGAAAAAACTAATATTTCGTATGTTTGACCATTTTAACTTTAAAAGTCTTTTTTTTCTATTTTCCTCTGCATCTCATTCCCATGAAACCATACAACTACATCACAGCAATATATCCTTATAGCTAGACTGAGACCTCTTAACTCACTCAACCCTAGCACCGACTACATCCGTAGATTACCCGGGTTACTTTCACCCCAAGCCTATTTATTACATTTTTCTGAGACGAATTATAGGCGTAGAATCAAAGGTAATTTTTTGAATTTTTACATGTTAATGATAGTTGAATAAAACTATCTATTTACATACTCATTTTTAATACATTTTTTCCAATATTGAAAAGCAGCAAAAATCTCTAGGATTGAGTGAGTTAAAAGTCCAAGACTGCTACAGCATCTTAGCCAAAAGGGATACACTCAAAATGTTACAAAATAGCCATTATGTATATTATTTCAAACCAAACAATAGCATATTATAATGGAGAAGTGATGAAAAAGGTTTTTAAAAAATCATCTCTCATAAAAATAACTGATCCATCTGACTTTGCCTCTTGGAAAAAAAAATCCAGCCAAAGTGAAAACGAAACCCAATTGATCCATTCTGGACCAATTAGATAAAGCAACATGGAAAGGATATATAATTGAGCTTAAACTGAGCTTTATATAGCGCAATATCCACTAAATGTGCTCAAAGTGCTTTACAAGGGGTCCCAGGTCAACAGCAACATTTAACATGTAGGACGGGACATGTCGCCTGTTAGGCAATATTACAATTTTTCGGACTAAGATAACGCTGTTAACAGCCAGGTACTCATTTTTCACCTGAGTACGATGAGAGAATATGCATAAAGAGCCTTTTCCAAGGACTCAACTATGCGCCGAGCGCGAGGCTCAAACCCAGGACCTTCCGATCCGATAGCGAGTGTCATACCACAAGACCACATAGCCGCATAATAAAGGATTGGGGGAAATTGGAGAAATAGCTAGGTTGTGAACAAAAGAAAAATCCACTGGCCTGACCTTTTTGGGATTTCATGGATTGGCTGCTAAAAAAAAAAAAGGATAAATATACATCAGTAGTCGCAGAGACCAAGAAAATTAAAGGAACAATTTTTTAAAAAAATTATACGGTGATGGAAGCCTAAAAGATTACATCAGCACAAAGACAAAGTATGCAAATATCCAATATTTCAAAGACATTAACAGTACAAAGACAAAGTATGAAAGTATGTCTTCTGGCACTTTTCTACTCACTTCATATCTTGTTGTTAAAGACAAAGTATGAAAGTATCCAATATTTCAAAGAAATTAAAATTGAAGGTAACTATGATTCTACCTGTAAAGTAAGTGACAATAATTTGTTTTAGAAGTTAAAAGGCCCCCAAGATACTTTTAAATAAAGTAGTGTAGTATAAAATGAATAGAATAGCTTCAAAAAAAGGACAAATTACCAAAACACAGAACATTTCGGGCTCGACGCAAAAAGGGCAGCACAATGTTCTGTGTTTAGTAATTTGTGACCCTTCGTCTCAAAACGGTATTATGTCGGAACGAACCATATGCTTAAAAGGTGAATTTAATGTTAAAACTGGTCAAAAATATAAATTGTTGGCATCAGCGCCCTAAAATATGGTATCCATTCTCATCAATAAAACATACAAACTCAACACAAGTCTGATATTTATGGCTATAAATTCAATTTTCAACATCTTAACCATCCCGACTTAATACCGTTTTGAGGCGAAGGGTCACATTTGTTCTTTTTTTTTTTTCTAAGCTGTTATGTTCATTTTAGTACATACATTACTTTTTACAGCCCACAGTTTCGTGCAGCTTGGTATTCATCAAGATGCTTTTACGATAGTTCAGATAGGGTAGGGAAGGTTGCAATAATGTTGAGGAATAATCATATAAATTTAGTTTAATGCCTCCAATACTCCTTCATTGACGGAAAAATTAAAATCATTGAGAAAGTCACAAAAGTGAATCCAACGAGCAGAAACATCCTATTGTGCTTCGCTGAATGGTATCCAAAGTCATGAGCAGATGCTGGCAGTTTTAACCAAAAGGGAGACAATCTGTTTCATTTTCTATGGCACTGTAAACATCATTACTGCCCTTGTCACCAGGCTCTGTCAGAGTGTCAACATTTTTTGGAATAATATCAGAGATGTTGCCAATATTTTCCATTTCATTATCAAAGTAATCACTGTCCTTGTCACCAATCTCTTTCATAGTGTCAACATTTTTAGCAATAATATCAGACATGTTGCCAACATTTTCTAGGTCATTATCAAAATAATCAATGTCCTTGTCAACAGCCTTTGTGACAGCGTCAACATTTTTTGGAACATCATCAGAGATATTGTTACCATTTTTCATGACAATGTCAAAATTATCACTATCCTTATCAATAGTCTCCATCATAATTTCATCCATTTTTGTAACATTAGCAGAGACATTAGCAGTATTTTCTAAGGCAGTGCCAAAATTTTTTCTGTCTTGATGAACAGGTTCTGTCACAGCAACAATTTTTGGAATTTTATGAGCAATTTCCATAAGTCTGTCAAAATCATCACTACCCTTGTTAACTGTCCCAATAAGAGAATTATCATTATCGGCTTTATCAGAGACATTATCAACACTATCCATCAAATTGTCAAAATTATCACTGTCCTTGTCAACAGCCTTTGTCACAACTTCAATATTTTTTGTTGCATTGTTAGAAACAATCTCACTATTTTTTGTTCCACCATCAAATGTAATTGTTTGAATGTTTTCACTTTCATTGGTGTAGCTATCATTATTACTATTATTTTCTGTTTCATTTTCAACAATATTGACATTTTCTGTGACACGACTAACATTCTTAAAGACACTGTCCAGAGTACCACAAACTTCTTTCATATTACTTTCAAAAGTTTTACTTGAGACATCGTCAGTTTCGTCTACTGTTACTATTGTTGCACTACTTACACTTTTATTGGAATCACTATCTACGACATTTTTACGATTTTCCTGTACATTATCGTCAGCATATTCCATGGAAGACGAGGCATAACTAAATGAGTTATACAAAGGTTCAGACCCCTGACTTTCATTTGTCATGCCACAAAGAGCTGCATCCTCGGTAGAATGAACAGTGTTAGTTTCATACACTCTGGAATTTGGATAGCCAGCATCTTGAAGTACTTTCTCAACATTTGCACCATTGGATGATGGTAATAAAGTCTTCAATTCATCACTGCTCACAAATTCACATTCAACATCATCGTGATCTATCATTTCACTATCAGCACAAATATCCACACTTCTACTAGAAGCACCATTGGAATTTGCTAGGTTTACAGAAGAGTTTGAATGATTTTCTAAGGTGGTTTGATTAACCGATTCTTTTTCAAGACAAGAGTTATCACAAGTACTTGAGGCACTATTGGAATTCACTAAGTTTACGGAGGGGCTTGGGTTGTTTTCTATGACAGTTTCAATTGTATCATTTGTGTATACAGACGATGATATTTCCATTGGTAAACAATTCAAAGATACTAAATCTGCACTTCGTCCCCATACCAATTCATTGCCCGATGTGGTTCGATTAGAATAAAGAGGTTCCACAAACCGTCGCTTTGAGTTTGAAGAAGATGAAGTTGAGCTGCTCAAATTTATATCAGTAAAAGACTGATGTTGAAATTGCTTGAAGTTTGATTGGGATGATCTAGGAAATGGTTTATTATTCTCAAATTTTGGCAAGGTTTTGGGATTTTTTCTCCTCACTGTGTAGATTTCAGGAAAGTTTGGATTCATTTGAACTCTCACCTGATACTGTGTGTCTTTGATAGATTGTCTGTCCTCTGATGTGCAACTTTTCAGTGATACTGATGAAGGTTGTGAAATGTGTTGTGTTTGAGCATGGACTGCCTGTTTATCAGTTGCATTCTTGGATAGAGAACTTGGCACATTGTTCTCCTTTGCTTTTAGTGTGTTTTCTTTATACTCTAAACCAGTTATAGAATGAGAGTTGAATGTTTGCTCATTCATATCGCATTGAACTGATTTGTCAACTCTATTAACAGCAAACTTCTTGCAACAACGATGTGACTCATTACATATCACAATTTGTTTAGGAGTATAATAGAAAATAGAAACTGGCTCTTTTGATGGATTTGGTGGGATAATAGGAACCTTACGAGCAATATGATTAAAATCCTCATTATCACAGCACTCATCATTTTGATATGTATTGACATTTACACTTCTAAGTGGATGATCAGAAGATGGATATTTCACGACATGTTCATCATAAGAATCAAAATATAAAAATTCATCTCTAATCCTGTTACGAGCACTGTTGGTGCTAACAAAATTATCTGGGCTAATTTCAAATTTAGATTCATAGCTATTTCTGTCGCCGTCGAGAAAAAGATTATTTTCTTTGGAATGTGGAATACATCCTCTGAAGAATTTTGTCCTTGATTGACAACTTTGATTGCTTTTTTCCAAAACTTGAGAATGGTTTAAAATGGCCTTATCAGCGAGGTTTATGTAATCTTCATTTCCTTCTGCTGCATCCATATCAACTTCTAACATTGGATTTCCTGCATTCGGGTCAGGGTACAATTTTTGACAGCCATCAACCTCGTCACCCGAGTCCGTTGTTAAATTTTTATTGGATTCCCACTGTGATTGTTCCTTATACAAAGGAAAAGATGTTTCCTGCTCTCTATTCAAAAATAAAGGATAACCTCTTGCAACTATTTCCTCTATTCTAGATGTTGATGCTGTTGACTGATTCTCACCTAATCTATAAGATTTCAATCCCTGTTTGAAGCATTCAGCAGTATCATGACTCAATTTGTACAATGATTGTTTTTTCCATCCACTTTTTTTACTTGCCTCTGCAATGTGTTTATTCAATCTAAATCTCATGTCAAGTTTTCCCTTTTGTGTTACACGCCTGGGACTAACTTCATCATTTTCTGTGAAAACTCCAGAAAAAAGCATAACATCTTCAGACAAAATATCTTGCTTTTTACCCGAATTGTCACATTTCAATTTCCTTTTGACATACTTTCTCTTTTTCACTTTCACCTTTTGTATCCTCTTTGGTTTGACTTCAGAATTTTTAATCTTCACTTTCTGTACACTCTTCTTTTTGTCTTTTAACTCATTCAATTTTATTTTTTTACTTTCCTCTGTTAGCTTTTTAGCATATTTCCTCTTAATATTGGACATTTTTTTACTTAAGGCCTTCAATTTATTTTGTTTCCATTTCTTTTCTCCTTTAGAAATGTTATCCCTAAATTTTTTATTAGAAATATTTGTCACGTGTTTGTTTCTTTTTTCCGAATGGGAAGATTTTTCTGTTAAATCCACAATGGTTTCCCCCTTGCTTTTGGTTGAAATCCGAACACTTTGCTTAATTTTTGGCTTTGAAGGAGAAGATTTAATACTGGAAAAGTCTGATTTATCCTTCGGAATTCTGTGACTTTTAGACTTGACAATTACTGATCTGCAACTTTTTTCTGCCACAAATGATTTTTTATTTTTTTTACAATATCTTTTTATTGCATTTCCGGGCCTTAGCTTATCTGTGGGTGGAGATAGTATTTTTCTTGGACAACCAGGAGATCGGGTGGTGACATTTTTCTCCTGACTTCCATCAACCTTAAAGCCTTCAGAATTATTTTTGCTACCTTCAAATCTTGGCTTTTTAGCAGAAAAACTTTCCAAATTTTCAAGACTCCTTTTTCTTTTCTTCTCTGAATCTTCATTATTAGAAAATACCTTTCTTTGGTCTTGCATATCTGAAGGTGACATTTTCCTTGGACGACCACGGGTGGGTGGTATGAAATTTTCCGTTTGGTTATTCTTTATCTTCATGACTTTTGAATTTTTACTGTTGTCAAATGACTTTGACATTTTTGCTCCCACACTTCTAGAAGTTTTGCCCCCTAGAGTCCTTTTCCTTGTATCCATTGGATTGTATTTGTCATATGATGAAGATGATGAAAATATACTGGTCCGATTAATAGGCAGCTTGGCAAGCTGATTTTTCTTGTTCACTGAAGTCATCTCTCTTTTTAAAGAATCAATTTGCTTTTGACTACTTCTTCGTTCCTTTGTATCCCTAAATGTACTGCGCAAAACTTTGTTTTGAAGATAACTCCTCTTTACAGACATTCTCTTCACTTTTGAAGTCTTCACCTTTTTTTCCTCATTTGTAATGATAGCAGATGTGTTCTGATTTACCTTTCTCGGACGACCAACAGGTCTTTTGACCTTCTTTGTACAATCTTCCATTTCCTCGGAGGTAACGTTCTTACCTGATTGTTTGGAACAACTGTCATCTAGCAACGTCGATTTTGATAAATTTTGACTATAACTAGTACTCCCTGACGCTACCATGTCTTCATTATGAATTATGTCATCATCTTCTTCTTCGGCATTACTACAATACACATCTTCAAAAAAATCAACAGGTAATGCATGAATGTTATTTTGAGCGTTGTATCCTAGACTTTTCTCACCATCTCCAACATCGTAATCCAGCGATACCAAATCATTTGCCACAAATTCATTGTTCGGTATTGACACACTGGCATTACTACAAGTTGGACAATCTTCATCATCTGTGGAGGAATCTAGGGTTAGATCACAATATTGATTTGGCACCAAAACCAATGGCACAGCATCAGTTGAAGCGCTATCCTCCACAGTTAGATCAATCATCTCAGATGACATTTTCGATGCTTTTATATCAAAGTGCTAAGTTAAAGATGAAATAAGTGTACCTGTCAAGAGAGAAGAAAAAAAATGAATTAAAAGTAAGAAAAGAGAAAAATACAAAAACCGATGAATACAATAAAATACAATGCAACCCCTGGATAACTACATTGCCTGGGACAGGAACATTATGTCGTTATTCCGGGATTATCAAGATGCTGGAAAAAGGGGTGAAGCAAGACCCTTGATAATCATGATGCGATGTTCAGGCCAGTGCCTGTGATAAGACACGTTCCAATCACATCAGAATGTGTATTTTCCTTTGGTCAAAAGATTTAACAGATATGCTTTTATTTTTTTATTGTAAACTGCTGAAACACCATTTTCATGTCATTTAACCAAGCTTGGAACTGACATTTATTTAATATAATATTAAACGGCATTTATCTAATATCTTATTAAATGGCATTTATTAATACAACAGAACACATCTTGATATTTGATTCACTCTTGAATCGTCAGCAAGGTTGTCAACGATCGGTAATGACATTGTCAAAATTGTCAGATCTTCCAGAAGGCCAGAGGTCAATTCTTTTTAAAAGTGGCTAAATAGAACCTCATTTGGCCAAAAACTACAAACATTTTGATCCCTCTAAAAAAACTCATGGGTTTTGATTTTTTTAAAAATATAATCTAGAATAGGAAAAAAATTTGTTATTGAAAAAAAAACAGAATGTTTTTTTAAATAAAAAATTTTAATTAATAATAGAAACACCGATTCTCTGTGTGGCCAATTTTGACCAGTGGCCATCTGACAGTTCAGGATAGTGACGTTTTTCTATGCGCCCAATGCATTACCTTCTAAGAGTTCTCTATAGAAGTTTCTGACCCGATGGTAACAGCGATAAAGTGATTTCATTGGTAGGTAAACCGTGTTGGCATTGGCTGGTAACAAAGTGGTCTTGTTAACTATGAGTATGCTTTTTATTGGTCAAAAGTACGAGATGACTCTGGTCGGAATAGCTGTTGCCAATTTGGCTAGATTTTTAAATATCAAGTGATGGTGTCAACTGCTGATTTATCGCCATAACGACGTCGCAAATAGGGGTTTTACTAAAATTATGTCGCTATTTTGGGGTTTTCATATAACAAAAAAATTGGGACCAGAGGTTAATGTCGATATCCAGGGGGTGTCATTATCATTATCCAAAAGTTGCACTGTACGCTTTATTCATCCTCAGGGGAAATTTTTCTTTAGGTTCTATCGAAACAAAGAGATATCTGTTGAAGCTAATGCCTCAGTGCAAGGCCCAAAAGTGAGCAAAAGGGAAATGCAATGCCATATCCACTGGGTCATTTCACCCGTACCAAGTCTAAAAGGATGTCCCTTAAAGCCATTAAATCCATGGAGCCAGTGTTAAATTCAATTTCTATAGCATGAAATGGACAAAATAGTTGACCGCTACCCATTGTCTAGGACAATGCAAAGTACTTTTCAATAGATTGAACAGACCCAGCTATCCAATCACTACTGGGTGAACAAGGGGGTCAGAAAAAAATCTGACATTGCTGGATCAATTTTGGTAGCTTTTCTTGTGAAGCGAGTGCTCTACCAACTAAGCTAGCAGAATCAAGGATCAAATTGGAAGTCCAGTTAGAAATTAAAAAAGAAAAGAGTTAAAACTCTTCAAAAGTAAAACAAAAGTCAAAGTAACTGTGGTATAAATATAAATGAAAAGCTTTTCTAACAACATAACACACACACACACACAAATAAAATCAGGACAAAAATAAATATTCTGATAGTGTGAGTGTGAGACAGGGCGAGCTCTTCATCACTCCCACCCTCTACCTACTACCCACATTGTGTAGTCCTCCTCTCTGTATGCGCACGAACCATAGAGTTCGAGTCCGAATAGCTACAGAAGACTACTATTGAGACTCGAGTCCGAATTGCCACTTTGTACCTACTCATTCATTAACTCATCAGTCAGAAAGGAAATTGGTTTATTTTTACAAATTTAAAACTTGATTGCTCTAGATTAAAAACATAAAATATGCAAGGTGTAAGCTCAGTAAGTCAACAAATGTGTTGGTCACTTATAATGCTTGTGTCACGTCTTGCTGATTTTCTTTGATTGATAGCTTTTAGACGTCTAAGACTAGGATAGTGATAGACGTTGAAGTTGAGTATCAATATCAAGCAGCTGCGACTTCACTTTCACTTATGATCTCTCCAGACTCTAATCAATTCAACCATGCTTTGTCCATTGCACAAAAGCAACATTCTACCTGTGATCCAGACATTTCAAGAATTATTACGCTGTCTTCTTTATTGTGTGTATGAGAAAAACGTAAAACGAAAGCAGGAAAAAAAGTCTACTGCTATCAGAGTTGCCAGATGGATTAAACAAATTACAAAGAATGCCAAATCGTACCATTGAAAAATTACAAAACAAGGCTGCAGTGAGGAAAATGTTATTATCAATTTTACCAATAAACAAATGTAGTGCAGTGTACCACTAACATTTTCTTATTTGATAAAGGATTAATTTAAGTCGAGATGACGGAGTGAATAGGACATTGCACTAAATCCAGAAGTATCGGATTTAAGATCTGCTTTCGCGGGTTTTCTTTTCCCTTAAGCAAGAAACCTACGAGAAGCCTGTATTTTCTATGTATAATAAAATTATTGCGTGCCTTCCATAAAATAAATTAACTCTTCAGAGACTGGCATTTTATTGGATTACCCATTCGGCATTTTCAATTTTTAAAATTTAAAAGATAAAAAAAATAAATAAATAAATAAAATTAAAACGTAGTCAGGAAATGGATGAATGGAGTCCCTCGGGGATTTATTATGGCACATGTGTTGTTTAATGTCTAAATTCGCTCCCCGAGGCTGGAATTATATGCGGACAATTGGGCCCTCGTTACTCAAAGTAAGGTCTGTAGCCGTCTCGAGAGTACCCTCGGTGAGGATGTTACCAAAATCAAATCCTACGTTTACAAGTGCTACCTGCCTGAAGATGAACACTTCAAAAAGCATAGACGCAGCATTCCATCTATGCAGCGGTTGGCACACCAGGAAACTGAACATCCTTGTCGGGGACCAGGTTCACCCATATGAATCGTATCCGAAGTACCTACCTGGGGGTTACGCTGGACCGCAGCCTTACCTATGGAGTCCATCTCGAAGGTGTTGCCTGGAAGATAGAGAAACGCAACAATCTTTAGAGGAAACCAGAAACAACAACTTGGGGCGCTTATCGGGCTCTCCTGGGGACTTCTGCCCTGTCACTATGCTATTCCATCACGGAGTGTTGCGCTCCATTGTGGGGTAGGAGCAAGAACTTTGAGAAGGTAGGTATAAAACTTTGCAAGTCTATGCACATATTATTGGCGGGACCGCTGGCAACAACACCCCCCCCCCCCCAAATAAATTTAAATTGGCCCGATAATGGTAGCAATCCCCCCCCCCCCCCCCCACCTCCGATGTCAGAAGGGAGACGATTACTTGACACCGACATAACAAAACAAAGGGGGGACTGGGGAAACCTCCCCGAGACGCGTAATGGACGGTGCCCCGTTTCGAGCCAAAATAAGATCTGACAACCTTGGACTTGGCTTCCCTGACTTCGGACAGGGTTGCACATACGAGATGGAAGTGGGCTTGGACGAATTTGGTCCCTCGTCATGGGCGCGGACATTGACTCCTCAAAACTGGGATAGAAGTTGCCAGACTTCTGTACCACAAAGAGGAGACACTGAGTGGCGGGAAATCGACTGAGATCGAGAACCTGACTAACTGCAGCGGCATTTAATCAGTGGGGACTTTCCACCTGTCCTGCATGTACGTGTTGTGGAGAAGAACCCGACAAAACAGAACATCTTGTCCAGCGTTGTGTTGTGAGAAGGCTACCTGGCGGGTTCGCGAATGTACACAAATGCGGCAACGAATTCGACGCCCTTGTCGGGGACCAGGTTCTCTCATATGAACTGAACCGTGTCCGAAATACCTGGGAGTTACGCAGCCTTTCTGTGGGGTCCACCTTGAAGGTGTTGCCTAGAAGATAGAGAAACGCAACAGTTTTCTGAGGAAGCAGGTGGGAACAAGTTCGGGGTGCTGATCAAGCATTTCTGGGGACTTCTGCCCTGCACTCTGTTATTCCAGCGAGGAGTATTGCGCTCCGGTATTGGGTAGGAGCAAGAATGTTGAGGGGTTGCTGTAAACGTTCGCAAAGTCCATGCATACAGTGTCGTGAACGCTGACAACAACGCCTAGAGAATGGGGCTCCGATAATGGCGGCAACTCCTCACCCCCACCCCCCCCCCTCTGGTGTTAGGTAGGAGACGATTACAAATGGCTGGATTGATAAGATCGAGAGGGGGAATGGGGAAACCCCTCTCAAGCGTATAATGGATGGTGCCCCTGTTTTGCGCCGTAATAAGTCCCGGCAACCCTTGTACTGAGCTTCCTTCACTTCAGATAGGACTGCGCATATGAGATGAAGTCAGTTTGGACGAATTCAATCCCTCGAGGGACAGGGACATAGATTCCTCGAAACTGGGAGAGAATTGCCAGGTCTCTGTACCAGCATGAGGAGATACTGGATGGCAGCAAAAATGATAATTGGTGGCAGCAAATCGACTTCGGTCGAGACCCTGCCTCACGGGTCCGTCGCTTCATCAATTGAGACTTGTCGCCTGTCCTACATGAACGATTTTTGGACAAGAGCCCAAAACCGAAGATGATCTAGTCGTGCGTTGCGGCGTGACGAAGCTTCCGGGCAGGTTTGCGACTGTACACGTATGAATTTGCGGTCTGGACAGATCACTATAACTATTTTAGTGTGACACCATTAGAAGCTGCTATCGCCTGGATAGACCAGTATAATTAAAAAATAAAAATTAAAAAATCAATGAACGAATAGATGTTGCATAAAAATGTCACTTCGCCGAGAAAATTGGTTGGAGACTTGACTATGGCAGCAGCTTCTAATGGTTTCACATGGCCTATCCAAGCTGTCGTTGTCGAATTCGCAAACCCGCTCGGTAGCCTCGTCGTCAACAAAACGCTCGACCAGATGCTCTGCGGTTTAAGGTTCTTGTCCACAACGCGTAGTAGCCTACAGGTGAGACAGATGGAAAGTCCCCACTGATGAAGCGTCGTTGTCGTTAGGCAGGTTCTCCATCTCAGTCGATTTACTGTAGGTCTGACTCCTCCCCATCTTCTCTCCACACTATAGCAGCTCCAACATTGACGATAAATGCCGTGTAGTGTGGGACGGTGTAGGGCAATGTCTCTGTTTCACATTCATTATGTCCTCCTTACCTTCTTCTTCGTCTTCTATTTAAAAACAAACAAATTAAATTGTTGTATGTGTTCGAGAAATCCTTTATAAAAACATTCTGTAGACTAATCTTTATGAGATTGTCGGGTTGATGAACCAGCCCCATGGCTGTGTGCGACATAGAAAAGGTCATTACAGTAAAAAAAAACAAAAACAAACAAACAAAACAAAAAACAAAAAAACAAAAAAACAAAAACAAAACACAGATAAAAGGGTGAGCAATTATAAAGAGCAATAACCACTGAACGCCCTCAAAGTGCTTTACAAGGGTTCCCTAACCGACAGGAACACTTCACCCGTATAACGAGACTTAGAACAAGCCTATTAGGAGATAATATTGCATACCCCTCCGGCCGAGAGAAACAGCGCTGTTAATGGACTTGCACTCATTTCATTTTACATCTGAGTACGATGAGAGAATGTGAGGGAAGAGCCTTTTCCAAGGACTCAACTATGCGCCACTCAAAGCGGGAAGTACCTACATATTATTGTCATTTTCTTTCTCTGTTGCGAATTTCAAACAGCGCCTAGAGCTGTCATTTGAATGGGAATGGGAGTTTAGGAAATATATTTTATTAATATTAATATTTGTAACATTTGTATACAAATGTTGATAATAATAGTAATAAAGTTTATTTCTTAAGGGCTTAACTCTCCATACCACCCATTTTCATAGTTTCCCCCAAAACGTCATGCCCACCCAACAAAAAAAAACCCAGAATTTTCTTACTCAAACAGAAAACCAACAAGTACATTCTATACACAATATTGTTCAGCAAAATGAGCTCTACAACACAGTGTCAAGTTTTTATAACTATAACAACAAATTTTCTATAAATTTTGTGATGTGGAAAAGAAATCAGAATGATAAAATTGTTGGTTGTATCGTAACAAATGTGACGCTTTTCCTATGGTTGGCAAGGAGAGAGTTAATATCAAATGAAATAAAAATAAACTCGAAATCAGTGATAAGAGAGTGTAAAGTTTATTGATAGCTTAGAAAGACCAACATATTTTCTCGTGTGCGAAAGGACAGCGGGAAAGAAGGCATGTAAGTTTAATATGCAACAGTTTATACACATAAAATAGTTATATAATCTTTGTTATATCACAATAAAACAATGACATAGTAGTAGTTAGTAGTAGTATTGGTGCTTCGTAGTTTGTATAGAAAGAGGGAGCTAATCGAATGGACAGTTAATATTATCATTATAAACAAAGGATAAAGATAAATCAATCTTTAATCATTCCAAAAGCTGTGAATAAAGAAAACACGCAACACTACTTACCATACTCAGTTTGAACACGATCAATGTGGCTTGCATGACGGGCCATTTGCTACATTAGTATCGTCTCAAAACGGTATTATGTCGTGGGGGGGGGGGGGGGGGGGGGGGGGGGGGGGGTCGGGTGTAAAATAGTTGTGACCCATCGTCACAAAACGTTTAAAATCGGGATGTATCGGTCCTCGAAAAGTGAATTTTTAATTGGAACAATGAGAGAAATATTTTAAAATATTTTAATTTTTATTTATTTATGTATTATTATTTATTTTTTCAATGTAATCAATTTAATTTATTTTCCAACATACATTGAAAAGTTCAAATAAATTGATCGCTATGAGTTCAATTACCTGCACCTCATTCATCCCGACAAAGTACCGCTTTTAGGCGATGGGGCACAATTATTGTCAAATGTTAGTCTTTGCCACTTTAAGAAACTGTTTTGAATTTTCTTGAATAAGAAGACATTTTAACCATTTAACTGCCAAACTCTGGAAATCACGTATTTAAACATTTGGCCAGAAAACTGGTCCCTCTTTCAATAAATTTCAATCGATTTAAATGACCCTCATCCTGCCAAAAAACTCTCAAACCTGGGACTTCGCAAGCTTCCAAGTGTGAGAGTTTTTGCCAAGATGAGGGTCATTTAAATCGATCTATAATTGAAGCAAGATTTTTTTTTCTTTTTGTGCCAAATTAATTTTTTTCCCCAGCGTACGGTAGTTGATTGGTTAAATCAACCCTTGTTCGATGATACTATTTTTAAATTAAACACATTTTAAAAATCTATTTTTAGCATCCAAATCATCCAGACCTAAAACCGAATTGATGCGACGGGTCACATTTCATTTCCAAAAATAGATGCGAATTACATTATAATTACGTTATAAAAGATCATAAGAGTAAATTACGATGATGGCCCGTGAGAATTACCGACACTAAAAAAAAAAAAAAAAAAAAAAGAAAGAAAGAAAAATTATGAGAAACTTATTTTTTCTTTCTTCATCTGTGTGACTGACTAGAGCTACACCATTTTTACATTGACTGAGTGAGACAATCTTTTATATATATTTTTTTTAACATTAAGTCCACAATAATCGTAATGATAATAATGGTAATAACAATAAACAAGAATAAAAACAATAACCAAATGATAATGATCATAATAACAATAATAATAATGATGTTGTTGATGATGATGAGGATAATGATAATAATAATGATAAAGATAGTAATAATGATAAGATGAATATAATAATAATAATAATAATAATAATAATAATAATAATAATAATAATAATAATAATAATAATAATAATATAATAATCTTGATAATAATGATGATAATAATAATATAATAATAATAATAATAATAATAATAATAATAATAATAATAATAATAATAATATAATAATAATAATAATAATAATAATAGATTGTAAAACAAAGCCAAAATCCAATGAAAAACGTGTGGTAAAGAATTTAATCAATATCATATAAATATATATGTGTGTGTGTGTGTGTGTGTGTCAAAGATTATGGAATGTGTGTGTAGTTATCGTTTACTTGTAGTTAATTGCTTGCTGACCTCTGACCTTCGTAATTCATCAATACAAAATATTCGGTAAAATTAGCTTCATTAATAACATCTGAAAGGACAAGTAAGATAATATTTATAGTTTGAAGATAAGCTTCATCACTCATACTAAAAATCCCCAAAACAATTAAATTTTTTTTAGAGAAGAAAATATAATAAAATGAAATAAATACGACAAAAACAAATCCAATAGTAATCAACAATTGAAAATTGATAATATAATATAATATAATGAAATGAATGGATGAAAACTAAAGAAAATAAAACTAATTTAATAAATCATGAACCATCAAACCAAAAAACACGGAAAAATAAAATACAAAACAAAATAAAACAAAACGTCTATGAATGAAATAAACAGGTACCGTAAATAAAGAAAATTAAAAAGAATCCTAAATCCCATCTTTCGCTCTCAAAACTAAAAAAAAAAACAAAACAAAAAAAAAAAAAAACAATAACAAAACAAACAAAATAAATAAATAAAAACATAAAACAAAACAAAACAACCCCCCCCCCCCCCACCAAACAAACAAATAATAATAATAATAATAAATAATAATAATAATAATAATAATAATAATAATAATAATAATAATAATAATAATAAAATAATATATAATAATGATAATAATAATAATGATAATAATAATAATAATGATATATAATAATAATAATAATAATAATAATAATAATAATAATAAATAATAATGATAATAATAATATGATAATAATAATAATAATAATATGATGATAATAATAATAATATAATAATAATAATAATAATAATAATATATAATAATAATAATAATATAATAATAATAATATAATAATAATAATATATAATAATAATAATGATAATAATAATAATAATAATAATAATAATAATAATAATATAATAATAATAATAATAATATAATAATAATAATAATAATAATAATAATAATAATAATAATAATAATAATAATAATAATAATAAAAATAATAATAATAATAATATAATAATAATAATATAATAATAATAATAATAATAATAATAATTATATATAATAATAATAATAATAATAATAATAATAATAATAATAATAATATAATAATAATAATAATAATAATAATAATAATATTGGAATTGAAAATAAATTCAAATCAATCACAATTTAAAAACGTTAAGTGTTTGGCAGTTGAGGACATCACATTCCATCTCGTTTATGAAACCGTTAACTCACTCAACCCTAACACCGACTATATCCGTAGTTTACCCCGGGCTACTTTTACCCTATTTATTACATTTTTATGAGACAAATTATAGGCGTAGTATCAAAGCTAATGTTTTTAGTTTTTGCATGTTAATGGTAGTTGAAAAAAAATATCTATCTATGTACATGCTCATTTTGAATACATTTTTTTTTTCAATTTTGAAAAGTAGCAAAAATCTATAGGATTGAGTGAGTTAATCAAATATGCTATCTCCCACTTTATAATTTGAACAATAACACCACTTTTCAGTATCAAGGTCAAGGTCACCGAGAGATAATGCCGAATAGAAACGACGAGTCACATTCATTAATTTATGACGTTTTCGACAATGGAGATACCTCCGCCGAGGCCATAAGAATAAAATTATGAAAGAAAAGCAAAACTATAACAAAACAACAACAACAAAGTAACCCCTCCCCCAAATAAAAACACCCACCAAAGAAACCCAACAAAAAAACAAAAACAAAAAAAACACACAAAAACAACCAAAAAACATCCTCCCCCCCCCCCCTCACCAAAAAAGAACGAACTAACCCCCCCCCCCCCCCCCCCCGGCCAAAAAGAAAAAAAAAATAGATTAAAAAAAAACCCCAACCCAAACAAAAACCCCCTTGAAATAAAAATGAAACTGAAAATGATCCATCAAGTAATCTGAAAACCACTGTGAATAAAACTGTCTGTAAGAGATCAAGTGCCCGTGTTATAATGGTGATATGATTTTAACAAAGAAAAATAAAGCATTGCAAAATGTGATATGGTACGATTTGAGTTTATTAACAAAACAACAACAACAACAAAAAAAAAAAAAAAACTTTAAAAAAAAAAAAAAAAAAAAAACCATCCAAAAACAAAACAAAAAACAACAACCCCCCCCCCCCCCCCACAACAACGCCCCCCCCCCCCCCCCCCCCCCCAAATTAAAATAAAAAAAACCCCAAGAAAAAACCCCCAATAAAGCAAAAATAAAATAACTACGAAAGAAGCAAAAATAAAACCAAACTTAAGAGATGGCAAACAAAACACAAACTTTTGATAACATTTATATTGTGACAAATTCCATAACCCGTCTCTGTCTGGTTTGTTACCCTTAACCTCTAATCGGTATAATATCGGTATGATTTTGGTGCTTAATATTTAATTTACCTAAAACTTAATTTAAGTTTGTAAATTTTTTCTGAAGTGCCATTTATTTAACCATGTTTTTTAACTCCCTCCTTTCAGTATTTTCCAAAATGTGGCAGGGTTACCCAGCAGAAAATGAATTTTTAAAACTCAAACAATCTCTTTAAAAAACAATTTTATGGTCTTATTAATTAAACATTTCAAAGAAACTGTGCCATAATGTCTGTCAGATTGAGTATAAAATTATTATTTTTCAATTAGGAAAAGAAAAAAAAATCTACGTTGTCTAAAAAAAAAAAAAAGCTAAATTTTATAAATATTTTGCAGACAGATTGTTGCTATTTCTCCGGAATCTTATTCTTGCAGTCAAAGCACAATGAATGCCATTTTCCTCTATGTAGAACAGAGCATTGGGTCTTCATTGCCCTTGTCTCATTCTTAAACGGGAGGAAACGAATAAGTACATATTTTGCACTGTAAACATTTAATAGATACCAACAGAGTATATTGATTGGCTGATATTTTTAGATTAAAAGAGTCATTGTCATTGAGCATGATAGCTATGCGAATTTCTTGGCCAGACGGGCATTTTATCGATTGAGAGAGAGAGAGAGAGAGAGAGAGAGAGAGAGAGAGAGAGTAATACAATGATTTGAATGCACGGCATTCATCTACATACAATACTGACTTTAAATAACAAAATAATGATATTATTGTAAACAAGAGTTTGCAATGAACACAACACATAATTTATAATGAAACACATAATAATATATTATTGTGATAAATAAGGGTTTTTGGTTGATGGCAGGGAGAGATGCGACTTTGTGCCGGATACTCTTCAATATGAAAAAGGTCCACTAAGGTGGACTTGTTGTGCGAAATCTTTTGATCATAGATTAATAATATGATGATGTATCAAAGAATGATACATAAATGGTATCATAACAATGGTATATTTATATTACTTTGATTAAGAAAACAAATATAAAGCAAAATAAACGAAACCAAAGCAAATAAATACACGAAAAATACTACTAGTAGTAGTAGTAGTAGTCGTAGTAGTAGTAGTAGTAGTAGTAGTAGTAGTAGTAGTAGTAGTAGTAGTAGTAGTAGTTGTTGTAATAGTAGTAATAGTAGTAGTAGTAGTAGTAGTAGTAGTAGTAGTAGTAGTAGTAGTAGTAGTAGTAGTAGTAGTGGTGGTGTGGTGGCAGATAGTAAGTAGTAGTAGTAGTGTAGTAGTAGTAGTAGTAGTAGTAGTAGTAGTAGTAGTAGTAGTAGTAGTAGTAGTAGTAGTTGTAGTAGTAGTAGTAGTAGTGGGAATAGTAGTAGAAGTTTGAGAGTAGTGCAGGAAACGTCATTTGTATTAACTATGTAATAAGTAACATAAAAATAACAACATTAATGTGTAATTGGTTTATAACATGTTTTATAACATAATATCACAATATGACAACAATACTGGTGTATTATGACCCCGTAACTATATATATATATATATATATATATAATATATTATATATATATATATATATATATATATATATATATATATATATATATATATATTCACAATATGGAACTATGTAAATATCAATACCGATCTTTGACAACACTTTGTATTGAAATAAAACTCTAAAGTAGAGCTCCCAGAGATGGAAACAGATGAGTTGATAAATGTATTTCTAGGATTCTGCGCTTTACTTTTATTTAGCTCCATATCATATTTACATAGCAATTTTTAGATCAACTCATAAACATTGAAAATAAATATGAGTAGGCAATCAAGAACTCATTTTCACCTGAGTCGAGTAAGATTTCGTTGAGGGATGGAGACACATTGATTGAAAAGTAGGTATTTGATTATTTTCAGTGACCAACAGGTTAATGGTAAGTAAGTGAGAGGGAGGGGGGAGGGTGATTTTGATATGCATATTAACACTGAGATTAATATTTGTTGTGATATTTTGAGATGAATAGTATATATGTATATACTTTACTACTAGGAGTCCACTGTTGTGGGTTTGCCTATGTTTTGTAAACGATCTTTGAAAAATGAACATAATGAAATAAATTAACTGTACGATGGAGACTCAAGAAAATGCCCCAACATAATCCATAAAAAACATTAAACAAAAATCTTCTTCTTCTTCTTCTTCTTCTTCTTCTTCTTCTTCTTCTTCTTCTTCTTCTTCTTCTTCTTCTTCTTCTTCTTCTTCTTCTTCTCATTCATTCATCATCATCATCATCTTCTTCTTCTTCTTCTTCTTTCTTCTTCTTCTTCTTCTTCTTCTTCTTCTTCTTCTTCTTCTTCTTCTTCTTCTTCTTCTATCTTCTTCTTCTTCTTCTTCTTCTTCTTCTCTTCTTCATTCTTCTCTTCTTCTTCTCTTCTTCTTTCTTCTTCTTCTTCTTCTTCTTCTTCTTCTTCTTCTTCTTCTTCTTCTTCTTCTTCTTCTTCTTCTTCTTCTTCTTCTTCTTCTTCTTCTTCTTCCTCTTCTTCTCTGACATAAAATTGAACGCACCTACGTTTACAAATTCTTTGCGAATACTCACGCCAGTCTCAGACTAGCATGTTCTGTTAAAGGAACTTAATAGAAACATTGAATATGATACATTTTAAAAAGAGGAACACAACAATAGATATTAACCCAAGTGATGTTTTCAATCATAATGGGGGGTGGGGGGGGGGGGGGGGCTTCTGTGGGTTTTGGCCCTTATTTTTCCTTGAAAATGTTGTCCTTAAGGCACACATTTCCACACGTTGTGTATTTGTATTTATGTTATGGCGAACTGATACATTATATATGTTAAGACAGTGGAATCCGCATGAAATCAACACTCTTAAAGTCATTTTCTGCTTTAAGTCAACACCTCTTATTGGTCTAAAATTTTCGTTTTCTTTTCTTTATCCAAGTGTGTTCTATTGATAATGGATAAAGTCAACCTTGTTTAAAATCAACAAATCTCTTTGGTCCGGCGGTGCTGGGCTTTTATCAAGATTCCACTGTACATATATTTAAACAAGGATTGCAAAGAAGAAGAAGAAGGAAAAGAAGATTGTGTAATGTGTCAAATATAGAATAACGGAGTGGATCAAGTATCAAAAGATGATTATTGCAACAAAACAAGAAAAGATCACAATTTTGCTGATGGTTTTGAAACCACCTCATAGACACGCAAAAAAGTCACAGAATATTTAATTCTTTTACAGGCGAAAGGAGATTTCGCACTATTCCTTCTCCCTGTCGTGTATGTCAATTTTTACCAAGTAAAAATAATAATTTTAAAAATCCCAAACAAACAAGACAATGATAAATAATCCCTCTCCAAAAATGAGAAAATAATAATTATAAACAGATAATAAAACCCCCCAAATAAGACACTAAAAAACAAACAAACAAGAAAAACAAAACAAAAAAAACACAACACAACAAAAACAGAAATAACCCCCTACCCCCCCCCCCCCCCCCCAAAAAAAAAAAAAAAAAAAAAAAAAAAAAAAGAATACAACAAACTACAAACCTGTTTTTTTTTTAAAAAGGAAAGGAAAAGGAAAAACAGAAATAACCCCCTTCCCCCCAAAAAGAATACAAGAACCTACAAACCGGTTTTTAAAAAAAGGAAAGGAAAAGGAAAAACAGAAATAACCCCCTTCCGTCCCCAAAGAATACAAGAACTTACAAACCGGTTTTTAAAAAAAGGAAAGGAAAAGGAAAAACAGAAATAACCCCCTTCCGTCCCCAAAAGAATACAAGAACTTACAAACCGGTTTTTAAAAAAAGGAAAGGAAAAGGAAAAAACAGAAATAACCCCCTTCCGTCCCCAAAAGAATACAAGAACTTACAAACCGGTTTTTAAAAAAAGGAAAGGAAAAGGAAAAACAGAAATAACCCCCTTCCGTCCCCAAAAGAATACAAGAACTTACAAACCGGTTTTTAAAAAAAGGAAAGGAAAAGGAAAAACAGAAATAACCCCCTTCCGTCCCCAAAAGAATACAAGAACCTACAAACCGGTTTTTAAAAAAAGGAAAGGAAAAGGAGAGTATAAGAATATAGACCGGTCTAGATGAAGAAAAAAAAACAAAACCCAACAAATAAACAAAATATTTATATGTTTCACAGATGATGCATAATCATCATGCATAATAGATAGCTGTAGACATGAGTAATATTATATAGTAAGGAATTTATCAAAAATAGAAACAAGAATATCATAGATAGTCAAAAACATTATAAATATGAACATGAATAACCACGTTTGTACAATCGACAAATACCATGTGATGCATACTTTAAAAATTCCGTTCGGATAACATTAAACAAAATACCATCAATCTTCATATTATTTGGTTTTGAAACGCTAACTCAAGTAATATAATCTTTAATTCTATCCGTTAGGCTTAAATTGAATTAAAAGCATCACGTTCACCTCGATATAATACATACACACTTCCAAGGATTTTGGAACCAGAAAAGAAGAGAATGTGACGCCACGAGAATTCTTCCCTATTGCAGAACAAACTGTGTGGTTTAGCGGGTCAACCAAACAGGTTTTTTTTTCCAATAGCGAATATGATTTGTGATTAGTCATCTGGAATCGGTCTTAGGTCCGGGTGAACTTGATGTTTAAAGTTTCATTTTAAAGATTGAGCTCCCTACCTTAATTGGATTCGGTAGTCTGATGTCACGCCGCCCGGCAACGGCGGCCATCTTGGTTCTAAACAAAGAAAATCATTACTTTTTATTCTTCATGCTGGCTAGAACTTTTCATATGCCTTGTGATCAGAATGTGTAAAAGTCAAAACATGATCAAATTTATGTGTTTTTTTTTCCTCTGGATACGCTTTTATGCTCGCGAGAGAAATATTTCATACTGGCGTCCGCCATTGTTCCGATAGTTTAGAGCCAGTGTTACTAAGTTACCATGCGTCATTAGGAAGGAAGTGACGTTACGACTGTTGAAGAGTATTGGGGTTACTTACGCCAGCAAGGGCTACTTGGGCCAATTCTTTATTTAAAGAAAAGATTAGGCTATGATTTTACGAAGGGTATGGTTAGAATCAGGTTTGCAGTTTGGTCTGTTTAGACTAACCAAAGAAGAAATACGGTCACTTTGATTTAATCATTAGGTAAAATTAATTAAAACAAAAAGCCTGGCGATATATAATGCAAAGATTTCCTTTATATATATATATATATATATATATATATATATATATATATATATATATATATATATATATATATATATATATATATATATATATATATTTTATTTTTTTATTTTTTAACATTTTTTTAAATATAATAATTATATATAACAAATTTTGTACATGGTATTTGTGACCGATCGACTCAATACGGTTTTGTGTTAGAGTGAAATAGATGCGGAAAACTTGGATTTTGGCCTTAACTTGTGACAACTGACAAATCCAATATTGAAAGTAAAGAATAGATACACCTTTATAACGCTTCTCAGATAAAAAAATATCATGTGATTATGAACATTTTTGGCATAAATTTTAATTTCCAAAAACATCATTTACTCCGGCATAAATCCGGATAGAGAGTGTGGGTCACATTTTTAGAATCAATGGCAGAAATATAAAACAACATCTTTTATTGAAAGAAACTGGGCAAGTGTTAATGTGACAGGAAAAATGATTTGATTTTAGACTTTGTAATTTTTAATTTTTTTTTTGGTTTCTCTGACAACCATGATCAATGATCTTTTGAAGTCATGAAAATTGACTTGTATACTTTTAACAAAAGAAAAACAAACAAACAAAAAACAACAACAAAAATGAAAAAAAAAGAACAAAAATAAACAAACAAAAAATAATCAACTAAAACATAACAAATAAAAAAAATAAAATAAACAACCCCCCCCCCCCCCAAAAAAAAAACAAAAAAAAAAAAAAACGAAAAAAAACCCCAACAAATAAACAACCCCCGCCGCCCCAGAAACTACAACAAAAACAAACAAAACAAAACATATATTATTATCATAATCAATGGAACATGAAAAGTATAGACTAGATAGTACTCGGAAATGAATGGTGCTAATGTGCGCTTGTGAATTTGAAGTTATATTACGAAATAATATTATAACGAATGCTGAGTAGATTCAAATTAACATGGTCATCATAATATTCATCAGATGGGAAACGATCTGAATCTGAAATCTGAATAGATATTTAAATCTCTCGTCACCAGCCATTTTCAGGATTTCCCCCCAAAACTTCACACCCGACTAACAAAAAAATAGATATTTTTTTTCACTCTGACACGATAGCAGTAAAATTCTTGAGAAACATAGTTTCTTCAGCAAAACATGCTTTACAACACACTGTTCATTTCCATTAAATTTTATGATGTACAAAAGAAATTTGACTAAGAAAAATGTTGGTTTATCGTAACGAATGTGACGATTTTCCTATGGTTGGCAAGGAGAGGGTTAAGGCCCATGTATGGGCCTCTATGAATGCAAGTCTTTTAAAACATTAACCCTCTCCTTACCATCTACAGCAAACTCGTTACATTTGTTACAACACAGTGTCTATACATTTTTTCTTCTTCAGATTTCTTTTGCACATCATAAACTTTGAAGAATGATCTTTGTTTAATTAATAAGAACATAAAGTGGTTTTGTAGAGACATTGTTTGAGTTTAAAAAGGCAATTTTTCTGCTGGGTAGGTAAGCCTGCCATTTTTGGGAAGATACTGAAAAGGCTCGGTAAGGAGAGAATTAATAGTACGAAACTAAATGATGGTTAGTTGGGTAAGGAGAGAATTAATAGTACGAAACTAAATGATGGTTACTTTGGTAGTCATTTTAAGGAGGCATCAATTTAATTATTGAGATGAACTGGATACATAAGGTCTATTTACTCTTTATAATAATATTACTATTAAACCCTTTGAAATAACATGACCACAACGAAACATTTACACTCAGAACTTTCACAAAAATATGGGTAATATTGTATGTGAGTGTTCGATGGTAGTGTTGTTGCTGGTGGTGAACAATAATTTGATTGAAAAAATCCCCCCCCCCCCAATACAAAATACAAAATGAAAAAAAAAGAAGAAAAATAGACGAACATAAACAAAAACAGAACGAACAAAAATAAAAACAACAAAAAAAAAAAAACCCCGTCAAATAAGCAAAAAGAAAAACAACCCCCCCCCAAAAAAAAACCAAAACAAAACGAAAGCAACCCCCAAGAAAAAACAAACAAACGAAAAAACAAACAAAAAACAACAAAAAACAACCCCACCCCCCCCAAAAAAAAACAAAAAACAACAAAACAAAACAAAAAGAAAACAACAACAACGACAAACAAACCACACATTCATTGTACAATTGATGGCTTCATGTGATAAAGGAATGTAATGAAGCAGTAATCAGACTCCTTTCATAGTGTTTTAGTTTTTTTATAATTGAAATTGTGACCCAGCGTCAATTTAGTATGACGTGTGGCTAAATTTAAATGTCGAAAATTAAAGTTTCAGAGAAAACGACTAAGTTTACAACAACAAAAAAGTTTAAAATAGTTTCAGAGAGAGAGAGAGAGAGAGAGAGAGAGAGAGAGAGAGAGAGAGAGAGAGAGAGAGAGAGAGAGAGAGAGAGAGAGAGAGAGAGAGAGAGAGAGAGAGAGAGAGAGAGAGAGAGAAGAGTGTGTGTACAACATTTCCCATTTTACTGTGCTGATGATAAAATTATTAGCTGTCTAGTGTGTAGTGTGTACCTTGGATAACTATTTTATTATTATTATAATATAATTTATACGATAGCCTCGTAATGAATATAGGGCTAAATGAGTTTTCTTATGTTTCACTCATTCTGCCGTTGTTTTTAAAAACACAGTATATGCAATGTTAACCAAATAGCACATACTGTGTTCTTTAATAAAACGGCAGCACATGTGTTGATAACGGTGTAAATTGGGTCATAATCCTAGTGAAAAGGCTGGATTAATCATAGCTTTTATATTATTATATTTATACATAGAATGATGATTCAATGGGAAAGATCTATATTCATGTTTTCGTCCAACCAGGTCACCAATCACATGATTTGTTGCTGTCCAATGATTGGATATTTCTTAACAAATGTAAATACACTGCTTTGTTTATGAAAGTTGTAAATATACACACGTGACCAATCGTGATGTTAGATATTTAAAAGCTGTGAACCATTTTCAATAAGTGGGTCACTTTGAGCACATTTTGCAATGTGACCAATGACATCGAGCCAGTGACATTATTATGAAGTCCTAGCATCGAGCACATGGAAAGTTAATATAGATAATTCCCATTAAAATTAGAATGGGGGGGGGGGGGGGATGAGACGTATGAAATAGTAAATTATAAACACATTAAATGAAAGCATCATGGTCAATGAAATATTAATCAATTTGAGTTATCAACAAAATGCATAAGGATCAAACTAACAAACAAACAAAGAAAAATATACAAGTACTCTAAATAGGACTTCCGAGCTACTGATGAATAACACCCCTCTCTCTCTCTCTCTCTCTCTCTCTCTTCTCTCTCTCCCTCTCTCTCTCTCTCTCTCTCTCTCTCTCTCTCTCTCTTTCTCCTCTCTTTCATTACCTCACTTGCTTGTTCTCTTTCCATCTATTTCTTTCTCTCAATCCCACAAACAATAGTTTTAAAACTTGGTGATGAACATAGTATGATACATGAGGGGTTAAGGTATTTAGTTATCAGTATATATCTTTATTTTAACCCATGGAAACACCTGGAGGTGTTTTTTTTCTTTCTCTCCCTTACTTATCGTACCACTAATGTAAAGGAACATCTTTACATAATATTATAAGCCAAATTAACAATAATGAAGGGTCCTAAATTTTCCTCACATTTGCCATATTCAAAGAAAATATTTGACTCTCTTGTTGTCGTCAGAAAAGAGATATGTATAATCAAATAACAGTTTTTTCCCCTCTAAATCTTACATTTGAAATTTTACCTTCATCAAGTATTCGACTGGTCGTATGTAGACTTAATCTATTTACAAACTAATCCGTGACACACTTCAACCTTTCAATGTAATGAATGAGAATGAAAACTTATCCAAATTATGAAAATGTAAAATTAATCATCTTGAAGAAAAAAAAAGAATATTAAAATGAGTTGGTTACATTTTGATTAGTAAATCAATCATAATTAATGTTTGGAAAGAAATCAATTCATGTTTGAGATCACGTGATTAAAAACACCAAAAAAAAGGAAAAACAAAAGAAAGAAAATAACAGGTGACATAAAGTTCTATACTGTCAACAACATATTCATCAATAAATAAAAAAAGTGATCACAAAAGAGCACAAAACACAAATAGATACGATTGAAAAAGTATATCATTTAAATATGCACGAAATGATGTATACATATATGCAGGTCTAACATCCGAACGCAATTATGGGTCTGATTTGACATTGTTGTTATGGATAATGTGTTGAGTCCTTTTTTGAGTTATCCATTACAAGAATGAACCCGAAATGAATTGGATTATCAGACCTGCAAATAAGTGCACGTCGGTACCAAACTGTTTAAATTTAAAACCATCAACTTGAGAGAGAAAGAGTGAAATGACAAAGGACAAAACTATAATCTCGTGATACATCTTTTTGAATTCAAATGAAACATTAATAATAATAATAATAATAATAATAATAATAATAATAATAATAATAATAATAATAATAATAATAATAATAATAATAATAATAATAATAATAATAATATCAATAATAACAATAACAATAATTTTAACAATAACAAAGATAACAATAATAACAATAAAACAAACTGGAAAGTTCCCCACACCAAATATTTTTTATAGGAAATTACCAATCGAAAATATTTTCATAGCTTTTGGCTTTCTTTCTGACGCAGTTAAACATTTTATATCAATTTGAAATCATTGTTTTAATTCAAGTTATAACATTATAAAAAATCTGTATCAATTAAATATTTATTTTCACTCAACTGCGGGAACTTCTTGAATTATTTCATTGGATAAGGCAGGGGATCTAGGTGACCTTGGTGACCTTGGTGATCTTGGTGATCTGGCCGGCGAATCTGATTGGTCATTACCTGTGATGTCATCACAAATGGCGGGAGGTTGGAGTGGAGGTGCTGGCTTCCTGCCTGATGATATCAGGAGCTCTTCCTTGAAAGCCTGACCAACAAACAAAATGGATGTTCAAATTTCACTAAAACAACCAAAAAACAAAAACAAAAACAAAAAACAAACAAAACCAACAAAAAAAAAAAAACTCTAATAAAACAACTAGGGGTCGTTTTCATGAACGCAGACTAGTGCTTAGTCTTTGACTATCTGTGACTTTAGTCAAGGACTTGAAAAAATCGGATTTTATGTGAGCTGACTAAGCAAGTCCGATACTAAAATCACGGCACCTTCGGGCTAAGTTTGGCCAAGTTTTAGTAATTTGTTGAGGCAAGACTTCATGCTTTATTCTGAGACTAGTAACAAGAAAACGTCATACGGTCAACAAGACAGCAGCTATTTTTAGATTGAGTGAGATTCGATTTGGAAAGAAAATACGTCGGTTACGAAAGACGGAGGCAAAAAGTGTCCTGTTGCCATTGACACTGGCTTAAAAAACTATAAGATAAGTGCAGATCGTTGAAAGTACACAATCTTATGAGTAAAATCTAAAAAACACAACAACTTTGAATCTACTGGCTCGCGAGCTGCGAGTGAACGAAACTCCGAAATCGAAGGGTTTGCGTCAAAGAACAAACCCCAAAAAACTGATTAGAAAGTATAGTGGAGACAAATGTTATTCTGCTGGCATTGTAACTGACTGAAATAATGTGATTAATCAGAACACACTTGCTCTTTTGTTTGTTTGTTTTTGTTTGTTTGTTCAATTCCTTTTAGTTCTCAATGAAACTTTCATTGGCCTAAATATGGAATTGACAGTTGACTATGGACATCATTGTTGTCTATAATAGTCCTCAGTCAATAGCACATGATTTGATTCATCATGACAAAAGTGAGTTAAGATATAGAAAGAACGAAATATTATTTATACCGCATGTGTTGCTAATTTCCTCTTTGGAAATCTTTTGCGTTGACAATATGAAGGCGGGTATCTAACCTGCCATCATGTACTAGAGCGCGGGATGTTACCAGCTCAGAACAGCCGAATTAGTCACCCTCCGTACAACGCCCACTTCTAGGCAAGAGACTAGCTTGTCCGAGACAAAAAAGATTTCATGAAATCTGATTTTTTTCGTCACTTGCTCCGTTTAGGCAGAAGACTAGCTACTAAATTATAACTAAATCTAGTCCTCTTTCATGAA
>NC_088366.1:59621059-59653559 GCF_034508935.2 Berghia stephanieae | reverse complement strand
AAAACAACAAAACAAAACAAAAAACAAAAACAAAAACAAAAACAAAAGAAAGCAAAAAATAAAACGAACCAAACAACTATGGTTCAGTATTTAGCTGTTATTTTTCCTCAAAGAATAAGAATAAGAAAAAAAAAGAGCATTGATTATTTGATGATTTTGATCACAAGAAAATAAGACAGATTTGACAGTGATCGAAAAGTTATTTAATGAAATCATTGAAAGAAAGCGATGTAGTAAAAACAAAAGCATCATTAAATATTCCAGGTTAAGAAATAGATATTTTTATGCAATATTCTTAAATAAATCTCTTTTAAATATCTTAAGCACAAGAATGTAAAATAAAAAAGCACATTGTATCAAGTTTAAGTCATCAAATTTGAGAGTATTCCAAATCTATCATTACATAAAAAGCTGACGTGTAGAAAATATCAAAATTTACGAGTAATAATGTGATCCATATTATTATAATAGATATTATGTGTAAGCTGGGCAGTGAAAAGTTGGATCAAAATGACTGACCAGATGGCAATGTCTTGATAACCTAATTGCTTTCTTTTTCACTGAATTCAAGACTAAAATCACGCAGAAGACAAAAATCCCACCAAATTTCGCCGTTAACCCTCTCCTTACCAGTCATTTTCATAATTTTCCCCAAAACTTCACACCCACCCAACACAAAACCAGACATTTCTTACTCAAACAGAAAAGCAACAAGCACATTCTATACATAATATTGTTCGCCAATATGAGCTCTATTACAGAATGTCAAGTTTTTTATAGTTATAGAAAAAAAGAAATGAAATCTGGACGAGAAAATCGACGGTTGCATCGTAACAAACGTGACGATTTTCCAGTAGGTGGTAAGGAGAGGGCTAAGTGCCATATTTAGTGTAACATTACTGATTCTATATTTTTAACTCTCTCCTTACCTACCATATTCATGATTTTTCCAAAAATATTATACCTTCCCAACACAGAACTCGCCTTTTTACACTTAAATTCATTACAAATATGTACATATCTACTAGATATGCATATTTTTATGCAGCATAGCAAGCTTTATAAAACAACGATTTTTCATAAAATGTTGTAATGTACAAAACAAATCTGATTGAGAAACATGTTCATTGTATCGTAACAAATGTGACGATTTTCCTGTAGTTGGTAAGGAGAGGGTTAAATTACAAAAGCGGATTTAAAAAAATAGAATAATAGGTTGTCTCTTTTCACAGAATTTTGAATTAGGTTTGAGGGTTTCAGTTGAACTACAATCAATCACTTTATGCTGATATTATCAACATTAATCAAAATAAAACTTTTAAAAATGTGAATAAATTAAAGAATGGAACAAATAAAGATGAAAACAGGTTCAAAATCAACAAAAAAGTTAAATCACCAACTAACCATTTACTAAACAATAGATACTAGTAGTACTGCTAATAATACTAATAACAATTAAACTACTACTACTACTACTACTACTACTACTACTACTACTACTACTACTACTACTACTACTACTACTACTACTACTACTACTACTACTACTAACTACTACACTACTACTACTACTACTACTACTACTACTACTACTACTACTACTACTACTACTACTACTACTACTACTACTACTACCACTACTACTACTACTACTACCACTACTACTACTACTACTACTACTACTACTACTACTACTAACTACTACTACTACTACTACCACTACTATTACTACTACTACTACTACTACTACTACTACTACTACTACTACTACTACTACTACTACTACTACTACTAATAATAATAATAATAATAATAATAATAATAATAATAATAATAATAATAATAATAAGCGGCCACTTCCGTGTTCATCTGATAGAAAGATATGCAAGGTAATTCAGCTATTCATTTCCAAGGCAGGAGGGTGATCATTAGTAAAAGTGACCTAACCAGCGTGGGGTGTGTTGAAGCCGCCAAATCATGAAATTATGTGCACGTTTTTTAAAAGAGTGTCAACACTGAGATATGTTATTCTGAAATGGTGATCGTGATATTTTATATACAAATATCGAAAACATATAAAAACTAACCACCAATTCCATCTGGGGTTTAGGGAGGTGTTGAATTGTGTGGGGGGAGGGTTGCGGGTTGTGGGGTGTGGGGTGTGGGGAGTGAAGGGAAAAACATATATAATGTGGATGGGGAAAAGATATTTACTTTCAAAAAGTGCATACAATAGTATTCTCCAACCACGAGTTTGATATATTATATTATTGGAACTTAAATATAAACCCAAGAGGTCAGGCTACTGCGTTTGATTTTAAAGAAAAGTTGATGACAGAATTAAGAATAAACTCGAACCATAAACAAGAAGATTGGAATCTAACATGTCAAAAAACAAACAAAAACAAAAAGTTAAACCAAAAACAAAAAATACACAAGAAGCAGACATTAAAAAAACAAATAACAAAAAAAAAAAAAAAAAAAAACCCAAACAAAACAAAACAAAACAAACAAAACAGACAAATAAAAAAGAAGAAAATAACAACAAAAAATCAACAACTCAAAAAACAATCGAACAAAAATCAAAACAAAAGAAAAACAAACAAAACAAACAACAACAACAAAAAATATTTGTTCCTATAGATACTGCAAAATTTAAGGAGTAAAAAAAAAAAAGATTAAACTCTAGATTGTGGAATGTAAGTGGTTGGAAAACACTACTTGTGCAATGCTATAAATTGTATCGGTGATGGATGATGAGCTGGGCGTGGAGCACTGTGGTTGAAACTGTTAAATGACCAATGAACCATGATGGTGGCTAAAGCAACCATATCACCAAGAAATAAATTATGGTTCTCCTTCTCTCTTCTTCTTCTTCTTCTTCTTCTTCTTCTTCTTCTTCTTCTTCTTCTTCTTCTTCTCCTCTCCTCCTCCTCCTCCTCCTCCTCCTCCTCTTCTTCTTCTTCTTCTTCTTCTTCTTCTTCTTGTGGATGTTGTGAAGCTACAGTGGAAACCTCCAATATGATGGAATATTACTCCACAGTTTATAGGTGATTACATTGTAAACTTGTAAATAGTTTGTAACCTGTAATACGTTGTGTTCTGAATACCTAAATGATTCCTCATAATTACTTTAACTATTATTATTGTAATTTGCTCCCTTTGATTGTAAAACTCAATAAATTAATGATTCCCCAATAATTACAAACTATTATGATTGTAATTCTCTTCGTTTCTATGGTAAGATGGTCTTAACTACAAGCAGGTTTACAGGCACATCTGCATAGCTTTCTCAACTATACAACAGAAAACAAGGCTGCACAAATAAACTCACTACACACTTGTATGCTTAAAAACTAAAACTAAAACCAAAATAATACGTCTCGTATAGAATTTTATTTTGTCTAACAGTAAAATAACAAACTAACAAAAAAATAAATGACGGCATGATAAAAGGTTCCTGTCTCAATATGTGACCCATCGTCTCAAAACGGTATTATGTCGGAACGAACCAGATGCTTAAAAGCCGAAGTAAATGTTAAACTGGTCAAAAATATAAATTGTTGGCATTAGCACCTTAAAATATGGTTGTCATTCTCCTCAATAAATCATATAAACTCAACACACGTCTGATATTTCTGGCTATAAATTCAATTTTCAACATCTTAACCAACCCGACTTAATACCGTTTTGAGGCGAAGGGTCACCTATATCTAACTTTTCTTTTAGGTGAGCAAATCCGTAAAGAGGACGAATATTAAAACTATCCTTAAACGTTCAATTATTATCCTTAACTGTGGTCACATTCAAAACGAGAGTAACAACTCTACTGCATCATCTCTGCTAAGTCGCAGAGAACGAGTCAAGCTAACAAGTGTATCGTTTTGAGAAAAGCAGACACGAGCATCTAATTTGACACATTATTTTTTAAATTTTTTTTTTTGAGACACATAAAATGAATTTATTATTTGAGCAACTCGATACGAGACGTATTACTATTGACAATATTGATGAGAGGATGATAAATTTGGAATTGAGAGCAAAGATATATTAAAAAGATATAAAGAGAGAAGTTGTAAAGGTACGCCATACCCTCGGTAACTTCCGCTTCTCGTTGAATGTCGAAGATGTAGCGCTGTACAATTCTTTGCATGGTTTGCTGGCAAATTAAAAAAAATACAATGGAGAGATGTGATTGATAAGTATGCAAATGGCATAGATTATCTAACGTTTGTAAACCAATCTTTTCATTTTCCACTCTTCATCTAGTTTCTCCTCCTTCTCCTCCACCACCACCATCACCTCCAACTGCTGCTGCTACCGCTACTGCCACTACTACTACTACTACTACTACTACTACTACTACTACTACTACTACTACTACTACTACTACTACTACTACTACTACTACTACTACTACTACTACTACTTTTTCTTTTTCTACTGCTACTTCTTTCTTCAATTACAACAATGAGGCCAAAACAATTTGGAGTACTATATTATGCCTTTTCCGCCACGACATCATAAGATATCGTCGCCGAGGCATTCCACGAAGGAATATAGATAACTCATCAAACAAGATGTCTGATGTCAACAGGAATCACCCATGTTGTCCAGGTGAGAAAATTGGGGTGTTAATAATCTTGCTCAAGGAAAAAAAAACGAAAGTGCCTGAAGTAATTAGAGTATTAGACCTGCAAGCAGTCTTTTGCTACGGGAACCACCTGAGCGAACCAGAAGCAGAGGCAGGCAGAATAAAACCTACATTGACTGTCTGCTAGATGACACAGGAATGGACAACACCCGGGAGCTGCGTACGCTTATGGAGGACAGGACAGAATGGCGAAGACTTGTGGCTCATGTTGGGCGCCCCAAGGGGCGGTCTAAGTAAGTAAGTAAGTAAGTACACCTGCAAAAAATCACACGTCGTCTCAACTCAATTCAACGGAATATTATTAAAGGATTTACCTGGTAAGTAAGATTTTCTTCCTCATTCTCCACGTTGACAATAGCAGGTCGTTTTGAGGGCGTGGCTCTGGTTGGAGTGCCTTCAAATCCTGCGTTGACACGCCCATTTGCCTCATACAACTCTACGGCGGAAATGTCGTCACTAGGATGAGCGCTCTTCAATTGGAGCAATGTATATTTAAAAAAATGAGAATGTATTAACTTTATTTCAGTTTTATCATTAGGCCTAACAAGGAAAATTATCAATGCTAGTTAGATATTCCCTTTTATTCGTTTTTTTAATATTAAAATGGAACATCGACCATAGATGCTGACTTGTGACGGTCTCTGGACGCCTTTCTTAACGTCTTCCAAAATATCTCATACATAAATAGTCTTCACTGTCCACGGTAGGCTACGACGGGAGGAATGCTTTATATATATATATATATATATATATATATATATATATATATATATATATATAAAACCAGAGTGACTGAGTCTGTGACTGAGTCTTACATGTTCTGTGTTGCTATAAAACCTTGTTTAGCACTGGGATCACAATACGCTTCAACAGTCTTAACGTCACTTCCCTCGTAATGACGCATTGTAACTTAGTAACTGGGTCTAAACTATCGGAACAATGGCGGACGCCATTATGAAATATTTCTCCGACGAGCATAAAAACGTATCCAGAGGGAAAAAAAATTAAAAATCTGATCATGTTTTGACTTTTACACATTCTGATCACAAGACATATGAAAAGTTCTAGCCAGCATGAAGAATAAAACGTACCGATTTTCTTTCTTTAGAACCACGATGGCCGCCTTTGCTGGGCGACGTGACATCAGACTATTGAATCCAATTGGTAAAAGATATTGCTCTACATACCCCCCCACCCACTTGAAATACATGCAAAATATAATCTTCTCATCATCTCACTTTGCTATTAATAACTATTAACTATAAAACTATTATTTATTTACTACTCACCCCTCCGCCCTCGAGAGAAGCTTGTTTTCTCACAGGAGAGTTCTTGATATTGGGCACACCGTTGTCTAATGCTTGTGGCCGTCCACGGCGTGGGGGCATCGCTGGCGGCTCTTCAAAATCATCCAAAGCTTCTGCAAAACAAGATATTATGGTTTGCGGTAAGCGGAGGAATGCAAATACAATTAATTAGGAATATTTGAACATTTAAAATGCGCATTCCCAAGTATTCGTCGTCCACAATGCGCTCTTGTCCTCGATGTTTCAATAGAACCAGATTTCCGTTTCGAACAGTACAGGTTACTTTTAAGGCGTCCTAGTTGTACTGGCACTCTCACAATTTCCGTCACTGCCTATAGCTAGGCATTCATTCACATCTGAATATCGTGTTAACCCTCTCCTTACCTATCAATTTCAGTATTTTTCCCAGAATGGCAGGCTTACCCAGCAGAAAAATTGATTTTTAAAACTCAAATAAGCTCTCTACAAAACAACGTTATGTTCTTATTAATAGAAACAAAGATCATTCTTCAAAGTTTGTGATGTAGAAAATACATCTGAATAAGAAAAATGTATATTGTAGCAATGACTATGAAAAATGTTTTTTTCTCTTTTTGAGGAAAATTTTTGTCTGTAATCAAAGCCCTATCTCCACTGAGTAAAAATGTTTTTGAATTTTGAAAATCCATTCATAAATAAACAAGTTATGCAGTTTCAAAGGTGTCATTTATTTGGATGACCCGCAAAGAGGAAAAAAAACGCGAAAATATGGGACGCTTTTTCGGCATTTTTTTCGACCTTTGGTTGTATCTTGCGTAATAAGTGGATTAAAAGATTGAAACTTCGCAATTTTATGGCAAATTTGATAGAGAATATGATGAAAACATTAGAAGAGTTCTAACTTATATAATTTTAGAGCTGGATAGTATACAACACACACACACACACACACACACACAGAGAGAGAGAGAGAGAGAGAGAGAGAGAGAGAGAGAGAGAGAGAGAGAGAGAGAGAGAGAGAGAGAAATTAGTATAACACACAGAGAAATATATTAAGAAATGAGTATATAACACACACACACACACACACACACACACACACAGAGAGAGAGAGAGAGAGAGAGAGAGAGAAAGAAGGAGAGAGAGAGAGAGAGAGAGAGAGAGAGAGAGAGAGAGAGAGAGAGAGAGGGGGGGATTGCGTACATAAACGAAAGAAATATAGAAGGAAAAGAGAAATTGGACAAGGGGACAAAGGTTACTGATGGAACGTGACTTGTAACACAATAATTAAACCCATGCTGAGATTGTAGATCATATTGCAATCGAAAACTTTTAACATTATAATTTCTTAAATTCTTGTAAATTAAACAGTCAAATTATCAGCTGTTTATTGAACCCAAACGCAATGGCAGACGATAAACACCCCTCTGCCAGTGAGACCGCGCAGACATTTTGACTAGTCATGAACTTTAAGACTCCTTCCGCACTAGGACAAAACTGTCCCAGGACAAATTTGTCCTGTCCCACTGGAGAAAACTTCTATTCAAAAGGGGTTCCGCACTAGGACAGGACTGTCCCGGGACACGCCTGCGCGAATGCATTATTATTATTTTATTTTTTACAAGATTCAAAAGTTTATTTGTAGGCAATTGTCAATATAACTCATACAAGAATATAATATTTTCATCAACAAATCAAGTAAATAAAATCAATAATAAAGCAAGGCAAACAATGATAGTAATAATGATAATAATAATAATAATAATAATAATAATAATAATAATAATAATAATAATAATAATAATAATAATAATAATAATAATAATAATAATAATAGTAATAATAATGATAATTATAATGGTGATAATAATAATGTAAAATCTTCTAATTAATAGATTAGTGATTTAATAGTTTGAATTATAAATTAATAATTTAAAAAATAAGTCCTTGGTACAACTCTAATAATTCACATTTTATGAATCAACATAAGATACGACATGACGATAATGATTTTTTACACTGTACAATGGGATTTGTTTACATAAGATTTATATAATCATGAAATATTCTTATAGCAAGAGTAATATTATTGCTGCGACTACTACTACAACTACTACAACTACTACTACTACCACTACCACTACTACTACTACTACTACTACTACTACTACTACTACTACTACTACTACTACTACTACTACTACTACGACTACTACTACTACTACTACTACTACTACTACTACTACCACTACTACTACTACTACTACTACTACTACTACTACTACTACTACTACTACTACTACTACTACTGCTGCTACTACTACTACTACTACCACTACTTCTACTATTACGACTACTACATCTACAACTACAACTACTACAACTACTACTACTACTACTACTACTACTACTACTACTACTACTACTACTACTACTACTACCACCACTACAACTACCACCTCTTCTACCACTACTTCTACTACAACAACAACAACTACTACTACTACTACTACTACTACTACTACTACTACTACTACTACTACTACTACTACTACTACTACTACTACTACTACTACTACTACTACAAGTAATGGATGAAATAGAGGTTGCATATTTCTGTGCTTTACTACGTGGAAAAAAAAGACAAATTGAAAGAGAAAACAATATTGGGTGCATCCTTTAATGACCCAAAGATTGCTCAAGGCTCAATTCCGTAGACTCTATGGTGATCTCCGATCTTATCTTAAAATTACTTTCTTGGAATCACCTCATTTTACCCAGGTGCAAATGAGTACCAGTTCGCTGATGAAAGTAATCTTTGACGGACTAGCATCATTCAAGAGGATAATAGAAAGTCAGCATGGCTCGGTGGTACGGTCTTTGCTTCGTACCCGAAAGGCATCAGTTCGATCACCCGCTGATGCGTTGTGTTGCCTTGAGTAAGTCACCTCGCTTAGCTCAATTTGCGGCGCTGCACTGCGGCTAACGCCTGGGTTATACCTCGCCCTAGCTCAATTTGCGGCGCTGCATTGCGGCTGATGCCTGGGTTATTCCAGTCTTCCCTTGGAATAGACCCTCGAGAAAAATTTCCCCTATGGGATGAAAAAGGGAATTTTATTTTTTTAAATTTTAAACTATTATCTGTCTGCTCAACGCTACAGCAACATGGATAAGTTCCGGATGGATTTATAAGCTTAGGAGGCAAGATGGCCCATGGTTAGCGCGTTGTACTCTGGACTCAGAGGTTCTGTGTTCGATTCCGACCGAAGCCAATTTGTACTTTCTAGAGCAAGAAAATTTACTCCAATCACTCACTCCATTCAGGTGTAAAAGGGTACCTGTCAAGCTGGGATAGTAATCTGCGATAGACTAGCGTCCTGTTCAAAGGTTTTCAAACAAATACGTTAATTGTCCGCTTCACGCTATTGAAACCGGAATAACTCCTGCACCATTGGCTACAAGGCTCTAAGGAGTTAATTTGTCTTACAATGAGTCCAAGTGGCTCAGGACTTACTTAAAAATATTTTCATTGAAAATTCCCGAAATAAATAACGATAAAGATGATTGATCCCACAAGGTACCGAATAGATGTGCGACCGGTTTTAGACACGTTACTACTGTGTCACAAAGTGTGACACTTCTTAAATTATATTTATAAACATACGTTTTTAAATTGCCGAAAATGTTTATGTTGCTATGCCTTCTGTACGTGGTTTCATCACATAGAATTATTTTTTGAATTGTTCTTGCTTTTTTATATTCAGAATTGAAATAAATAAATAAATCATAACTGTGAAATTGAATGTAAGCTTCAGTTTAATATACGAAAACAGATAAAATGGACGTTTCGGGTTTCCCCTTCATCAACAACACATGATGAATTAAAAACTACAGACGAATGAGATAATGTGGTAGTGGCGTTGTTAAGATGCATAAACAAAAACATTGATGGGCAGGAAATTGTATGCTACTTTGTGAGGAAGCGCGAATTAAAACAGAGCAATAGACATTTATAAAAGGTGCGTACTTAATTATGTTCAAAGAGGGGAGGCGGGTAGGAACTGTGTAATGCAGTATAGAAGACAGTGAACTAAAATAAAGTGTGGACTATTGTTGGAAAATAAATACAATGGAATTGGAAATAAATACAAAATGTAAGGGATGTAGGTATTGATATATTAGTGGCATTAGCAGCAGCAGAAGCAACAGTAGAAATAGTAGTAGTAGTAGTAGTAGTAGTAGTAGTAGTAGTAGTAGTAGTAGTAGTAGTAGTAGTAGTAGTAGTAGAAGTAGTAGTAGTAGTAGTAGTAGTAGTAGTAGTAGTAGTAGTAGTAGTAGTAGTAGTAGTAGTAGTAGTAGTAGTAGTCGTAGTAGTAGTATCAGTAGTAGTAGGGATGCAGAAAATAAAGACAGGCATTTCAATTTTGAGACGGCGCCGCCAGGTCTGGGACTTTTTTATCCTAGTGCGGAAGTCTGCTATATTTTTCTACTATCACAAACAATATGAACACGGGACTGGGACAGTCCTGTCCCGTTGATTTTGTAGCATTTCACAACGGCTTGGGACACAACGGGACTGTTTTGTCCCGTCCTAATAGGTGCGGAAGATTTCTCTAAATTCTATATGTTACAGATTTGGGACAGGACTGTCCCAGGACAGTCCTGTCCTAGTGCGGAAGAGGGTTAAAACGAGGTCAACCAATCAGAAAGCGCTTTGCCACGACTCGCTCAGCCGCTGTTTGGTGCCAAATCGTTTTGAACTTGTGATTCGGGCTGTAGGGGGGGGGGGGGGGGGGGGGGGGGGGCAAAATGGCTTTGTCTTTTACCAATGAAGAACAAATTAGGATAGTGTTTTGAAAAATACGGGAAAAGTACTCGTCATATTCATATGAAATTTTACAACCTAAAAGAAGAAATGTTCATGTATTACCTTGTCCGCGACAAAACCTACACGCCCGTTAGTTTTAGAAATATTTTACTCCAAAGAGTAAAAATCTATTTTTAACGGTCTTTTGGTAATTGTACGAGTTTTGTCGCTTGACATAATCTAAAATAACTTTTTTTCTAACTGTGTGCCAACTTTCAGTCATATCTATCGATAAACAGCGTCGTAATTAATTTTTTAAAAATAGCAGATACGAAACGGCTTCGTCCCATATTTTGTCGCGAATTTGGGCACTTCGTGAGCGAAAAAGAGGCCCAAAGATTTGTGGGGGATAGTCATTGCTATATATTGTGTCGTAACAAATGTGCCGATTTTGCTGCAGGTTGTAAGGAGAGGGTTAACCCTCTCCATACCACTTTTTGGAAAACCGTCACATTTGTTACGATGCAACATTCACTTTTCTAATCCAGATTTCATTTCTTTTTGCTATAGCTATAAAAACTTGACATTCTGTAATAGAGCTCATATTGTAGAACAGTATTTTGTATAGAATGTTTCTGTTTGAGTTAGAAATGTCTGTTTTTGTGTTGGGTGGGTGTGAAGTTTTGGAGATATATTCTGAATATAGCTGGTAAGGAGAGTGTTAATACGTGTTAAGTGTCCAACCCACAACGACGGGGTGATAATTTGGTCATCCATAGGGTCACTAACCACACTCCGTAACGCCCATATTTCTCACAAGACGAGACAGACACCGTCGAGTTCAGCCATCCAAACCACATGTAGATTCCAATGTCCAACACTGGACCAGAACTCAATGCTTGACATTGTTAAAATCGGTAGGTTTTATGAAGAAATACAAATACAAAACAGAGCAGTGAAATGTATAAATCAAATGGACAAAGATAAAAAACATGAAACTGATTTAAATCTCGAACGACTACAACAAGAAGAAAGCGTGACAAAGTAACAATATTTTGCAAAGGCCTAAACGATCAAGTTAATTTACTCCTCAGTGCTATTCAACAAGATAAGAGGAAGCCATCAAAGTTTATGATTCCCAATTCAAGAGCGGATTTCCACTTGTACTCGTTCATACCATTGACATTGAGACAATGGAATAGTCTCACATCTCCAATGAAAGAAAAATACTGTGGTCTGTGGAATCTTCAAAATTTGAAGTTACAAACTTAACAGGAGTGACCTTGCTAGTGACGAAAGTTTACCATCAGCAAGGTTGAATAACGTTTCTAAGTCCTTACACTAGAATATGTGATTTAGTGCCACATTTTCATTTTCGACACGATTGACTGAATGTGAGTACTGCCTTATTTTGCTCTGAAGATGGAACCTAAAACAGATCGTTTTATGAACTTTCTCAGAAGTATGCAGGTGTACATTAAGAAAATTGAGCATTACATATAAAATATTACAATATATTGAAAGGGAACAACACAAGATGTTTTTGGATTTGTATTATATAAGGCCTTTTAGATAGCCCAATTCAGTTCTTGACCATTCCAATACTTCCAGCCCCTACTAACGAGTTGAATCCATCTGCTCAATAAATGCTGCAAAATACATAAAATGTTTCAATGAAACAATACAGAAAAAGAGGACATTACAGACAAGAAAGCATAAAAAAAATAATTTTTAAAATAAATGATGCTCCTCCCAATAAAAATCCATAAATAAAATTTAAAATAGAAAGCAAGCAAAACCTCCCCACCCCTCCTTAACCCCCCCCCCCCGCTCCATAACAAAAGAAAGAAAACAAAAAGAAAAAAAAGAGACTCCATCCAAAAAAAAAAAGAGATCAAACAAACAAAAAAAAAACCCAAATGTTTTAAAAAGTCAAACAAAACAAAACAAAAACTAAAACAAAAACAACAAAAAACAACAAAAACAGTAACAAACAAACAAATCCCAAAACAACGAACTCACCGGGTTCATCGTCATCGTCGTCGTTGCAACAACAGCAGAAGAAAAACCTGAAGACTGCCTTTGGTGTTCCGATAATATTCAGAGGAGGAGGTAGGGTGCCGCCTTTCTGGATGTAGTCCATGTACAGCAAACTACGGGCAAATTTCCATTCTCTGTCAGAGTCTTCCTGGATGTTGCGAAAGGTGGAAGAAAAGAAAGGAAAAAAAGGTTAGTCAGGTGGAGCCAGAATCAGAAGAAAATGACTTAAAACATGTTATGTTTGTAAATACAAAAGAAAGAAAAAAAAATTAAAGAAAAGACTTTCTCATATAAATAAGAGGCGGTATATACCATTTCTCAGTTTTATTTTTAAAAAATGCTGTGATCCATTTTTACAAGATGGATGCGGTGCAAGGCACCAAATCAACCAATATAGCCACGCCCCTTTGAGTTACATATTGAAATAGGGCAGTTTTTTGAAATTACATTTTTGTTCCCTATCGCCAGGTTGTTGTTCAACACTTTTCCTGTAAGTTGTTGGATACATGCGGCTATGTGGTCTAGTGGTATGACACTCGCTTTCGGATCGGAAGGTCTTGGGTTCTACCCTCGACTCTGGTGTAAATGAGTACCTGGCTACTATAGGCAGTGACTGGTATTGTGAGAGTGTTGGTATAAAAAGTGTGCCTAACAGGCAAACAGGCGATTCGTATTTTCATGAAATTAAAATACGGTTTCATACGACCTGCTGGGGGGGGGGGGGAATAAATGAAACATTATGGCGCATATTGAGCAGGGCAACTCGGTGGAAATGCTCTATATAAATGTTCAAATATGTTCATATGTGACCCTTCGCCTCAAAACGGTATTAAGTCGGGTTGGTTAAGATGTTGAAAATTGAATTTATAGCCAGAAATATCAGACTTGTGTTGAGTTTATATGATTTATTGAGGAGAATGACAACCATATATGTTAAGGTGCTAATGCCAACAATTTATATTTTTGACCAGTTTAACATTTACTTCGGCTTTTAAGCATCTGGTTCGTTCAGACATAATACCGTTTTGAGACGATGGGTCACATATTATATTATATAATGGTCCAAGCGTACAGTTGTTTGGGTCATGACGGAATTGTGCGTGTCCCGGTTTAGATAGATAGATAGATAGACAGATAGATAGATAGATAGATAGATAGATAGATAGATAGATAGACAGATAGATAGATAGATAGATAGATATATAGATAGATAGATAGATAGATAGTTATCAATTTTTATCCAATGGATGAAAGGGTGATTGTTCAAACTCACAGCAATGTAGGTAAATGACCGGGTCATCATAGCGATCAACATGTTGAGCAAAACTGTAACCATGACGATGTTGTAGCCACCATAGATGATGTAACCAATATCCTCTGTAAACGTGTTGTTATAACCACCCAGTTTTACCGCATTAGGCTCTCCTCGGCCAAACAACGACCAGAACACAGTTCGGAAAGTGGCTAAGACCCTGTTTTGGACGTGTGTTTAAATTGTAAAAGTTATTAAAATGAATCATCGGCTAGTTCACAATAGCAAAATAATAATTAAAAATATTATAGTAATAAATGACAATTGTATAGCACTTTACTCCAATTTCTAGGCACATTACATTCTTAAAATAAATGAAGACATACATTGAAAATTATATATATCCATATTGTTGCCAACAATTAACATAGGCCACCTTATAAAAACGAGCTCTTTATTGATACTGAATAGTGCTAAAACACTCTCGGGCTCTGGAAATACACAATTTAAACATTTGGCCAGAAAACTCGCCTTTTAAATATGTATTGATTCAGATGACTCACATTTTGGTAAAAAATACTCTCAAACTGGGACCTCGTGAGGTCTTCCTAAAAGTCCTAGATTTGTAAAGTTTTGCCGAGACGAGTGTCATTTAAATCGATCAATATTTGAAGGACGAGTTTTCTGGCCAATAAATGTTTAAATAAATGACTTCCCAGGGTTCGTCAGTTGACTGATTAACTTACTCAATCCTAGAGATTTTTGCTACTTTTCAAAATTGGAGAAAAACCCCCCCATTAAAATGAGCATGTATATAAATAGTTTTATTCAACTACCATTAACATGTAAAAATGAAAAACATTAGCTTTGATACTACGCCTATAATTTGCCTCATAAAAATGTAATAAATAAGCATGGGGTAAAAATAACCAGGGTAAAATAAGGATATAGTCGATGTTAGGGTTGAGTGAGTTAACAAACACAACTTACCCTCCGAAATTGTCCTCTGCATTCACCACTCCACTGTCAGGTCGGTCCGGCAAGTAGAGTTCAATGGTCTTCCTCTCGCTGTAGTACCAGAACAGGTTGTGTAATCCAACCATGAACGCCAAAATGACCAGCATGAAAAGGGCACCGAATTTGGCAATATCCTAAGGGCGTGAGAGTGTGCAATGTTAGGGATTGTTTTTGTTGTTTTATTGGTTTAATCACAAAAATGTGTGGAGAAATTATACTTAGCTGCTGAAATGAATAGAATGCCTGCCCAGATGCCCAGATGACCATAAGTTGTTTTTTTTTTTTGGAGACAGTTGGTCATATATCATTAATATAATCTCAAGTAATAGATAACTACGTACTTTTTGTGGTGCTAATAACTAGACCAGTTTCATTTCGTTGAAAGTAAAATAGATTCTGTACGATAATCAAAATATTTACAAAAATAAATACGATAATGGAACTAGAACTACTACTGCTACTACTACTACTACTACTACTACTACTACTACTACTACTACTACTACTACTACTACTACTACTACTACTATACTACTACTATACTACTACTACTACTACACTACTATACTACTACTACTACTACTACTTACTACTACTACTACACACACATACAACATACTAACTACTTACTATAACTATAACTACTACTACTACTAATACCTACTACTATACTAACAACAACCAACAAACAACAACTAACACTTACTACTACTACTACTACTACTTACTACTACTACAACAAACAACTACTACTACTACTACTACTACTACTACTACTACTACTACAACAACACAACTAACTACAACTACAACTATACTACTACTACTATACTACTACTTACTACTACTACTACTAACTACTACAACTAACAACAACAAAAACAAACAACAACTACTAACTACTTACTACTACTACTCTACTACTATAACTACTACTACTACAACAACTACTATACTACTACTACTACTACTACTATCACTACTACTACAACACTACAACTATACTACTAACTAACTATACTACTACTATACACTACTACTACATACTACTATACTAACTTACTACTACTACTACTATACTACTACTACTACTAACTACTACTACTACTACTACTACTACTACAACAACAACAACTACTACTACTACTACTACTACTACTACTACTACTACTACTACTACTACTACTACTACTATCATTATTATTATTATCAAGAGTATCAGTACCCCATTCAATAAAGTAACACTGAAGTTTATAAAAACTGTTTCATTGTCATGTCAGTTTGTCAAGCGTCAAATTTTAATAAATATGGCAGTAATTTAATTTAAATATTTTTTAAAAAATGTCTCCAAATAAAATAAAACCCCAAAAAACCCCAACAAAATCAGAATCGTTCGTGGGATAGGATTAATGATTTCTTGCATTCTTGCGTTTTGGAAAACGAACTTTGTTCACATCGTGCACTCGCAAATTTGAGGGTGCACCACAGGGAACATGTCCGTAACTTCAAAACCCAAGAATGAGAGAATTCTGTATAATGTAATGATTTTAAAGCAGACTAAGCCGCCCCACCTTCATCATACGCCCCAGGGTGATCTGCAAGGGTCCGAGGATTTCATTGGCAGGAAGAAGGAAGGTGATTCGCGAAAAACTTAGGATGTTTGCGATTGCAAAATTCCCTTCGGCCATGTTCACGGGATCGAGTTGGTGCCAAAAAATACGATCTGGAACCGTCATAGGGTTGGTTGAAAAAGAAGGAAGATGAGGGGTGTAAAGGTGGGCAAAGGGGAGAAAAGGAACGGAAAATGAAAAATTGTATTGGGGGAAAAATTCAAAAAGCAATGACAAAATAGTAATATTTCCTTGATTGGCAGTTGCCCTGTAGAAACGTTTTTCTTGTTCACTGTGAAAGGAACAATATCCTGCTATAAGACAGCGGTTAGAGAGGGGCGGTTAAGGATCTGAGGGAGCCACCGTTTCTGGATTAAACCTACATAGCCTTGAAAGGGTAAGTAAAGTGTTAAAAATATTTTTTTTTCAAAGGATGAAAGAGATAAGAAAAGACTTGAGTTAAAGACGAAGTTTTTTTTTTTCTTTTTGTTAAACGATGATGACTATTTATCATAAGTAGAAAATACGAGGACGAGAGACGCATGCGCACAACCAACATGACGTTCTCTCTCTAATAACTTTTTCGCCGGTGACGTCACAGACTATGGGTGACGTCCAATCAAGGGACGCTACTCTTCCGCTAATCTTATTCCCTATACAAGAGACATTTCATCCTCGGTTGAGTTGTTGAAAATGAGAGCAGAATTTGCAACGTTCAGTTGTGTATTAAAGGACATCGTCTTGCAACAGGGGCAATTATTTTAGTTTTGTTATTATCACCCTTCACATCAAGTCGTTGTTTATCTTTCCAATTATAATTAGCTATTGGTGATACAGTTTTGCAATGAACTTAAGCGAATCCAAAAACTGAAAAAAGAAATATAATCGACGGAGTAGGACAAAATCACGCCCAATCAAACAATATCGAAGCAATGCACGGTACAAACAAACGGAACAAGGTGTGAGGCAGCTTAAGAAACAATCAGAGGAGATAAATGGACCAAAACCTCTTAAATGATTATTTATTGCTAGATCGTGTCTTTTGGTGAATAAACCGTAAATCTACAAAACGCCTATTTACATTTTGGTAAGAATAAACGAACTTCCCAGCCAGTCACGGAATATATAATATGATCGTTTAGTATCTCAAACAACATTCTCCGGCAGAAGATTTCCAAATGTCCCAAGATAGAACACCATTCCAGATTCTACGTTACCTTTAGCATTCGTCCCAACGAAATTTTGAGCGGTCCCAGAGTTTCGTTGGCCGGTAGGAGATATGAAATCCTGGAAAAGCTGAAAATGTTGTTGATGGCAAACATGCCTTCGAGAAGGTTGGTGGGATCGGCGGGAGTCCAGTATATGCGGTCTGTGTGACAGAGAAAACACATCACAACACAAAAACTACAGACTGTGCTTTCTACTCAAAATGGGATTTAAATAAAATGTGAACCCCCGTCTCAAAGCGGTATTATGTCGGGATCCACCCGCTCAGGGATATTGAATTCATTGCCACAAATATCATATTTGGGTTTACTTTCTGTACGTTATGCTGGAGTATAAATACAAATTTTTGCTTTACAAAAACTTCTAAGGTCCAATTTCTCATCATTCTATCTCTAAATTCACTTTCTGGGGTCTGAATCATCCCGACATAATACCGTTTTGAGACGGAGGGTCACAAATGATGATGAAAAGTACAGACGATGAGGATCTTTTCTACTGTAAACTGACAAAACACTATTTATTTTTCATTTTGGCCAGAAATATCTCAGTTTTTTAATATCGATGAATTAAAATGTCCTTCACCTCATCAAAAAAATCTTAAACCAAAGACCTCTTAAAATCTCATCTTTTCAAAATTCTTAAAGCTGAGATAATTTTGAAGTCTAAGGATTAAGGATTAAAAAAAAATTTGAGGGTCATTAATCGAACGTTGACGTAAAACATTTCTGGCCAAAATCTCAAAAACATGTTTTGCCAGTAAAGGGCAGATTTGTGGTGTAATTCATCCTATAGGGAATGAGATAAGCGGAAGAGTAGCGTCCCTTGATTGGACGTCACCCATAGTCTGTGACGTCACCGGCGGAAAAGTTATTAGAGAGAGAGACGCATGCGCACAACCAACATGACGTTCTCTCTCTAATAACTTTTCCGCCGGTGACGTCACAGACTATGGGTGACGTCCAATCAAGGGACGCTACTCTTCTGCTAATCTCATTCCCTATTTGATATAAAGGCAAAGCCGTATGATTATAATTAAAACACACGAATACGTTAACTAAAATTTACGTTCAAGTTCTTAACAGATTACCACCATAAAACAATTATGCAATTTGATCTCAACAAGAAAGTTAATTCAAAATATCGATAAGTTAAGCCCCGAGACTTCAAAGATTTCATAGGTTTTAATTTCATTTCTAACCAAAAATTAGGATATGTGTGTGTTGTAATTTTAGCGCTGAATTTTCCTTGTACTATAAAATATTAAATAAAGCTTTACTGCTTTGCCTTTATTTTATAGAACCAATTGAAAACAAAAAATAGGGGAGAATTTAAACGACGTTGCAAAAGTATGAAAATGTGAATCAAGATAGGTAAAAATTGACGTGTAAATATACAAATAAGAGCACGTCGGTTAAAATATCTAATAAATAAAAGTCCTAAGATTTTCACATTTTTTGGGGGGTTATTATTTAGAGAAGTTTACAAAAAACAAAGGCGAATAGAATTTAGCTCATCGGTGAACAATTGTCTCAAAACAGTAATAACATCAGGGTAAACCTGATGCTTAAAGCTATAAATTCTGAGCTTAATTAAATTCTATTGCTTGAATTTAAAAAAAAAATCCCAACTTTATTAATTTGTGTGAGATTTCTTTTTTCAAACTTGCAAATATTTGATTTTCTTTAATTATGTTTATTTTTTACAATAAACTTTCTAAAAAATCTTTTTCACTCCAATATGATATTTGATTGAGGAATTGGTTCACATTTTTTTATATTTTACAATTCATTGTGGTGGGAATACGATCAAACCAGTGCATAAAAGTCGTGATGATGTGAAAAAAAAATTAACATAAAAAAATAAAATAAAACAAATATGATAGGGTGGTAATAAACACAAATATCCTTCAATTAACACAATAAAATAAAAATCCGCAATTATTCAACAAAACAAAACAAATAAAAGCCATAAAAATAAACCCAAACCAAACCAAACAACATACAAAAAAAAATGGATGTATATAGCCAAAATTTCACACTAAGAATAATTTAAAATATAAAATTAAAATAACATTAAAAATGATAAAATCACCAAGAAAAAAAAAAAAAAAAACTCATCAAGACTTGCTATGAAAATCTTCAGAATGTTTTTTTTTTTCGGTTTTGATCATAAATTAATTAAATTTTATGTATAACAAAACACTGGGTTAAGAATTTTGAAGACATTTTGGTTCATTATTATTGTGTATATTGTGTTGCTTTCATATTCGAAAACCAGCGTCTTTATGACGATTCCCTGCCTTGAAAATGCGTGTTGAGTCTATACTATTATAATACGAGAAACACAAAGGTCGTAACACAAAACATTCTTGCCTCTGGGCAATGCAGTTTTTGCACAATGATTTATATCATTGCATAAATTTATCACACCCACAGTTTTTTCCCCATGAACTCAGTGAGAAATGACCTTTGAAGCTTTGCTGTCAAGAATTTCACACCCCCCCCCCCCAACAAAAAAAAAAAAAAAAAAAAAAAAAAAAAAAAAAAAAAAAAAAAAAAAAAAAAAAAAAAAAAAAAAACGAAAAAAAACCCCACTAAAAAACCCAAAACAAAACCAAAACAACACCCAACAAAATAAAACAAAAACCGTTTCATTCTTTATCATATACAAAAGTCTTTATTTTAAATAATAGTCTAAAATGACGTCTTTGAAACTATACGGAGTGTAATGTATTATTTGGACCTGCGGTATTTAAAAAATGTGACCCACCCTCTCAACATGGTATCATGTCGGGATAAATCAGAATCCAAAAATTACATAAAAAGTGACGAAGGGCGGAAGTAAACCCGAGACTCACACAATTTGCGAAACTACATTCGATTTTCTCATTGGGTCTAATTAATTAATTTTCTTTTTCATAATTCTGACTTCAATGTTAATTTTTAGCATCCGGGACACACCGATAATTGAGAATATGGGTAACATTAACAAATCAGTAATTACAAATTTATTGAGTTCTAAATCGTGTAAATAGTTAGTATCTCTTTTTATGTATGCGACAGCGATAGTTTAAAGGTCATTTCCCACTGGAATATTATTATAAGCAGTGACTGCTCATGACATGGATCATACAGAAGCAGGTGGAAGTAGGGGTGGGAAGGGGGAGGAGTGTATTATCTACGAGAGAGAATTATAAAAATATTATATGAAGGGAGATAACTCTGGATTTTTTTTTTGGGTGGCCCATAAGAAACTCTATTAAAATTGCTCACTGTTGTTTTTTTCTTCTTAAAATCGTAAAAAGTAAACAAAAATGGTCTCAATAGATGATAAAATCCTTGCCAAAAATTTACAAAACTTTAAAATATTGCTAAATTAATTGTATAATTATACATTATACCGTTGGCAAATCGGATTTTTTTTGGTAACACTATGATGGATCCGAAACCACTGGACCAAAAGTCACCAGATTTTGCATGGCGTTTGCACATGACATAAAGTGGTTTGCGTGCATTGTGAGATTGATTAAACACCGTGATTATTTTAAATCAAAAGATCAAATTTGATTCGTCAAATCCAGTCAAAAACAAGAGGCCATTATTTTTAGCTTAGCACTGGGTTGTGTGTCAACCTTCCGGTCAGCGAGTATGACAATGAGGTGGGAGTACTTGCGTTGAATTGATAATATTTCGTGTTTCCTTTCATTATTATGAATACAATCAATTTCTTAAAATTAATATAAACTATTATCCGCTCTTAACATTGGGAAATCATTTTAGGATAAATGAGCGAACCATATAAGATATTAAATGCAGAAAATATCTCTCCATTCTCATATTTTAAAAAATCCGTTTAGTTCTTTTAAGAAGTCAAAAAATATGTTGTCTATCAATATAATAGAAATTGAGTTCAATTTTCATTCAACACGTGAATCATAAATTTTGAGTTCATCGAATTATCACGTTTATTGAACATTGGACAGCCATGCTTGTATATATATTGTCAAGATGAACTGACAAAATATAGACATCCACTCACAATTGTAATGATTAGCTTTGACCTTTTAAAGAGGTGAAACAGAGAGCACTCATTTGATTTATTTCAAACATTCATCATTCCGAAAATCTAAAAATAACTTCAAATTTACATTTGTGAATCAACTTGGAGGTTTTTCAATTCTCATTATGGTATTTAAAATTTAATTTTTGATTTTGATAATTTTTTTCCGCGATGGAAGCAAAAGATAATTGATTCAGATCTTATAATAATAAAATACTATGTAAAGATATAGGGCCATAAACGATAAACGAGATACATTCTAAGAGCTCTTTGTTCTACAGTAGTATACCGAAAACGTTCTCTTTGAAAATGAACACTCTCTGCTATGTGGTCTAGTGGTATGATACTCGCTTTCGGATCGGAAGGTCCTGGGTTCGGGCCTCGCTCGGCGCATAGTTAAGTCCTTGAAGAAGGCTCTTTACTCACATTCTCTCACCGTACTCAGGTGTAAAATGAGTACCTGACCGTTAACAGCGTTGTATCTGTCCGAAAAAAAATTGTAATATCGCCTAAAAGGCACCATGTCCCGTCCTACATGTTAATTGTTGCTGTTAGCCAGGGGCCCCCTGTAAAGCGCTTTGAGCACGTTTAGTGGATATTGCTCTATATAAAAGCTCAATAGAAAAAAAGAACCCCCCCCAAAAAAAAAAAAAAAAAAACAAAAAAAAAAACAAATGAACAAAAAAACCCAAGAAAAAAACACAAAAAAAAAACAAACCAACAAAACAAGCCGATGAGCCTCAAACTAGGAACATGGTTTTGTTTCAAATTAGGATGGATAAATATTTGTAAGCAAATGTGAGTCAGCAAGCGCTAAAAGTAAAAGAAAACAGAGTTGAGGAAACTAATCTACAAAAAGCACAGTATCTAAGTGCAAGTCATGGATTTCATTCAGTGTAAAAAAGATGTGAAGTACGAGGGGAGCATAATATGATTTACATGCTTTTGTAAAGCTCTTCATATTTCGTTTTACAAAGATGCCAACAACGTTTCAAAAATGTTATTTATAGATACCAGTCTTAAAGTATGTCAGTTACATAACTATTATGTAGACCTGCCTACCTGAAAATTTCCAAATCCGTAATTCTTAGGAGATAAAGATTGTACTCGCGATAGTTAACTTTAAAAATCGAAATTCACAAGCAGTAAAAACACTTCAAAACTCTTAAAATAAATTATGTAGTCTCTTGCATAAACTTTCATTTTCAATGAGTTTTAATAACATAACAATTCATGAATTACTGAGCCTGGAGCCAAAATGTCGTAATTCTACGATTTTTTTGGTATAGAGGGCAGGTTTGATTATGTAAAATATTAACAGTATTGAATCAATTCAATTATCAATTCAATTATATATTTGTATAGGATTCCCCCCCCCCCCCAACAAGATATCATCTTTTTCCGTTTTCGAGAAGAGTTTATCTATTGGTCATGACATACTTTTGAAATGGATAAAAAGGTTTTTAACCTTCCTACGAAACTAAAAATACGAAACCAAAAAACAAACTATCGTCTTTTTACGTTTTCGAGGAGAGTTTATCTATTGGTCATGACATAACTTTTGAAATGGATAAAAAGGTCTTTAACCTTCCTACGAAACTAAAAATACGAAACTAAAAAACAAAACTATCACTTTTTACGATTTCGAGAAGAGTTTATCTATTGGTCATGACATACTTTTGAAATGGATAAAAAGGGTTTAACCTTCCTAAGAAATTAAAAATACGAAACCAAAAACAAACTCATGCGATTTTAGTTTATCGGAGAGTTAGTATTGTATGTATTTTGAAATGGATAAAAAGGGTATACCTTTGAAATTAAATCACGAAAGTCAAACAAACCAGCATTGCTTGAGAATCATTTAAATAATCTTTTTCCATTGTTTATTCAACAAGGTTTGGGCATAAATACTACATCGCTTTTTCATTTTTATACGTGAAAACGTTGACGCAATAACGTCTATGCAAAATTTTCAATATTCTGCTACGGCATTGAATAGCTTACCCGAACATACTCAGGAAAAATTAATTTAATTAAAATCTCTCTGTGCTTGGAATGGCCAGCCATGAAAATTAAATTAATGTTATTAAAATCTACCTCTCATAGAATGCACGAAAGTTATATGAATTTCTAATCTTGACTGAATATAATATTGGTTCTTGCACATCTGTTTATGTTGTTTTATGTTTTATGGAAGAAGCCAGTCGAAAGTGTTTGGTGAATAAAATATGCCCGATTAAAAAAAACAAAAACAACAAAAAACATCAACATGATCCTCACAATTCAAACCGCAAAACAATCTTTGTTTTGGCCCATCAAAATATAATCAACAGTGTGCTTTGTAGTTGCCATAACAGTCAGTTTAAAGTTTAACAATGAGAGTATAATCATGTTTGAATTATGACATAGAACTCTCCAACTAATGTGCACATGTTGCTCTAATTGGTTTTTGTAGCCAACAATAAGAATGCATAAAATAAAACAATCTGGCAACTCTGAACTTGGCAGAATTGGAGCGACTGGTATCTTCCATATAAACGTTTGGAGAGTAAATAAGTAGACTGAAGTATTTTGAGTAAAAAACAAAAACAATTGCCATCTCTTAAAAACATAATATGATAAGTATTTACAAATACAGTGGGTCTAGATCTTGCTTTGTGATTCTAAAGGGAAGACTAGATAACAGACAACATTGAAAAAAAGTAATCACACTTTAGGAAAACTTGCCAAGTTTCGTGGATCGGAGTATCGTCACGTCCAAAGCGGTTTTGTTGATTTTAGTCGGATTTTTTTGTTTGATCATTTTTCTTTTCCGCGCGACGCGATGAGCTGTTTTTCAACTTTTCCATTCTTACTAATATTATAGACGAAATAATATAATTTGGAAACATGTATATCACAATGATTTGAAATACAAACCATGAAAATGATACCTATTGTTTTATCCCAATTGTCGAATTTCAAATAAACAATTTTAAGTAAAAACTGTATAGTCCTATTGAGAAGAATTTCAAATGAACAATCTTAAATAAAAACTGTATAGTCCCATTGGGAAGAATTCCAAATGAATAATCTTAAATAAAAACTGTATGGTCTTATTGGGTAGAATTCCAAATAAACAATCTTAAAAGCTTGATTAATCCCATCAGGTTGAATTTCAAACAAAAAAGTTTGAGTAAAACCTGTCGAATTCCAAATATGCAATCCTCAGTAATTCTTGCTTAATCCCATTAGCTCGAATTCCAAATATTATACATCTTTTAGTATATCTAATGTCGATTGGTCGAATTCCAAATATGCAATATTGAGCAATGCTTGCTTAATCCCATTGGGTGTATTCGAAATATACAATCTTTAGTAAGGTCAAATTCCAAATACGCAATCTTGAGTAAAGCTTGCCTAACTTAATCCCATTGGGTCCAATTCCAAATACAGTCTTTCGTTATGCCGGGAAGTTTAAGTTTAAATTCGTTTTTGATGATTGATTAAGTAAAAATTGTAAGCAAGGACAATCGGAGATACACTTTAGAGTTAGGGGTAGGGTTAGACTTTGTTGTAAGTCTTATTTCAATGTTTTACCCAATGTACGGGTATTTGAACTATGCCATATCTCATGGGTCCTTGAGATGTAATTGTAGTTCCACTATTTTCTGTGCCAAATTGCAATTAAAATATCAGTCGATGCGATTAGGTACCTACTTCAAAACTCTATACCGAACCGTGGTCGTATAGTTCACAAAAAGAGCAACACTGAAAAGATGCATTGAAAGAATGAGAGGTTGGTCAAGAGAAGGCGCCACAAACAAACATAATTAGCAAGAGAAGAAGAACATGTACTAGAATCTCATTTGGACTGGCGGTAGTACTCGTAGCATGAATAGAGAGACAGGCAACATTGCGCACCAACGCATCATCGCAAGAAAGCAACAGCTCGCACGTCGCTAGAGTGAGCGTAGAGTGTAGAGTGAAGGTTGGAAGAAAATCATGTAGTGTTTGAAAGATGATAAATATTGAAAAAGAAAAGAAAAAAAAGAAGAAATTAACGTCTCTTTCTAAGATATGGGCCTCCACGTTTCAGCTATCGAGCCTTCTTAATAAAACAATAATATGATTTAAATCGACAATGATATCTAAAAAGAAAAGAAAAGATATGCGTATATGATGCTTGATCTTCGTCCACAATTTTGCTGGTCTGAGAATCTTTTTTGATGTTTTGAGATCATTTCTATTCCAACTATGAGCACATGCCAATTTGGGCTATTCGATTTGGGTCACTTCGACATAATATTTATGCAAAATGTTTCCTTATTTTCTGGATTGAAATATTTACAGGCTATCTCTACTGTGTTTATTTATATAATTTATTTACCTTACTTCTTTCATCCTATTCTTAAACAATTCTGACGCCATTACTTCAGTTCCTTTGTACGTAGTCTTCACAAAACTTCCAAATATGAATTTCGATACAAGCCCTATAATTTCACAATCATTTACGCTGTCAATCACAATTTTCTAATTTCTCCAAGATTCAAAGCAGTTTTTAACTTAACGCTCTCGAATTATCAATTTGTCTCATAATATTATTATCTTCATCATTTATCGACGCTGACACTAACATTTGACTTCATCTCAAGTGCTAAATACTAGCCTCATTTGTAGCTTTGTTAATAATTAATATCCTTATTTGCATTTTTTTCAAGGCTGCTCCTCAGATCATAATAATAATAATAATAATAATAATAATAATAATAATAATAAATAATAATAATAATAATAAATAATAATAATAATAATAATAAAATAATAATAATATATAATAATAAAAATAATTAATAATAATAAAATAAAAAAATAATAATAATAATATAATAAAATAAAATATAAATATAATAATAATATAATAATAATAATAATAATAATACATTTTTGTGATGAATATCATCCTTTAAATAAATTGCATTTGAAGAATGCTCATCAATTATTTAAGTAATATTAAGAGGCTCTGAACTCCAGACCATAAACTCAAAGGGTTCAGTCATCTTCTGATTGGCTTATTATTGTATCATTGCCTTAACGCGGAGGCGCCATGAATATCATCGACCAAGAAAATGAGAGATTTTGACATAGACCGAAGACAGAAGAAATGAAAATAGCACAGAGAGCTAAATTACAGTAAAGAAAGAAATATGGAAAAAATGAACGCAGCAGGCATAGAATATCCATGTAATAATATAGCATTCATGATAATTAAACCACAAAAAAATGTTCGTAGTATAGCATATTTATAACATGACATATTAAATTCAGTTTCTTGCAATCACAATGAAAACTCTTCAAGTCCAACGACTCAAGTAAAGGTTTCAGATATTGTTGTTTTTTTTTTTATTGGAGAGAATGAAAATTCGTGATAGATTTTTTAACTTCTTTTTGTCCGCTTATTACAGTTTTCATTTCTATCTCACTTTAACACCCCCTCTAGCCACACCCAAAACAAATAAGGAGGAGTATGAGGGGCTTAGTCGTTGTCCACTCTCAGGTTTTCTTTTCATTGTGATAGCAATGTTGTACAGATCTCTCTTAAAAAGTCTTTTAACACTATCGCTGGAAATTTGACGAGTTGTGAAAACAAACTCATTTTGACTGGAAAACACAAAATTTTTCAACATACTTGTTGATAAAAAATACCTGAGAAAATTTGTTAGGTAAATTAAGCACAACAAATGTAAATTAAAAAAAAAAAACTTTTCGGGGTAGACCTGTACTTGTATTCATAATCTTTTCGTCAAAACTGTAAAGTTGGAAGTCGAAAGTAAAATGGATAAAGTTATTGTTATTGAATAGTAGAATGATCTCCTGGTCTTTAAATGCAGTTCAAGGTTGCCCATTTATTCAAATAATTGTGTTCAACTACAAGATGAATGAAGTTTTATAGCCCCAAAAGTCCAATCTTGAATTTAAACGTAAACAATTTTTTTAATGTACACAGATGCATGCTCTATTGGAAGTGCATATAGAAGCTTTTGAACTTCCATTGTATCTTGGGGTAACCAAAAACAGGTGTTAGCACAGTGTAAAATATTCACTTTTCCATACCATTTTTAGTTACATTTTCCCGACTTCCAACTTTATTGACTGGCTGTAAGACAAATTATTATTATCGTTGTCCAGAAACTCAAAACAACCGTCCGTTCAGATAACAATGAATAGATTTTATTTTGTCGTGGGAGTTGGTTTTGACATAGATGATCATTTGTTTTATGTTATGAGGTTTAAATATTTATAAATCCTGCATGAACAAAATAATGTCTTTAACGGAACTATCACATAAGGTCTAGATAGTCTGAAGAAATAGTTGTCTTTAAATCTCAGCATGGATATCACTCTTCATTTTAGAAAGAAAGTCTCAGTCAAATTATTGCTCGCTGATATAACATCAATAAATTATTTTAGAATCATGTACAATTTTTTGTTGTTGTTTTTTTTTTTTTTTTGTTGTTTTTTTTTTAATCACTATTTTGAGCAAATATCAGGTTGTAAAATGTCTAACAAAGAATCAAAGAAAACATTAATAATTTCAAAAATGCAATTCGTTGTTTTTCGTCTTGTTTTTTAATATGACGGGTGGATTATCCTATGATTTAACAGAAAACGCGAAACGTTGAAATTTTGTAAGCATTAAATTTCTTAGAGATTTTTTAGACTAAAATGTTTTAAAATCTAGATTGATTTACTTTTACAAATCATAGTGTTATGTTATCTAGTAATAATCTTGTTATAAAAATGCGTGAGATATCTTGGAAAATATTTTGTTACGTGAACGGACGTTTGTTGTGAATGCAACAAGAGTAACAATGTCATGTCAAAGATGTTCAAAGAATAATGTACATATAGAAATGAAATGAAATGAAATGATGGGTTTTAAATAAATTAAGAATAATCATAATTTTGAACAATAAACTGTCCCCCCCCCCTCTCTCTCTCTCCCTTCCTTTATCTCTCTCTCTCTCTGTCTGTCTGTCTCTCTCTCCTCTCTCATCATCATCTCGTATCATCATCATCATCATCATCATCATCACATCATCATCATCATCATCATCATCATCATCATCATCACCATCATCGTTGTCATCACCACTATAAACATTACAAATTAAAAAAAATCATTATAACCCAACGAAGTACTTAGACACCCATTTTACGACCACCAAGAATGGCTATTAGCCACAACAGTACCATCAGCACCCCTCACCATCACCACCCCCCCACCTCACCGCCACCACCACCACCACCACCCCCACCTCCACCACCACCACCACCACCACCATCACCCCCACCTCCTACACCACCACCACCACCACCACCACCATCACCACCACCACCACCACCAGCAGCACCAAAACTACAACTACCATGTCTTACCAGCATTCAGCCAATATAAATGTTCCAGAGTTTCATCTTCGTCATTTAAATCTCCTGACTGCAGATGGTTGATGGACGCGTGGAACTGGGGATGAGAAAGATGATGATGATGATGATGATGATGATGATGATGATGATGATGATGATGATGATGATGATGATGATGATGATGAGTATGATGATGATATGATGATGATGAAGGGGTGAGTAGATGATAGATGATTGATGATGATGATGATGATGGATATGATGATGATGATGAGAGTGATATGATGAGATGATGATGAGTGATGATGAAGATGATGATGTGATGAGATGATGAGATGATGGATGATGATGATGATGAGATGATGATGGATGATGATGAGATGATGATGATGATGATGATGATGAATGATGATGATGATGAGATGAGATGATGATGATGATGATGATGATGATGATGATGATGATGATGATGAGATGATGATGATGATGAATGAGAATGATTGATGATGATGATGATTGATGATATGATAGAGATGATGATTGATGATATGATGATGATGATGATGATGATGAGAGATGATGATGATGATGATGATGATGAGTATGATATGATGATGATTGAATGATGATGATGATGTGATGATGATGATGATGATGATGAGATGATGGATGATGATGATGATGATGATGATGATGATGATGATGATGATGATGATGATGATGTGATGATGATGATGATGATGATGATTGATGATGATGATGATGATGTTGATGAATGAGATGATGATGATGATGAATGAATGATGATGATGATGATGAATGATGATGAATGGTGATGAATGATGATGATGATTAGTTGATGAATGATAGGATGATGATGATGAGTGATAGATGATGATGATGATGATGATGATGATGATGATGATGATGATGATGATGATGGTGATGATGATGATGATGATGATGATGATGATGATGATGATGATGATGATGATGATGTTGATGATGATGATGAGTATGATGATGGTAATTATGATGAATATGATAATAAAAGAAATCAAGGTTTTTCTCATATTTACAAACCATTGTTGATAGCTAAAGGTTCTTATACAAAATGGGCGGGGGGGGGGGGATCCTTTAAATCTTTAGCGTAAAACGAACAATACCAATTGTGACCCACCGTCTCTAAACGGTATTATGTCGGGATGACTTGGGTGCAATAAATTGAATTTATTGACAATAACATGAAACTTGGGGTTTGTGTCGATTTGTTATGTTACAGAATAAAGACAATTTCTCACAATGCAATAGCTCAAAAATTGGTATTTACTATCAATTTAATTCTTAAGTCACTGTTCGCGGTCCAATTCATTCCGACATAATACCGTTTCGAGAGGAAGGGTCACAACTGCTTGCTACCCTAAATGCGAAAGGTACTGAATATTATGTTTTAGTAATTTGAAATGGGCGTTATAGCTAGCACACAACTAATAATTGATAATTACATTAAATATGTTAGATATGTCGAAAACGACTTTGTGACAGACTAGCGTTATGTCCAAATGGCAGTAGGCAACTGCTATTCTGTATCTGTATGGTTGGCGCTGAAGAAACCAATGGTCTGGTTGTATTTCAGCGGCGTTCTCATTGGGCGCGGGCCCATGTCAGTCGGGCCTTGAAATCGTTTTGGTGTGGTGCCATGATGACCAGTTCATCCAGCCCATTCCACTCCGAGATAGTTCTAATGAAGAAAGAATTTCTGTAGTTTTGTGTTCTTGTCTGTGGGATTTTGAAGCAGTTCGAATTGTTTGTGGCGTATCTGTCAATGGGTTTTCGGTTATGTGGTTGGCGAAAGTGAGTGCTCGGATTTTTCTTTTGTTTGGTCGTGGCGTGAAAAAGGAGTCTGCCTTTATTGATGGTATTTGATCTGTTATAATCTTGAACATGAATGACAGACGGGCTTCTTTTCTTCTTTGTTGGAGGCTGATGAGATTTCTTTCTTCTAACATTTTTGTCATGCATCCGGGGGTTCTGCTCTTATAGTTCCCAGTTATGAACCGGGCGCCTTGTCTCTGGACTCTCTCAAGTTTTTGAATATCCTCTTTCAGGTAGGGGTCCCAGGCAACTGCTCCGTATTATTATCTGCTATTGTATGTTCAGTGCCTTAGAAAAGGGATAAACTCCATAGGTCTTGTAGCCAATAATATTATATTTAATCACGCCCTTTCTCGCGGCATCTTTAGGTCGGTGCCGTCGCCTTGGTATGCATGAAGGAATATAAATAATACATTAAACACACGTCTGATGTAAACAAGAATCACCCAAAGTTTTCAAGATAAGCATATTTAGGGTTAATGATCTTGGAAAATGAAAGAAAAAACCCAACAAAAAACTGAAAGAGCCTGAAGCTGTGCTCATACTTGGCAACTTCGCCTCCTACATTTTCATATTATAGTGTAGTGTATTCTTTTCATTTAAGGGATTTAAATTGCAGAAAGTAAGACTAGAGTCTCCGATTAAACGACAATTCTACATACCTTATACATAGACCAGTATTTGAGAGTGAACGTAGCGGTGTAAACACTGAGCAATACAAAATCCTGCAAGTTGTAAAGATTCATGGCGTGTTCTATCAGCCCGTTATGAACCAGCTGGGTACACTCTTGAAATATCAGTCCTGAAAACAAAACAAAACAAAAAAAAATAAAAAATTACATGAGCATTTATATAGGGCAATGTCCACTAAATTATATTGATTAAAATAAGTCTTATGTGTTCCTTGACGCTGAGAGACCTTAGGCTAAGGTAAGGAAATCATCCCGATATAATTCAAACAAGGGGGCTGATGTTGAGTACAGAATGTCAATAGCACAAACAACATTCAACTCTCTATCCCATAATATGTGGTCCGATCACAGTCTGTCCCGCGGAAAGAAAATCAAGTCGTATGCCTCTAGTGTCTGCTCTGTCTTCACATATGGTTGCGAGGCTTGGCGACTTACAGAGGGTGTAACCAAAACTGTAAATGGCTTCAGCAGCCGATGCCTTTCCATCATTACGGGAGAGGACTACAGAGAAACAGCAAAACGTCCCGAATTCCTGATAGCTACAGTGATGAGACGCAGGCTCCGCTTTGCGGGG
>NC_088366.1:59613559-59618559 GCF_034508935.2 Berghia stephanieae | reverse complement strand
ACATACAACTGTCAATTACAGAAAAATGCAAGAGAAGATTAAATACCTATTGAAAAGGGAAATTGACTTTCTAAACAAGGGTATGTTTTTCTCTGATCTTGTATTGTAATAACTCACTTCAAGAACATTTCAATGTTAATGTTAGGAATCAGAGCATGATAATGTGATAATGATTACCATAAGCACAGTTGCACATCGTGTAATCCACTGAAATATATCACTTATAATAATTCCATTTAAAAATCGAATGACACACAACCGCTTGCTTTAAAAGTTGACAAACTAAAGAGGCAAACAATTGAATGCAGATTGTTTTACAACTTCTGTTCTCACAAACAGGGATGTCAGATGGCCAGAGTTCTTCGAAGCCAATTTAGACTGCAAAAGTGACCAAAATAGAACCTCATGTGGCCAAATACTTCAAACACTCTGACCTCCTTAAAAGACATCGATTTTGATTTTTTTATCGACTAACCTAGGAAAAGGCTTGTTTTATTTCAAAAAAAGAAAATGTTAATTAATAATAATATATTGGTCAGAATCAGCGTGGGTGCGCAACCGGATGCGCGGGTTGACGGAGGTAGGAAACAATAACAAACCCACATGGTTGCCATTACCTCCACCATTATTCTCGCTCACGGTTTGTGGAAAGCACTTCATTACAGGCACGTAATAGTGAATCTAGTTTTTGTTTTGAACATTTCTATTATTATTCTTTTTAAATTGACCCATATTAAAAGAAACATACAAACAAAACAGGCATGACCAGTCACTAACAATGCCGTGTAGTGTGTAGACAGTAACACAGTACGGTGAACATGACTGACACTGGGATCGGAATGTCGGAACCCATGAGTCGTTCGCAACTCTGCCTCACGTATTCATTTAATCAGTCAATTTAATTTTTATTAAGCTTGCGTAAAACATACAAACAAAAAAGACATGACCAGTCACTAACAATGCAGTGTAGTGTGTAGACAGTAACACGGTACGGTGAACATGAATGACACTGGGATCGGAATGTCGGAACCCAGTAGTCGTTCGCAACTTAGCCTCGCGTACTCATTTAATCAGTCAATTTAAATTTCATTTAGCTTGCCTATTCTTCAAGTTTATGTTATATTCACTTTTTCTATTTAAAAAGGGTAATCCAAACAGACCATAAAAACGATTTTATAATAAGCCGATTCAACTTCCATCACTTAGGACACGAACTTATTTTGGGTGTTTTTTTTTTTAACAAAACCGTTTGACTCAAACTAAAGCTTCGGCATTGGATAAGGAGCGAGGTCCCTGTTGCCATCTTGCTTAGTTTATACAGAGACTGGGTTGCCAGCTTGGCTGTTCTTGATAAATAGTAGTAAATAGCACAACCTTGTGCAATGAGAGATAGAGAGAGAGAGAGAGAGAGAGATTTTGAACAAAAAACGAATATCTCTCTCTCTCTCTTACCCTCTCTCTCTCTCTCTCTTGCCCTCTCTCCTCTCTCTCTCTCTCTCTCTCTCTCTCTCTCTCCCTCTCTCTCTCTCTTCCTATTTCATCTGTCACACTGTTTGACAATCTTCTTCACCTGGCTCACTTGTACTTGTAATATCGGGTGTAAGGTAAAATTTTGAACAATTATTATTATTTATAAAATGCAGAAACTTTGCAAATAAACCGATAGACTAGATATTAATTCGATTCGAAAAGTGGAACACAAAAGGAGAATTTGCGAATACCCGGTCCAGACATAAGCGTCATGGTCTTATTTATAAAGTGCAGAATCTTTGCAAATAAACGGATAAAATAGAGATTAATTCGATTCGAAAAGTGGAACACAAAAGCAGAATTTGCGAATGCCCGGTCCAGACATAAGTGTTATGGTCTTATTTATAAAATCTAGAAACTTTGAAAATAAACGGACAAGATAGAGATTCATTCGATTCGAAAAGTGGAACACAAAAGCAGAATTTGCGAATGCCCGGTCCAGACATAAGCGCTATGGTCTTATTTATAAAGTGCAGAAACTTTGCAAATAAACGGATAAGATAGAGATTCATTCGATTCGAAAAGTGGAACACAAAAGCAGAATCTGCGAATGCCCGGTCCAGACATAAGCGTTATGGTCTTATTTATAAAGTGCAGAAACTTTGCAAATAAACGGATAGACTAGATGTTATTTCGATTCGAAAAGTGGAACACAAAAGGAAAATTTGCGAATACCCAGTCCAGACATAAGCGTCATAGTCCTATTTATAAAGTACAGAATCTTTGCAAATAGACGGATAAAATAGAGATTAATTCGATTCGAAAAGTGGACCACAAAAGCAGAATTTGCGAATGCCCGGTCCAGACATAAGCGCTATGGTCTTATTTAAAGTGCAGAAACTTTGCAAATAAACGGAAAAAACAGATTAATTCTAATCGAACAGTGGAACACAAAGGCAGAATTTGCGAACAACCGGTCCAGACATAAGCGTTATGGTCTTATTTATAAAATCTAGAAACTTTGCAAATAAACGGATAGACTAGATATTAATTCGATTCGAAAAGTGGAACACAAAAGCAGAATTTGCGAATGCCCGGTCCAGACATAAGCGCTATGGTCTTATTTATAAAGTGCAGAAACTTTGCAAATAAACGGAAAAAATAGAGATTAATTCTAATCGAACAGTGGAACACAAAGGCAGAATTTGCGAACAACCGGTCCAGACATAAGCGTTATGGTCTTATTTATAAAGTGCAGAAAATTTGCAAATAAACGGATAAGATAGAGATTAATTCGATTCGAAAAGTGGAACACAAAAGCAGAATTTGTGAATACCCGGTCCAGGCATAAGCGTCATGGTCTTGTTTAAATGAAACAATGCCATTTAAAAAAATATATGGTCAATGAGTAATTAAGCTAAATATGCGGAGTTCAAATAGATAACTTGATCTGTGAATTTTTTTTATAATTAGCTGTTTTTTTCTCCATCATTTAGGTTATGTGATTAAGTTTATAATTGAAATACAAACTTTATCTCACTTATCAACGTTTTGCAATAAAGGAGAGTGTGAGTGAACCTGAGCAAAGGAAATTATTTGAGAGAGTGATATTTATCATGCTTTTCAGTTTGTAGTTGAATTCTAGAATGGATTCTTTATAGTTCTCATTGATTGTATGTCAGTATGTCAGTCTTTAGGACACCGATTACCCTAATGCGGCCACAATTTACAATGTGACGGCCACAAGCCTGTTAAACGCAGAGTGGGGTATTGTTGTTTGCAAGTAATGCTATGGTTTTAATAGGATATCTGTCTCCTATTAAAATACATTCCTGTGTTGGATTTTGGATTAAATTCATGTCTTCTTCGGATTTTGGGATATTTAATTTTCATGGATTGTGATTGTGATTTTCAAGACTATTAATGTAAGTAAATGCCCAAATAGATATTTTTATTCATTTATTCTTTCTTTATTTTTTTTAGTTTTGTTTTGTTTTGAAGCATTTATTATAAGAAATATTGTACATATGCACTTATACACCAAAGACTATATCCTTTCAAACTGCTTATTATTATTATTATTATTATTATTATTATTATTATTATTATTATTATTATTATTATTATTATATAATAATAATAATAATAATAATAATAATAATAATAATAATAATAATAATAATAATAATAATAATAATAATTAATAATAAGTGCATTGAGTGAAATCCCAATCATGGTTGCCCAAATAAAACTGGCGCTAGAATCCCGACTACCTGTCTAAACGAATGTTGTTTGTACGATACATACTAACTACACGTTCAATATCGGGGCAGAAAATATACGTTCGGTTTTATGAAATTAAAACAGTTCTTTTAAAACATTGTTCTTTGATGTTATTTGTGGTTGCATTTGCTTTGAAACTTACACATTATATTGTGTTACATTGTTTACAAAATATTTCTGGTACTCGTATGCATGTGTAGTCAACGGACCACCGGTCAATCGTGTTCTTTTTTTATTATTAATTTTGGCTTGACATCTTACATATGTGAATTTGACAGGTTGTTATGGATGGTAATTATAACATTAAGTGATTTTTAAACATTTTTACGGCGTTTTAAATGTCTTTCTTGCATTCATTGTCGAGCACCTCCACTTTTCTGTTACTATTTTAACGATCAGCTGATTTTCTCTTGCCTCCCCTTTAATTTCGCGGACTTTTTTCAGAACGAGGCGTGGGAGTGGCTAATACGCGATTCTCCGTGTGTCAATTTTGATCATACGCGTGGCCATCTGGCAGCACTACCTACACACCAACTATGACTTAACGTCTTGACACTTCTTCCTAGTAGAATAGCAGTATTCTACTCGTTGCCTTTCCGTTTCATGCTGCAACTTGTAGATATGTGTGAAATGTGACCGTTTCTGTGTGGGAAAGACTACCTTCGTAGTAAATAGCAGTATCTTAACTGTAGCCATTACTTTAAAGACAGTATTGTCGGAAGAACGGTCGTCTTACTGTTGAGACGGTCAGTTAAGGAATTTCTTTGATGACGTAAAAGTGACATCACTTCCCCACCCGATGGGGAAAACGGTTGGGGGAAAGACCCAGAAAGGAATGTCTTTGATTGTCACCGACATCTGCATATCATTAAAGCCTGACGACAGGGGTAGTGTTATATAGGAAAAAAACGAACGGCCCCGTAGGATTGAGTAAGAGGGCGGGGATCTGTCCTGTATATGAAGTCCTAGGCTGGAATATATGCCCATTGACGAAATTGTGACTCTAGCCAGGAACAGACGTGCTTGGTCCCGCTAGTTGGATTCCCAGCAACGGTGGCCATCGTGGTTCTAAACAAATAAAATCGGTACTTTTTATTCTTCATGCTGGCTAGAACTTTTCATATGTCTTGTGATCAGAATGTGTAAAATTCAAAACATGATCAGATTTATAATGTTTTTTTCCCCTCTGGATACGCTTTTGTGCTCGTTGGAGAAATATTTCATAAGGGCGTACGCCATTGTTCCGA
>NC_088366.1:59603559-59608559 GCF_034508935.2 Berghia stephanieae | reverse complement strand
GCGTATCCAGAGGGAAAAAAAAACAACATAAATTTGATCATGTTTCGACTTTTACACATTCTGGTCACAAGACATATGAAAAGTTCTAGCCAGCTTGAAGAATAAAAGTAATGATTTTCTTTGTTTAGAACCAAGATGGCCGCCGTTGCCGGGCGTCGTGACATCAGACTACTGAATCCAATTATATCCACAACGTCATAAAATGACTATCAAGTGACTAGGCGACGGCGTTTACAATGTCGTGCGCCGTGTAGCTGGGGCAATTTCATTTTATTTATCTTTTTAACTCACTCAATCCTAGAGAGTTTTGCTACTTTTCACAATGAGAGCGATCTATTTTACCTTTCCATGTGCTCGAGGTCATTGGTCACATTGGAATACGTGCTCAAAATGACCCACATAGTGAAAAGTGTTCACACTTTGAGAAATATCCAACACTCAATTGGTCATTTTGCTCAGCGTGACTCACGGGTATGTTTCATAAGCAAAGCAGCGTGTTTACATTTATTGAGAAATGTCCAATCGTTGGACAGCAACAAATCATGTGATCGATGACTAGGTTGGACGAAAACATGAATATAGGTCGCTCCCATTGGAAAAAAAATGTATTAAAAATTATCATGAACAGAATCAGCTTTATTCAATCACCATTAACACGTAAACACTAAAAAAATAGATTTGATTCTACGCCTATAATTTGTCTCAGAAAAATGTAATAAAATTAAATAGGCATGGGGATGGGATAAAAGTAACCCGGGTAAGAAACGGATATAGTCGGTGCTAGGGTTGAGTGAGTTAATACTTTGATATGGTCACCATAATAACAAAAGTCTTCCGTTTAAAACACATGAGATGCTATGCTAGGTTAGAATAGACAGATTTTGAAGAAAAAATATAAGACCGCTCTTTTAATCTATGATCTCAACAAACACTATAAGACACAAAGAGGATAAATAAGTGAATTCAATAAAATAATTTTTAAAAAAATCTAACACGGAATGTTTCGGACTCAAAATCCTTTCTTGACAAAAGCAGTCTCTAAAAGCCTATTGACCCTTTTGAGGGAAAAAAAGCAAAACAAAACAAAACCCAAAAACAAACAAATAAAAAAAAACAACAACAACAAAAAGACAACAACAAAAAACAACAACAACAAGAACAAAAACAAACAAACAAAAAAGAAAAACAAAAACGACATTTAAAATCCTACCTTTTTCTCTTTGAAATGAAGGGCCATTTTGAAGCGTGCCAAGCTAGAGTATTTCTCCTGGTGAGGTTTTCCGGTCTTATTCAACACAAGCTCCAACTCCTTCTGGGTTCGAATCCTGTCCATTAGTTTGACGACATAGTCACTCAACTGATCGGCCAGATCACGATACTCACTCTGCAAGAGAATAATAGGAATAATAGGCTTCAACAGTCATGACGTCACTTCCCTCGTAATGACGCATGGCAACTTAGTAACCCGAACAATGGCGGACGCCCTTATGAAATATTTCTCCGACGAGCATAAAAGTGTATCCAGAGGAGAAAAACATAAATATGATCATGTTTTGACTTTTATGCATTCTGATCACATACACGTGAAAAGTTCTAGCCAGCATGAAGAATAAAAAGTACACATTTTCTTTGTTTAGAACTTGGCTGCTCGCCGTTGCTGGGCGATGTGACATCAGACTATTGCATCCAATTTGTACTTGTATCAGACCTGCATATAGATAGTGTGCGCTTGGCAGAAAAACTCACAACAGTGCCATTCGGAAGTAGAAAGGACCAATCCACAAAACTGTGTGTAACCGTGAACATTTATAGTCTGGTTAAAACCGTTTAATGAGAACTATCTACTCATAAACGCGGATGGCAAAAAACAATAACAAATACCCGAGTGACGTCAACTGCGATCTATCTATAGCAATTTGTATTTGTATCAGACCTGCATATATATATATATATATATATATATATATATATATAGAGAGAGAGAGAGAGAGAGAGAGAGAGAGAGAGAGAGAGGGAGAGAGAGGAGGGAGAGAGAGAGAGAGAGAGAGAGAGAGAGAGAGAGAGAGAGAGAGAGAGAGAGAGGGGGGGAGAGAGAGAGTATGGGTGTGTGCGTGTTTGTGTGTGAGAGTGCGATAGAAAGAGAGAGAGGGAGAGAGAGAGAGAGAGAGAGAGAAGAGAGAGAGAGAGAGAGAGAGAAGAGAGAGAGAGAGAGAGAGAGAGGGAGAGAGGAGAGGGAGGAGAGAGAGAGAGGAGAGAGAGAGAGAGAGAGGAGAGAGAGAGAGAGAGAGAGAGAGAGAGAGAGAGAGAGAGGAGAGAGAGAGAGTATGGGTGTGTGCGTGTTTGTGTGTGAGAGTGCGATAGAAGAGAGAGAGAGAGGGAGAGAGAGAGAGAGAGAGAGAGAGAGGAAGAGAGAGAGAGAGAGAGAGAGAGAGAGAGAGAGAGAGAGAGAGAGAGAGAGAGAGAGAGAGGGTGAATTAAACCGGAAAACGAAAATAAAAACAGCTAAACTGGAATTGAGTAACAACTTATCAGTTATTTTAAAAGATGACATAAAAAACAACACAAAAATATGAGAACGTATTAAATAAAAAATAAAGAGTAATAAAAGAGACAGGGACAATTCTGAACGTACTCTGGAAAAATCCATATTTAAAAATGTGACCCTCCGCCTCAAAACGGTATTAAGTCGGGTTGGTTAAGATGTTGAAAATTGAATTTATAGCCAGAAAAATCAGACATGTGTTGAGTTTGTATGTTTTATTGAAGAGAATGGATACTATATTTTAGTGTGTTAATGCCAACAATTTGTATTTTTGACCAGTTTAACATTTATTTCGGCTTTTAAGCATCTGGTTCGTTCCGACATAATACCGTTTTGAGACGATGGGTCACAAATTTGGCCAGAAATCTCGTCCTTCAAATATCGAACGATTTAAAGCGAAGTCCCCGGTTTGAGAGTTTTTGCTAAGATGAGGGTCATTTAAATCGATCGATATTTGAAGGACGATTTTTCTGGCCAAATTTTTATATGTGGGTTTACACCCCCCCCCCCCCCCAGAGTAGGCCAGAATTGACCAAAATACAACCCCCTCCCTCCCCCCTTCCCGAATACAACATAAAAAAAACAAACAAAAACAAGACACAACAAAACAACAAATGTATAGGGAATGAGATTAGCGGAAGAGTAGCATCCCTTGATTGGACCTCACCCATAGTCTGTGACGTCACCGGCGGAAAAGTTATTAGAGAGAGAACGTCATGTTTGTTGTGCGCATGCGTCTCTCGTCCTCGCTTTCGCGCACAACCAAAATGAGGTTCTCTCTCTAATAACTTTTCCGCCGGTGACGTCACAGACTATGGGTGACGTCCAATCAAGGGACGCTACTCTTCCGCTAATCTCATTCCCTATAAACGATTTATTACCCCCCCCCCTCCCCCCTTTTTAAATTAATTTTTACCTTAAAATGTTTCTCCACACTGGACAATCGCCTGAGTTCCGCAGCCAGTTCAAAGGCGGTCAGAATTGGATCTTTGCTGGACAGGGAAATGTAGGCCTCACTTGCCAGGCCTCTGTAGGCGTTGAGGCGGTATTTGGCCAGACGAAGTTGGTCAAACTTCATACGGTTGCGGCACTCCTGAAATAAGAATTGTTTGAGATGTTAAATTTCTTTTAAAAAATTATTATTGAGATTTTATAAAGTGTTATATCCACTAAACGTGCTCAAAGCGCTTTACAAGGAGCTCAAAAACGGTTGCGGCACTCCTGAAATAAGAATTGTTTTAGATGTTAAATTTCTTCTTTTATTTTTAATGACCTTTTATAAAGAGCAATATCCACTAAAGTATCAAAGCGCTTTACAAGGAGCTCAAAAACGGTTGCGGCACTCCTGAAATAAGAATTAATTTAGATGTTAAATTTCTTCTTTTTTTTTTTTAATGAGCTTTTATAAAGAGCAATATCCACTAAACGTGCTCAAAGCGCATTACAAGGGGTCCCTGTCCAAAGCAACATTTAACATTTAGGACAAGACATGAATGACGCCTGTAAGGCGATATTACAATTTATTTCGGACAGAAACAACGCTGTTAACGGCCAGGTACTCATTTTACACCTGAGTACGGAGAGAGAATGTGAGTAAAGAGTCTTTTCCAAGGACACAACAATGCGCCGAGCGAGGCTCGAACCCAGGACCTTCCGATCCGAAAGCGAGCGTCCTACCACAAGACCACATAGCCGCACAAAAATGTATAATTACAACACCCCTTCTCTCTTTGTCTCTATTGAAATTCTACAAGTACAAAGTAGTCGTTCTGGGTGGGGTTCCTGACCTCCCATAGAGGGCAGGGAGGTACATACTCTGTCTTATATCCCCTTATATCTGTTTTCCAACTTGCTTTCTGTCTTTGTCTTGAGATGAGATTACTTGGTTTTGTCCTGACTCTGGCCGGAGTCCTGACTGTGAGGGAAACAGTCAGATGCATAGTTATTGTATTGGGAGATGATATTTTTTTCATTGTAAATCATCTCTCTGTTATGTATTATTATATTTGTTATTTTGAATGTATAATGTCAGCATTTTAGTGTATTCCTCTTTGTTGGATTTTGTGCTTGTGTCCGAATGAGAGTTATAGGTGATCTCAAACTAAGTACATTGGTGGTATGCTCTTGGAATCTACATCTGATCCCTATTTGTTCCCAGTTCCCCTATGTCTTACTTTCTCTTGGGTGCTTTAATTGTAATTCTAGAACTTTTTACTATCCCATTTTCTTCCTTTATACTGGCGCTGATATAACCTAAATGTGTTACAAGCGACGTAAAACCCTTAAAAATAAAAACAAAGTAGTCGTTAAGAGCCATAGGGCCCAAGGAGCCGGAGTTTATCCCGGTATAACCTATAGGGAATGAGATAAGCGGAAAAGTAGCGTCCCTTGATTGGACGTCACCGGCGGAAAAGTTATTAGAGAGAGAACGTCATGTTGGTTGTGTGCATGCGTCTCT
>NC_088366.1:59566059-59596059 GCF_034508935.2 Berghia stephanieae | reverse complement strand
ATATATATATTTCAATTATGAAAAGTCCAATAATTCGATCGACCGCTCGATCAATCAATCGATCAATCAATCAATCAATCAATTAATCAATGGATCAATCAATCAGTCAGTCAATCAATCAATCGTGCGTTTAGTTAAAATACTCACAACATCATCCAGTCGGATATAACGTACCAACACACAAAGCTACTCGTATGTGTAACCTTACATTTTAAAGATTCTGATTGGAGACATTTTCTTTCAGTAACAAATGAATTTCAGATACCTAATACGATTCAATAGTCTGATGTCACGCGGCCATCTTGGTTCTAAACAAAGAAAATCATTACTTTTTATTTTTCATGCTGGCTAGAACTTTTCATATGCCTAGTGATCAAAATGTGTAAAAGTGAAAATATTATCAAATTTATGGGGGGTTTTCCCTCTGGATACCCTTTATGCTCGCGGAGAAATATTTCATACGGGCGTCCGCCATTGTTCCGATAGTTTAGAGCCAGTGTTACTAAGTTACCATGCGCCATTAGGAAGGAAGTGACGTTACGACTGTTGAAGAGTATTCCCATTTTCATTGGCTTCAGGCTAAGATAACGCCGGTTTCAAGTAAGGCATTTTAATGACAATCGAATTAATCTGGACGAAGACTATAGGGTTCAACAGTCGTGACGTCACTTCCCTCGTAATGACACATAGTAACTTATTAACTGGTTCTAAACTATCGGAACAATGGTGGACGCCCTTATGAAATATTCTCCGACTAGCGTACTAGTGTATCCAGAGGAGAAAAACATTATAAATCTGATCATGTTTTGACTTTTATACATTCTGATCACATGACATGAGGAAAAGTTCTAGCCAGCATGAAGAATGAAAAGTACCGATTTTCTTTGTTTAGAATCAAGCTGCTGGTTGCTGGGACGGACGTGACATCAGACTATTGAATCCTATTCTCACGCTAAAGGTCAAAGGGTCGCATATCGGCAATGGGGTCAAATTGAGTTATTTACACTGAATTAGATATCTGAAATACTCTTCAACAGTCGTAACGTCACTTCCTTCCTTATGACGCATGGTAACTTAGTAACACTGGCTCTAAACTATGGGAACAATGGCGGACGCCCGTATGAAATATTTCCCCGGCGAGCATAAAAGCGTATCCAGAGGAAAACAACACATAAATTTGATCATGTTTTGACTTTTATACATTTTGATCACAAGGCATATTAAAAGTTCTAGCCAGCATGAAGAATAAAAAGTAATCATTTTCTTTGTTTAGAACCAAGATGGCCGCCGTTGCCGGGCGGCGTGACATCAGATTACTGAATCCAATTCATTTGTTACTAAAAGAAAATAATTTATTGCCCCGGGTTTCACTTGGCGATTTATTATCCTTATTTATTTACATGCCTAGAGTTATTGAACCAAACGCGCATTTTTTCTATCCGGCTTTCGTGACCTTAGTCAATAAATAAATGTTTTATTACAAAAATAAGATATTGCGACTTGATAGATTTAAAGAAAAAGATAGAACGAAGTTGACATCACTCGGGTCTTTGTTATTGTTATTGTTTTTTGTTTGTTTGTTTTTCCATTCATGTTTATAAGTTATTCTCACTAAACTGTATTAACAAGACTATACACGTTCAAGGTTACACATAGTTTTGTGTGTTGGTCTGTTATATTTTCGGATGGCAATGTTGTGAGTTTCTTAGCCAATCGCAGCAAACGGGTATTTTTTTAGGGTTTAAATTTATTTTTTTTTCCGATATGCGGTCCTTTGTATTAAGTATTAACCCTCTCTTTACCAACTATAGGAAAATCGTCACCTTCGTTACGATACAACCAACATTTTTCTTATTCATATTTCTTTTGTACATCATAACATTTAAAGAAAATGAACAATGTGTTGTACATAGAGAATGTTTTGCTAAAGGAATTATTTATCGCAAGAATTTAGATACTGCTATTGTGTCTGCGTGATAAAAATATATATTATTGTGTTAGTTGGGTGTGACGGTTTGGGGGAAAACCCTGAAAATGGCTGGTAAGGAGAGAATTGTTAAGTCGACAAAATTACGTCCTTGATGCAGATAAACGAAGGGCGTCTTGTTCCATCCTTGAACTCGTTCAAGCATCCTTGAACTCGCTCAAGGCCCCTCGTTAGTTCGATAAACATGGTTTTTATTCCGACAAGCACGATTTTTGTAAGCGGAGGTTGAGGAATATCTGCCAATTAATTCGTTAAGTAACGACGTACTCTGGAAAAACCCGTCATCATATTTAAGAAATTTGGCCAGAAAACTCGTCCTTCAAATATCGATCGATTTATACGACCCTGATCTTGGCAAAAAAGCTCTCACATGCACACCTGGGACTTCGAGAAGTCTTCGTCAAAGACCCAGGTTTGAGAGTTTTTGTTGTTGTCAAGATAAGGGACATTTGAATCGAACGATAGTTTAAGGACGAGTTTTCTGGCCAAATTTTTAAATCACTAGTTTTTTCAAGAATACGACAGTTAACTGGTTGAATATGACACATTATCTGACAACAATGTTATGCCAGGTTGAACCAGATGACCATAAATGATTGGAAAATTTAAAAAAAAACAAAACAAAAAACAACAAACAAACAAAAAAAAAACCCAAAATATATGAGCTTTTATATAGAGCAATATCCACTACACGTGCTGAAAACAAAGGGTTCCTTCAGAGTAAATAGGCCCATGGAGCCGGAGTTTATCCCGGTTTCTAAAGAGTGAACTGGACAAAATAGCCATTGCTCACTACTCTTTGGATAGGACGCTTGTCTCATACAAAGCACTTTCCGCAAGATCTAACAGGTCCGCCGGCTACCCAATCACTGCTGGGTGGACAGAAGGGTCAGAAAAAAAAAAAACATTCTCGACTGCATTGTTAGGTACCTACTTATAAATTAAAGTTAAAAATATGATTTAAAAAATACCTCAAGATGCTCATTTTTGACGGCCAGCCTAAGGGCTGTTCTACCCAATCCGTCAATGCAGTCCACATTGAGATCGGCCTGCTCGTTGAGAAGTCTCTTAACGTTGTGGATGTCGCCAAATTCGGCCGCGTGAAGGAACTCGGCCTCGCTGTCCTCAAATTGCTGAAATTGATACAAAGAATTGGACATATATTAATACGATTTATTCAAACTAAAAATCAAGTGTTCCAACCGACTTGTATGTATATATATATATATATATATATATATATATATATATATATATATATATATATATTATATATATTATTTTAATATTTACCACAATGTTTGAGACAGTCTACATTAATGTTTCAGGCCCAATTAGCCATCGTCAGGACTGTGTGTTACATGAGTTGACTGTTGTTGTTTGTTGAAGTGGTTCCGGTTTATAGTTATAGCATTGCTACATGTCGATCACTTTTCGTACCATATTTGTATCAAACACGATTCTCTCTCTCTCTCTCTCTCTCTCTCTCTCTCTCTCTCTCTCTCTCTCTCTCTATATATATATATATATATATATATATATATATATATATATATATATATGTGTGTATATATAATATATATATATACATATATTATATTTACATACATATATATATATATATACGTATATATACATATATATATATACATATATATATACATATATATGTATATATATATATATATATATATATATATATATATATATATATGTCTATATACAAGTCTGATATCAGAATTCAATTATGGAGCTACATTGTTGTAATGGACAGTTTTTTTAACGTCATTTTTAAACATTTCCATTTCAACAATGAACCCACAATCAATTGGGTTATCAGACCTACAAATAAGTGCAAGTCGCTTCAACTCACCAATAAAATGCTATAATTTCAACCAATAGATTTAATAACAAGATATGAAGTGAGTAGAAAAGTGCCAAAAGACAATTGAGAATAAAATCTTTGCGGCGATGGGGATTCGAACTTCATTTCTTGTTATTTTCAACATAAGTGCCTGCTCCACTCATTTTTCTAAAAACAAATTACATTAAATAAAATCCTTTGTCAGTATATGCTTGCAAGTGTGTTGTCTAACAAACACAAGCCCGAAGTGACTACCTGTGATCAAGAAGAACTGGGATAATATTAACTTCAAAACTAAAAATGCTGTAACAGTGAACAAACTAATCTAGGAATGACGTTAACTTTAAAACTAAAAATGCTGTAACATGGAGCAAACTAATCTAGGAATGACGTTAACTTTAAAACTAAAAATGCTGTAATATTGAACATACTAATCTAGGAATGACGTTAACTTTAACACTAAACATGCTGTAATATTGAACATACTAATCTAGGAATGACGTTAACTTTAAAACTAAAAATGCTGTAACATTGAACAATCTAATCTAAGAATTACGTTAGCTTTAAAACTAAAAATGCTGTAACATTGAACAATCTAATCTAAGAATGACGTTAACTTTAAAACTAAAAATGCTGCAACACTGAACAGATGAATCTAGGAATTATTAACAATTTAATTTCTGAATAAAAGTGCATGACACAGTGCAAGTCAAAACAAAACAGAAAGATACAGGGAAAATCATCTTTTAAAAATCACCCAGCTCAACTGCGGATTGACCCTCCGACCTTTCTGTTCACCATCAGCCGTGCTACCATTAATAGACCACCTAAATTTGTCAGCTTAGTTTCTGAAAGTTTCTATCTAGTCCTAAATCTGTATTTATTTTGTAACAACACCTTCTCGACTGTTGCCTCGCGCTATTGTTTAAAGAGTGTACAATGAAGAAGAAATAAAATAACAATAGACATTATTATTCTGATTGTTGATGTTGTATCATTCAAAGCAATTTGTTTTGGTTTATATATATATATATATATATATATATATATATATATATATATATATATATATAATAAATTAATAATAATAATAATAATACTACTACTACTATACTACTACTACTACTACTACTACTACTACTACTACTACTACTACTACTACTACTACTACTACTACTACTACTAATAATAATAATAATAATAATAATAATAATAATAATAATAATAATAATAATAATAATAATAAAAAGAAGAAGAAGAAGAAGAAGAAGAAGAAGAAAAAGAAGAAGGAGAAATAAATAAATAAACAAATAATAACAATAATAATAATTATAACGATAATAATAATAATAATAATAATAATAATAATAATAATAATAATAATAATAATAATAATAATAATAATAATAATAATAATAATAATAATAATAATAATAATAATAATAATAATAATAATAATAATAATAATAAAGAAAGAAGAAGAAGAAGAAGAAGAAGAAGAAAAGAAGAAGAGAAAGAAGAAGAAGAAGAAGAAGAAGAAGAAGAAGAAGAAGAAGAAGAAGAAGAAGAAGAAGAAGAAGAAGAAGAAGAAGAAGAAGAAGAAGAAGGAGAAATAAATAAATAAACAAATAATAACAATAATAATAATTATAACGATAATAGTAATAATAATAATATAATAATAATAATAATAATAATAATAATAATAATAATAATAATAATAATAATAATAATAATAATAATGATAATAATAATAATAATAATAATAATAATAATAATAAAGACACATGTTGAGCGCTTTCCATGACACCAAGCATCTCAAAGCGCTTTACAGATAATGAATTACGTCACGAACATATGCATTCATAGTCAAAATGAAATATTGAACCAATCAAAATACAAATTGGTTAAATGATAATATCTATACAAACATAACAATCGGCATGGTGTAAAATAAATTTGCAAGATGTCCTTTGCCATTATTTCTAATTAAATTTAACTCCCGAAACGTCAATTTGTCTGTATAGTTCCTCTCCGAAGTCTCTTCATTTTCACTCTTTCGTTAGTATTTGTGCGGCTATGTGGTATAGTGGTATGACACTCACTTTCGGATCCGAAGGTCCTGGGTTCGAGCCTCGCGCTCGGCGCATAGTTGAGCCCTTGGAAAAGGCTCTTTACTCACATTCTCTCACCGTACTCAGGTTAAAATGAGTACCTGGCCGTTAACAGCGCTGTCTCTGTCCGAAAAATTGTAATATCGCCTAACAGGCGTCATGTCCCGTCCTACATGTTAAATGTTGCTGTTGACCAGGGACCCCTTGTAAAGCGCTTTGACCACATTTAGTGGATATTGCGCTATATAAAAGCTCAATTTAAAAAAAAAATTCACGATCCCAAGGCTTCAGGCAGCCACCCCCCCCCCCCAAACCGTTCATGGTTTTTTTACAAGACGTGGCATGGCATCCATTGTATAGATAGTATGCGCTTGGCTAAGAAGCTCACAACATTGCCATCCGGAAGTATAACGGATCAACACACAAAACTGTGTGTATCCATGAACGTTTATTAGCAATGACTATGAAAAATGTTTTTTTTCTCTTTTTGAGGAAAATTTGTGTCTAAAACCAAAGCCCTATCTCTACTGATTAAAAATGTTTTTGAATTTTGAAAATCCATTCATAAATAAACAAGTTATGCAGTTTCAAAGGTGTCATTTATTTGGATGACCCGCAAAGAGGAAAAAAACGCGAAAATTTGGGACGCTTTTTCGGCATTTTATTTAGACCTTTAGTTGTATCTTGCGTAATAAGTGGATTAAAAGATTGAAACTTGAAGAGCAAATTAGGATGGTGTTTTGTAAAATACGGGAAAAGTACTCGTCATATTCATATGAAATTTTACAACCAAAAAGAAGAAATGTATATGTATTACCTTGTCACCGTCAATACCTCCACGCCCGGTAGTTTTAGAAATATTTTACTCCAAAGAGTAAAAATCTATTTTTAACGGTCTTCTGGTAATTGCACGAGTTTTGTCGCTTGACATAATCTAAAATGACCTTTTTTCTAACTGTGTGCCAACTTTCAGTCATATTCATCGATAAACAGCGTCGTAATTAATTTTTTAAAATAGCATATACCAAACGGCTTCGTCCCATATTTTGACGCGAATTCGGGCACTTCGTGAGCGAAAAAGAGGCCCAAAGATTTGTGGGGGATAGTCATTGCTACGTTTATAGTCAGGTTAATACAGTTCAGTGAGCATTACTCATAATCGCGGATGGCAAAAAAAAACAATAACAAATACCTGAGTGACGTCATCTTCGAACTGTCTATTCCCATTCATCCCCCCCCCCCCCAACCTGACATGTACCTACACCGATCTGCTCACTCTGTAATGCTTGTTTATGATCACATCATCAGAGAGTCACGACACATTGGTGTCTGTCACTCACTGTGTAGATTTATACGTTTTTTGCACGACATGAGAAAGAAATTAAATTATAATGAACACGTTCGTGTCACGCAATGTAAATAAATGTTGCTGCTCGAAGCTCGAAGAAATTAAAAAAAAAACAGTGTGAAATTGAATGTAAGATTCAATTTAATATACGAAAACAAGATAAAATGGGCGTTTCGGGTTTCCCCTTTATCAACAAAAATCACTTAACAATGCCACTATCACATTATCTCAATCGTCTGTCGTGTTTCATTCATCCTGTTTTGTTGATAAAGGGGAAACCCGAAACGTGAATTTATCTGTTTTGGTTTTCGTATATTAAATTGAAGCTAACATTCAATTTCACATTTTTATTCATGTCACTATCACATTATCTCAATCGTCTGTAGTGTTTCATTCATCCTGTTTTAGTGATAAAGGGGAAACCCGAAACGTGCTAACATTCAATTTCACATTTTTATTCATGTCACGCAAGGAATCCTGACGACTTGGAGCCTTGAATGAACACGGAATAAACCAAACCTACCAACCATTACGAAAAACCCGTAACATTACGAAATTTTGAGTCCAGTTTCAGAATTTCATTAGCTTGCATCTCTAAGTCATTAAAACTGTTCGAAAATGAAAATTGATGTCAGACTGCAGAATTTTAAGGATTTTGAATTATTTTTTTTTTAAGAAAGAGAAAGTAAGGTAAATTGTTAAATTTAACGTTAATTATGGCGACTGCTATTTTAAAATCTCCCTCAAAAAATTTAGATTTTCAAATTGGGAGGTCTGAATATAATCCATAGCATGTCTTGAAATACGAGTAATAGTTTATCATAGCCATTGAATTAATTTCTCATGGGTATGATTTATCTATATTACATTTCCATGTGCCCGAGGTCATTGGTCACATTGCAAAGTGTGCTCAAAATGACCCGCATAGTGAAAAGTGTTCACAGTTTGAGAAAGATCCAACGTTACGATTGGTCATTTTGCTCAGGAAGACTCATGGGTATGTTTACAATTTTCATAAACAAAGCAGCGTGTTTAGATACATTGAGAAATGTCAAATCGTTGTATACAGCAACGAATCATGTGATCGATGACTAGGTTGGACTAAAACATGAATATGGATCGCTCCCATTGTGATAAACCACCCCGAACTGCTGATATATGTTACAGTGAATGACAAAATCAGTCGGATTGTGAAAAGGTTTGAACTGCGATACTGCAAAGTTTAGTTAGAAGGTGAATTTTAATCAAAAATGAGTTCTTGTCATAGATGACTAAACCAACCCTTTTTGTACAACTTCGGGAAATAGCAAAGCTTAATTTCACTTCTAAATATATTTTACAGCTAGTCAATAAGTTCAAATAGTATGAAATTTCAGAAAAGTTGCTGGACACCTTTCTCATACGTCTGACCATAACTTCGCTGGTCTCTGGGGCTGCCTGACATTTCTGGCAGGTATCACTGTTTCCAAGTTTCCATCTGCACATATTTGATGCAGTTCTGCCATGTCCAGTTAAGAGGTGGTTTGATGAAATCCAGTATTTCCTGGCGTTATTGAATGCAGCACTCTTTTGCCTATAAACGTTCATGGTTGCACACAGTTTTGTGTATTGGTCCGTTCTACTTCCGGATGGCAATGTTCTGAACTCCTTAGCCAAGCTCATACTATCTATAGCTATAAATGAATACGGAATAAAGTCTCTACTAGCATGCGCATAAATAATAAAATTTTTAATAAATTTGTTGCGGCGATGTAGTCTTGTGGTAGGGTACTCGCTTTCGGATCGGAAGGTCCTGGGTTCGAGTCTCACTCGCTCGGCGCACAGTTGAGTCCTTGGAAAAGGCGCTTTACTCATTCTCTCACCAGTACTCAGGTGTGAAATGAGTACCTACCTGTCCGTTAACAGCATTGTCTCTGTCGTAAAAAGATGAGGGTCATTTATTTAAATCGATCGATTTTTTTAAGGGGACGAGTTTTCTGCCAATTTTTTAAATTATACGAGTCTATCCAGAGCAGGCAGTCAACGGGTTACATTGCGTGAATGGCATGCGATGTAAGAGGTAAGTGGGATGAATATTGACAGGATGCATTACCACTTAAACATCAATATTGGACAAGAAATGTCAAATTTGTCATTAAATCGTGATGTACACGATAATAATAATAATAATAATAATAATAATAATAATAATAATAATAATAATAATAATAATAATAATAATAATAATAATAATAATAATAATAATAATGATGATGCACTAAGTTATATAGAATTATGAATTGTTTACTTGTAATAATGACACACACACAGTCTCAGTCAGTGCGTTTCCATGACTTGTGAGCTAGAGGAATTACAAGCGGGTGTTGTTTTTTTTTACGAAACCCGCGCCGAAACCCGCCGAAAACCGTAGTCTCAGGTTCACTCCCCACTGGTGTACACTTCCCTGAGTCTCAGATTCACTCCCCACACTGTTGTTTTCTTCCCATAACTTTGTCGGATATTGTCGGGTTTCGTAAGAAAGTAATTGCTTTTTTACGAAACCAGCCGAAACCCAGTCCCGGCCTCACTCCCCACTGGTGTACACTTCCGCCCTGAGTCCCAGGCTCACTCCTCATTGCTGCCTACTTCCCATAACTTTGGCGGGTTTCGGCGAGTTTCGTAAAAAAAGAAACACCGATTTCGAGCGAAGTAATTCAGAGAATAGAGTAATTATAACAAAAACATTTATAATAATATTTAGCGCAATATCCTCTTAACGTGTTCAAAGTGATTTACAAGGAACATCTAGCCAACAGCAACACCTAATATTTAGATTGAGATATGACTGATGCCTGTGTGGCGGCGATATCTTACTCATTTTATTTTCAGACAGAGACAACGCTGTTAACGGCCAGGTAATCAATCACTTTACACCTGAGTACCGTGAAAGAATATGAGTAAAGAACCTTTTCCAACGACTCAACTATGCGCCGCTTAGATGTAGTTTGTACAGCCTCTTCGTGTTCTTGAAATTAGATAACAATATGAAGTTGAATGTAAGCTTCAATTTAATATACGAAAACAGATAAAATGGACGTTTCGGGTTTCCCCTTTATCAACAAAACAGGACGAATGAAACATTACAGACTCATTCGTCTGTAGTGTTTCATTCATACTGCTATGTGGTCTAGTGGTATGGCACTCACTTTCGGAGGGTTCGAGCCTCATCCGCGCATAGTTGAGTCCTTGGAAAAGGCTCTTTACTCACATTCTCTCACCGTACTCGGGTGTAAAATGAGTAACTGGCCGTTAACAGCGTTGATTCTGTCGAAAAAAATTTGGTATTATCGCCTAACAGGCGCCATGCCTCGTTCTACATGTTACGTGTTGCTGTTGGTCAGATACCCATTGTAAAGTGCTTTGAGCATGTTTGGTGGATATTTCGCCTTATAAAAGCTCAATTTTTAAAAAAACAAACGGCTGGGACTTTATGAAATGGAAATATGGTTCCATATATCTTGCTGGTGGAATAAATGAAACACTGTGAAGCACACTGAGCTTGATTAATTCTTGAAAATGCGCTATATAAAAAGTAGTCCTTCTGAGCTAATTGGACTCCTCCAGGAGCCGGAGCTTACCCCAGTTTCTATAGCGTGAAACGGACAATGGAAATTGCTTGCTATTCTTTGGATAGCACGCTAGTTTATCGTTTAAACTCTATATTATAAATGTTCATAATTATTAACTTTATTTATTTATTTATTTATTTATCATAAAACAAACTCAATGTCACAAAAGATGAATGAGAAATAAATCATAAATTGTTGTTGTGTTTTGGGAGAAAAAAAAGTAGTGCCATAAGTTGTAGTAGGGGGAATTAGGCTAAAACCGTGCAAATTCGGGTTGAAAGCATGAAAATTTGCATACAGGTTGCTAAGACCCATAGAAAAAACATCTGATATAGAACCACTCTGGCAATCAATCATAACGTATCGGTTTAAGGCCTTAGATTTTACCTATTACAGCTATATTAAACAAGGGAAATAACTGCGTACACATATTTATTTTCTTCATATTCATTGTATTAGGGAAAATTAGGCTAAAACCGTGCACATTGGGGTTGAAATCCTGAAAATTGGCATATAGGTAGCTGAGACCCGTATAAATAATACCTGCTATAGAATCACTCTGATAGAATTGTCAGATTAAAAGTTTTGTACCAGTGGAGCTAGAACCAGTTATGTGTACTTTATGACAGAGAATGTGATGGAGGTTGAGGAACACATTGCAGTGCATGAAAACATCAAATGTGACCCTTCGTCTCGAAACGGTATTATGTCGGGATGACTTCGGTGCAAAAAATTGAATTTATTGACAAAAACATGACACTTAGGGTTTGTTTCGATTTGTTATGTTTACAGAATGAAGACAATTTCTCACAATGCAAAAGCTCAAAAAATGGTATTTACTATCAATTTAATTCTAAAGTCACTTTTCGGGGTCCAATTTATTCCGACATAATACCGTTTCGAGACGAAGGGTCACAAATAGGTACATGCAGTGCAGAAAGTTATTGTGCTTCATGTCAAAGGTGGGAAGAAACCCCAAGGCCTACATTCCCTAACGTTAACATTTAGACCTTGAGATATGAAGTGAGTAGAAAAGTGCCAGAAGACAATAGAGAATAAAAATTTTTTTCGCGGCGGTGGTGGGGTTTGAACCTGCGACCTTATTGGTACGACAACTCCGCCTGACAGGTGAGAGCGTGGCTCTACCGTGTGAGCTATCCACGAACACAAAAATATTCGTTTCAAACCCAAAGTCATTTCTAGATCCCTCTCTCACCCACTTCTTGAGATCGCCGATTCGTTCACCACCATCGCGAAGTAATTTTGACCAGCAGTTAAGCTTAATAGCCAATATTCTCATCACAAACATATAACATAGAAACGATTGAGACATTGAGTATGCTCCGGTGTATGGGGTGAATTTTTAATTCAGAAAAGTGAGTGGAGCAGGCACTTATGTTGGTAACAACAAGATATGAAGTGAGTAGAAAAGTGCCAGAAGACAATAGAGAAAAAATTTTTTTATTCTCTATTGTCTTCTGGCACTTTTCTACTCACTTCATATCTTGTTGTTACCAACATAAGTGCCTGCTCCACTCACTTTTCTGAATTCAAAATTCACCCCATACACCGGAGCATACTCAATGTCTCAATCGTTTCTATGTTATATGTTTGTGATGAGAATATTGGCTATTAAGCTTAACTGCTGGTCAAAATTACTTCGCGATGGTGGTGAACGAATCGGCGATCTCAAGAAGTGGGTGAGAGAGGGATCTAGAAATGACTTTGGGTTTGAAACGAATATTTTTGTGTTCGTGGATAGCTCACACGGTAGAGCCACGCTCTCACCTGCCAGGCGGAGTTGTCGTACCAATAAGGTCGCAGGTTCAAACCCCACCACCGCCGCGAAAAAAAAATTTTATTCTCTATTGTCTTCTGGCACTTTTCTACTCACTTCATATCTTGTTGTTACCAACATAAGTGCCTGCTCCACTCACTTTTCTGAATTCAAAATTCACCCCATACACCGGAGCATACTCAATGTCTCAATCGTTTCTATGTTATATGTTTGTGATGAGAATATTGGCTATTAAGCTTAACTGCTGGTCAAAATTACTTCGCGATGGTGGTGAACGAATCGGCGATCTCAAGAAGTGGGTGAGAGAGGGATCTAGAAATGACTTTGGGTTTGAAACGAATATTTTTGTGTTCGTGGATAGCTCACACGGTAGAGCCACGCTCTCACCTGCCAGGCGGAGTTGTCGTACCAATAAGGTCGCAGGTTCAAACCCCACCACCGCCGCGAAAAAAAATTTTTTATTCTCTATTGTCTTCTGGCACTTTTCTACTCACTTCATATCTTGTTGTTACCAACATAAGTGCCTGCTCCACTCACTTTTCTGAATTAAAAATTCACCCCATACACCGGAGCATACTCAATGTCTCAATCGTTTCTATGTTATATGTTTGTGATGAGAATATTGGCTATTAAGCTTAACTGCTGGTCAAAATTACTTCGCGATGGTGGTGAACGAATCGGCGATCTCAAGAAGTGGGTGAGAGAGGGATCTAGAAATGACTTTGGGTTTGAAACGAATATTTTTGTGTTCGTGGATAGCTCACACGGTAGAGCCACGCTCTCATCTGCCAGGCGGAGTTGTCGTACCAATAAGGTCGCAGGTTCAAACCCCACCACCGCCGCGAAAAAAATGTTTATTCTCTATTGTCTTCTGGCACTTTTCTACTCACTTCATATCTTGTTGTTACCAACATAAGTGCCTGCTCCACTCACTTTTCTGAATTAAAAATTCACCCCATACACCGGAGCATACTCAATGTCTCAATCGTTTCTATGTTATATGTTTGTGATGAGAATATTGGCTATTAAGCTTAACTGCTGGTCAAAATTACTTCGCGATGGTGGTGAACGAATCGGCGATCTCAAGAAGTGGGTGAGAGAGGGATCTAGAAATGACTTTGGGTTTGAAACGAATATTTTTGTGTTCGTGGATAGCTCACACGGTAGAGCCACGCTCTCACCTGCCAGGCGGAGTTGTCGTACCAATAAGGTCGCAGGTTCAAACCCCACCACCGCCGCGAAAAATTTTTTTATTCTCTATTGTCTTCTGGCACTTTTCTACTCACTTCATATCTTGTTGTTACCAACATAAGTGCCTGCTCCACTCACTTTTCTGAATTAAAAATTCACCCCATACACCGAAGCATACTCAATGTCTCAATCGTTTCTATGTTATATGTTTGTGATGAGAATATTGGCTATTAAGCTTAACTGCTGGTCAAAATTACTTCGCGATGGTGGTGAACGAATCGGCGATCTCAAGAAGTGGATGAGAGAGGGATCTAGAAATGACTTTGGGTTTGAAACGAATATTTTTGTGTTCGTGGATAGCTCACACGGTAGAGCCACGCTCTCACCTGCCAGGCGGAGTTGTCGTACCAATAAGGTCGCAGGTTCAAACCCCACCACCGCCGCGAAAAAATTTTTTATTCTCTATTGTCTTCTGGCACTTTTCTACTCACTTCATATCTTGTTGTTACCAACATAAGTGCCTGCTCCACTCACTTTCCTCATTTAGACCTTGGCATTTTTCGATACATTTGTTAATAAGTCTGTGAGATAATAATACAGCTTTGAGGTGGTGGGTCACATTATAAACGAAATTAATTCATCATATAAGTCTGTCTGCATCGTGATCAGGCAAACATAAGAAAAAGGTAGAATCATTATTCACTGTTATATTATATCTAAATGAAACTTCATATACATATATATTCCTGATGAGAGCAACGCTCGATAACAACGTTGTAGAAGTCAAACAATCTTAATTATCCTTCAAATGCTTATATACATACATAATTTATTCGACTCCGGGATACGTAATATCTGAAAGAGAATCTCTTGAAGCAACATCTTCAATATTAATCCATTAACCGAAATACTCTAGAAAAACACGTATTTAAAAATTTGTCACGAAAACAAACTCGTCCTTCAAATATCGGTCGATTTAAATGAACAACATCTTGGAAAAAAAAAACAACTCTAAAACCAACCTGGGACTTTAAGAAAGACTCTGGGAAGTCCTAGGTTTGAAAGTGTTTGCGGCGAAAAAGGGGGTCATTAAAGTCGATATATTATTTGAATGACGAGTTTTCTGTTGGAATTTTTTAATACGTGTTTTTTTTTCTCCCAGAGTACGACATATGTGACCCATCGTCTCAAAACGGTATTATGTCGGAACGAACCAGATGCTTAAAAGCCGAAATAAACGTTAAACTGGTCAAAAATACAAATTGTTGGCATTAACACCCTAAAATATGGTATCCATTCTCTTCAATAAAACATACAAACTCAACACAAGTCTGATTTTTCTGGCTATAAATTCAATTTTCAACATCTTAACCAACCCGACTTAATACCGTTTTGAGGCGGAGGGTCACAATTAACTGGTTTACAATAACAACAGCCATAAATATCACACGTGACGTGTGGAACATTGGATTTCATGCTACGTGCGTGTTGACACAATTAGTCTGCTGTACTCTGGAAAGAAAAAACAACAACAGATATTTTAAGATTTGGCCAGAAAACTCGTCCTTCAAATATCGATCGATTTAAATGACTCTCATCCTGGCAAAAACAGTCAAACCTGGGAATCTAGAAGACTTCTTTAAAATCCCAGGTTTGAGAGGTTTTTTTTTGCCAAGATGAGAGTAATTTAAATCGATCGATATTTGAAGGACGAGTTTTCTGGCCAAATTTTCAAATAATAATATGTGTTTTTCGACCCAGAGTACGCCAGTATTCTCACAGTTACTAGTGTTGTACAAGAAGCTGTAACAAAAAGGGTTTTGAGCCCGAAACGTTCAGTGTTTTGTGTTTGGTATTTGGTACTTTTTTTTTTTTTTTTTGGAAGCTGTTAAATTCATTTTTGTTTATTACTTTTTACAGTCCAGTAGAAAACGGTAGGGGGTGCCTGAAGCCGGTGATCGTAAAATACTAACGAAAGCGTGAAAATGGAAAAGCTTCGTATGGGAACAAAACAGACAATGGACGTTTCGGGTACAAACCCTTCGTCAGCACACAAATACACAAATAAACGTGGAAAACAATATTCGTTTGTACCGAAACGTCCATTGTCTGTTTTGTTCCCATACGAAGTTTTTCCATTTTCACTCTTTCGTTAGTATTTTTACAGTCCACAGCTTCTAGCGGCCTAGTATCACTATAATTTCTGCTTTAATATTATATTTGTATTCAGATCCTCTATTGTCTTTTTTTTTAAACCCAACTATTTCAAATTATCCGAGATAAATTATTTTTCTTTAAAAAAAAACTCAAATCCTTTCGTATTTTGTTTTAGAGTAGATAGAAAACTAAAAAATAATTTATTTTTTTTTTTGGGGGGGGGGGGGGGGGGGGTTCAAAACATTTCGAAAAGCTCGATTTCTCATAGCCTTCTATCGACGTGTATATTAACAGGTCTGTTAACCAGTGGCGTGGCATGCTTACAGTATAGGGTGGGGCCAGAATCAGAAGAAAATTTCTTAAAACATGCTATATTTGTAAATACAAAAGAAAGTAACAAAAATCAAAGGAAAGACTTACTCAACTATGTAAGAGGCAGTGTAATAAAATATACCATTTCTCAGTTGTTTTTTTTTTTTTTTTTTGTTTTTTTTTTTTTTAGAAAATTCTGTAATCTATTTTTTAAAGATGGATGAGGTGCCAGGCCCCAAATCAACCAATATAGCCACGCCCCTGCTGTTAACCCAAAATTGCAATGGTTTCATTGTTGTCATATAAATATTCTTTTTAACTCACTCAACCCTAACACCGGCTGTATCCGTAGTTTACCCAGGTTACAGCCTATTTATTACATTTTATGAGAAAGATTATAGTCTTAGTATCAAAGATAGTGTTTAATAGTTTTTACATGTTAATGGTAGTTAAATAAAACTATCTATGTAGATGCTCATTTTTAATTTAAAAATTTTTCCAATTTTGAAAAGTAGCAAAAACATCTAGGATTGAGTGAGTTAAAAAAAAAACCCAACAAAACGCAAAATATTGTCCATTACAACAATGTTGTAAAAAATCAGGCCCATAATTGCGTTTGGTTATCGGACGGACCTGCAGAAATGTATTCCTGTCTCGCCTCTACTACATGGTGATTCTAACACGTGCAACAGTGTGCTGAGTGAGTGTTGTGTATGTGTGTAAGTGTGTAGTGGGCTGCACTCACCAGCGGCTCGTCTGCGACTGGAGACAAGGGCTAAATAGTCCAGAATGAAAGAATATTATTGAACAAATAACAACAATAAATAATGGAGATGGCAATAGTGGAACTAATAATGGAAATAATAATGATGATGATGATGATGATGATGATGATGATGATGATGATGATGATGATGATGATGATGATGATGATGATGATGATGATGATGATGATGATGATGATGATGATGATAATAATGATGATGATGATGATAATAATAATAATAATAATAATAATAATAATAATAATAATAATAATAATAATAATAATAATAATAATAATAATAATAATAATGATAATGATAATATTAATAATAACACTGATATGATATTAATAATCGTCATGGGAATAATGTATCAACATTAAAATGATGTTATTGAAAGTGACTATGATGATGATGATGATGATGATGATGATGATGATGATGATGATGATGATGATGATGACGATGATGAAAATAATAATAATATAAAATAATAATAATAATAATAATAATAATAATAATAATAATAATAATAAAAATAATAATAATAATAATAATAATAATAATAATAATAATAACAATAATAATAGTAACAACGATAGTATTAATAATAGTAATGATGATGATGATGATGATGATGATGATGATGATGATGATGATGATGATGATGATGATGATGGTAATAATAATAATAATAATAATAATAATAATAATAATAATAATAATAATAATAATAATAATAATGATGATGATGATGATGATGATGATGATGATGATGATAATAATAATAATAATAATAATAATAATAATAATAATAATAATAATAATAATAATAATAATAATAATAATAACAATATTAATAATAATAACAATAATAACAGTAACAATGATAGAAATAACAACAACAAAAGAACACCCCCACCCCAACCCAACCCACCCCAGCAAAACAAAACTACAAAAAAAATATTTTTTTAAAAAACCCCCAAAAACCCAACTCTAGTAAGAGTAATATTTTTAGCGACATCAATACAATAAAACAGTAAAGGCGATTGACGAGAATGTCCATCTTATTATCATTATTATTATTTTGCTAATCCTGCTATTGTGAGGTCAAATTGAATACAGTGATAATCACTTTGTATGCCGGCAACAACTAATGACCTGACGATGACCCTTCCTCAGAGTTGCCAACTCGAAATGTAAAAAATATGGGTAATTGGATTCAGTAGTCTGATGTCACGCCGCCCGGCAACGGCGGCCATATTGGTTCTAAACAAAGAAAATCATTACTTTTTTTTCTTCATGCTGGCTAGAACTTTTCATATGCCTTGTGATCAGAATGTGTAAAAGTCAAAAATGATCAAATTTATGGGGTTTTTTCCCCTCTGGATACGCTTTTATGCTCGCATGAGAAATATTTCATACGGGCGTCCGCCATTGTTCCGATAGTTTAGAGCCAGTGTTACTAAGTTACCATGCGTCGTTAGGAAGGAAGTGACGTTACGACTGATGAAGAGTATTTCCAAGGGAAGAAATAGATAAGACGGTTCTAATAAATACGCTTCAACAGTTATGTCGTCACTTCCTTCGTAATGACGCATGGTAACTTAGTAACTGGCTCTAAACTATCAGTACAATGGCGGACGCCCTTATGAAATCTTTCTCCGACTAGCATAAAAGCGTATCTAGAGGAGAAAAACATTATAAATATGATCATGTTTTGACTTTTATACATTCTGATCAAATGAAAAGATCTAGCCAGCATGAAGAATAAAAAGTAACGATTTTCTTTGTTTAGAACCACGATGGTAAGTTTACGAATTTTTCGTACCACTAGGCAAGACTGCCTATAACTCATTACCATTACTTTGTCTTATGTTAGATGGTAACCGATTAGAAAAAAATTGGGTTGTCGGATTAATCTTTTGAAAAACAAAACATGCTAAACAAGTCACAGAAAAATGCCAAAATGATCGTTTATAATGCACATGGAAGTGGAATTAAATCTTGATTTTCTTTTACTACTAAGTTTCTTGCATTCATAAAAATAATCACTGCATCTTGGCAGTTAAAGGGTGACAATTTGTATATTTGTGAAATAAGAGTTAATTTATCTCTATAGTATGTGAAATTAATTGAATTGAAACAAATCTCCTCCCCCCCCCCCCTTCCTCCCAAACAAAAAAAAAACAAAAGAAAAAAATAACAACAAACAAACAAAACAACAAAAGTAATGCAAAGAACAAACAAACAAACAAACAAACAAACAAATAAACAAACATAAAAACCCCAACAAACTCGTTAAAACGCCAAAAACTTTATATTATTTTCTTATGATAGGCGACTTTGAGGACGCCAAAGTTTTAGAATTTGGCATTAAAAATGTCACACTGGCATTCCTAATCACCTCGCCTGAAAATACAAATAAAATGAAATCACTTTCGATTTGTCATAAATGAAGCCTCATTTTGATAAGTGAACTTATTTAAAACACTAGATAATGACGCTGGAAGACATAGATAGAAATACAAACAACAGACATAAAACATTTTGTGTTTTTATGAGTTTGTAAAATGTATCTTTTATGTGTATTTAAATGGATAATTAAAATTAATGTTGCTTTTTTTTACATTAATGACGATAGTAAGGATAGTGAAGATCTAATGATAATAGAGAAGAAGATAATGACAATGGCAATGATAGTGATGATGATGATGCTGATGATGATGATGATGGTCATGGTGGTGATGGTGAAGATGATGATGATGAGGAGGAGGAGTAGGAGGAGTAGGAGGAGGAGGGAGAGAAGGATGAGGAGGAGGAGGAGGAGCAAGATGATGATAATGATGCTGCTACTGCTGCTGCTGCTGCTGCTGCTGATGATGATGATGATGATCATGATGATGATGATGTTTATGATGATTTTGATGATGACAATGATGCTGATGCTGCTGCTGCTGCTGCTGATGATTATTATTATTATTATTATTATTATTATTATTATTATGATTTTGATGATGATGATGATGAAGATGATTATGATGATTTTGAAGATGATGAAGGTGATGATGACGATGTGAAAGTTATGGCGCGAAGTGCCTGCTCCACTCACTTTTCTGAATTAAAATTCACCCCATACACCGGAGCATACTCAATGTCTCAATCGTTTCTATGTTATATGTTTGTGATGAGAATATTGGCTATTAAGCTTAACTGCTGGTCAAAATTACTTCGCGATGGTGGTGAACGAATCGGCGATCTCAAGAAGTGGGTGAGAGAGGGATCTAGAAATGACTTTGGGTTTGAAACGAATATTTTTGTGTTCGTGGATAGCTCACACGGTAGAGCCACGCTCTCACCTGCCAGGCGGAGTTGTCGTACCAATAAGGTCGCAGGTTCAAACCCCACCACCGCCGCGAAAAAAAATTTTTTTATTCTCTATTGTCTTCTGGCACTTTTCTACTCACTTCATATCTTGTTGTTACCAACATAAGTGCCTGCTCCACTCACTTTTCTGAATTAAAAATTCACCCCATACACCGGAGCATACTCAATGTCTCAATCGTTTCTATGTTATATGTTTGTGATGAGAATATTGGCTATTAAGCTTAACTGCTGGTCAAAATTACTTCGCGATGGTGGTGAACGAATCGGCGATCTCAAGAAGTGGGTGAGAGAGGGATCTAGAAATGACTTTGGGTTTGAAACGAATATTTTTGTGTTCGTGGATAGCTCACACGGTAGAGCCACGCTCTCATCTGCCAGGCGGAGTTGTCGTACCAATAAGGTCGCAGGTTCAAACCCCACCACCGCCGCGAAAAAAATGTTTATTCTCTATTGTCTTCTGGCACTTTTCTACTCACTTCATATCTTGTTGTTACCAACATAAGTGCCTGCTCCACTCACTTTTCTGAATTAAAAATTCACCCCATACACCGGAGCATACTCAATGTCTCAATCGTTTCTATGTTATATGTTTGTGATGAGAATATTGGCTATTAAGCTTAACTGCTGGTCAAAATTACTTCGCGATGGTGGTGAACGAATCGGCGATCTCAAGAAGTGGGTGAGAGAGGGATCTAGAAATGACTTTGGGTTTGAAACGAATATTTTTGTGTTCGTGGATAGCTCACACGGTAGAGCCACGCTCTCACCTGCCAGGCGGAGTTGTCGTACCAATAAGGTCGCAGGTTCAAACCCCACCACCGCCGCGAAAAATTTTTTTATTCTCTATTGTCTTCTGGCACTTTTCTACTCACTTCATATCTTGTTGTTACCAACATAAGTGCCTGCTCCACTCACTTTTCTGAATTAAAAATTCACCCATACACCGGAGCATACTCAATGTCTCAATCGTTTCTATGTTATATGTTTGTGATGAGAATATTGGCTATTAAGCTTAACTGCTGGTCAAAATTACTTCGCGATGGTGGTGAACGAATCGGCGATCTCAAGAAGTGGGTGAGAGAGGGATCTAGAAATGACTTTGGGTTTGAAACGAATATTTTTGTGTTCGTGGATAGCTCACACGGTAGAGCCACGCTCTCACCTGCCAGGCGGAGTTGTCGTACCAATAAGGTCGCAGGTTCAAACCCCACCACCGCCGCGAAAAATTTTTTTATTCTCTATTGTCTTCTGGCACTTTTCTACTCACTTCATATCTTGTTGTTTGACGACGAAGACGGTATGAACATAATTATAAATAATATAACGATAAAGATGTCGAATGATGATAAGGAAAAAGGAAGGTCGTTATAAATATAAAGAGAAGAACTAAACTTGTTGAACCGTTATAAACACGATAGAAACGACGTCAACGCTATCTAGATATATTAAATAACAGGGGACGAAAACACGCTGAACACACAAGTCACGCAGAAAATGCGAAAATCAATAAGGAATGAGATTAGCGGAAGAGTAGCGTCCCTTGATTGGAAGTCACCTTACAGAGAGAACGTCAATTTGGTTTTGAAGTGTCGCAAGCCGCTTTCACCGGAAACGAGGACGAGAGACGCATGCGCACAACCAACATGACGTTCTTTCTCTAATAACTTTTCCGCCGGTGACGTCACCGACTATGGGTGACGTCTAATCAAGGGACGCTACTCTTCCGCTAATGTCATTCCCTATATTAAATAACACGGTAGGAAAACACGCTAAACACACAAGTCACGCATAAAATGCGAAAATCAATGGGAAATGACTTTGCTGTCATTGATTGGGGAAAAAAAGATATGTGACCAAACGTCTCAAAACGGTATTATGTCGGGATGGACCAGATGCTAAAAAGTTAAATTAACGTCAAACTGGTCAAACATAAGATACGTTGGTAATAGCACAGTAAAAAATGATATTCCTTCTCCTATATAAAGCAAACAAACTCAAATTAAGTCTGATATTTTTGGCTAAAAATTCAATTTTCAGCATCTCAGTCATCCCGATTTAATACCGTTTTGAGACGAAGGGTCACATATTTAACAATTTTGGCCTGAAAACTCTTAGCTATTTGTGCGGCTATGTGGTCTTGTGGTATGACACTCGCTTTCGGATCGGAAGGTCCTGGGTTCGAGCCTCGCTTGGCGCATAGTTGAGTCCTTGGAAAAGAATCTTTACTCACATTCTCACACCATACTCAGGTGTAAAATGAGTACCTGGCCGTTAACAGTGTTGTCTCTGTCCGAAAAAAAATTGCAATATCGCCTAACAGGCGTCATGTCTCTTTCTACATGTTTAGTGTTGCTGCTGGTCAGGGAGCCCTTGTAAAGCGCTTTGAGCACGTTTAGTTGATATTGCGCTATATAAAAAAAGCACAATTTTTATTTTTACTTCATCCCCCTATTGATTAAAATGACATTCAACTTGCTAACTATTCTTAAACCCAAGAATCCAAAGAAGGATCAGGTTTAAGATTTTTGGACAAGGGGAGGGTGGGGAGGGGGGGGGTGGATTTAAATTTAAATCGATTGATACAGGAAGTTGAAATTATGCCTTTTGCGCCATGATATCATAGGATATCGTCGCCTAGGCATTCCACGAAGGAATATAGAAAATTCATCAAACAAGATGTCTGATGTCAATAGGAATCACCCATGTTGTCCAAGTGAGCAAATTGGGGGTTAATAATCTTGCTGAAGGAAAAAAAACAAAATGCCTGAAGCGGGGCTCGAACCCGGGTCATCCGGATCACAGTGCAATGCCTTAACCACTCGGCCACTTCGCGCCCAGATACAGGAAGTAAAACTGTAAAAAAATTGCGTTGTGTTAGTGTATGTGTGACAGGAGGAGGAGGAGGAGGAGGAGGAGGAGGAGGAGGAGGAGGAGAGCAGGAGGTATCTAGGTAGGTGGTAAGCTTTTAACTCTATCTTTATTATCATCATCATTATCGTCATTGCCTTTTTCACCCTGGGTCAGGGTATAGGCCACAGACAAACAGTTTCCATCCTTCTCTATCCAGAGCTACCTTTTTTATCTCATTCCATGTCTTATCATTTCTCTGTCCTTTCGGCTTTGTCTGTTGTCCTTCATAAATTCTGTCATTCCAGAAACTCTTCGGTCTACAAATCTATTTGTTTATGTTTTCCCCCAACGTGTACATATATGCAGGTCCGACCTCCGAACGAACCCTCTTATGGGCCTAGTTTGTTAACATTGTCGTAATGGACAATATTTTACGTCATGTTTTAAGATTTCCGATAAACACAATGAGGTCATAATGAATTGGGTTATCAGACCTGAAAATAAGCGCACGTCGCCCCCCCCCCCCAATCTTCTACCATCTTATCAGTAAGCCTATTTTATCAACATCATTTATCTTTCCCTGAAATTGGAAAACTTCAAATGAAACAAATTAGGTACTTGGATGTTTTCTGGCCAAATGGTTACGATTGAAAAAAAAAAAAAAAGAAAAAAAGAAAACTAAACAGAAACAAAAACAATAACAAAATACCCCCCCCCCCCCCAGCACCACATTTTTACCAATATACGACACAAGTATTGAGATAGATGGCATGGTATTGACAAAAATATATCATTTGAAACAGCACTATGACTCGATCAATATTTCTCCCTTTTAAATCTTATTAATTTGTTTTCATGTTTCCCACCACCATCTTCCACCATCTTATTAATAAATCTATGTTATTAACATCCTTTTCTTATCCGGATATTGGGGAAACTTCAAATGAAAACGTATGGAAACAAGAGGTGTTTTCTGATAAAAATGTAAAAATTGAATTTTTTACCAACAAGTGGAAGAAGTAAAGAAGTAGATGGCATGCATTAAACAAATATAGATAGAACAAATTTGACGTCACTCGGCTCTTTGTACTTTTTTTTTGCCATCCGCGTTTATGAATACTTCTCAGTAAACTGTTTTAACCAAACTATAATAGTTCATGGCTACACATAGTTTTCTGTGTTGGTCCGTTATACTTCCGGATAGCAATGTTGTGAGCTTCTTAGCCAAGCGCAAACTATCTATTAAAAAAAAGCAGCCCTTCAGACTTCATAGCCATAGAACCGGAGTTTATCCCGGTTTCTACAGCGGTAAAACGGACACTCTAACAATTGCTTGCTACCCTTGGGATAGGACGCTAGTCTATCGCAAAGTACTTTCCGCCAGATCTAACAGACCCAACTATCCAATCACTGGCTAAACAAGGGGCGAGTGGAGAGCAAAAAAAAAAAAAAATATCAACTTTACCCGCGATCGATCTAGGTCCATTTGAGTGTGTAGCATTGTAAGGAAAATTATATTTGGAAACCAAAGTCACTCAATGGCATCTGCTTTGGCAGCTCGTTCAAAAATTCAAAAGCAACAGTTTCAGAAATGAGATTTAGATCCAAGTTTCATGCTTTGGCAAAGAGAATGATTATAAATTCTTAAAGTTACAGTTAGCTCAATTTGCGGCGCTGCACTGTTGTTGACGTCTGGGGTATTCGAGTCTACCTTTGGAATAGACCCAAGAGACAAATTTCCTCTATGGGATCTTCTTCTTCTTCTTCTTCTTCTTCTTCTTCTTCTTCTTCTTCTTCTTCTTCTTCTTCTTCGTTCCTCTGATGGACATCTATGGCTGCAGTCCGATATCTGCTATGAAGTCTGTGGTCCGCTTTAGGTCCTCAGCCTCACCATAGAGCTTTGTGTTGAGTGTTGTAGGGGTGACCCAGTGGTTCGAACGTTGCACGTTGTATAATGGGCAATCCATAAGCACATGTAAAATGGTTTCATGGTCGGTTCCACATGGGCAATAAGGGGTTGTTCCAATATTTCCCGTTATTTTGACTGTAAAAGCCCCTTATAGAATATGAATCATCCCGGCATAATACCATTTTGAAGGAATGGATCTCATATCAAAATTTTGCCAATACCGGATATATATTATAATATTAATATAGTCTTTCCCGTTTACCAGATTTTTCCACCCTTTCTGATACTGTTCTCTGAAGCAAGCAAAATACACGGTTGGATTGGAACAGAGGATCAATGATACGCAAATAAATAGAAATAAATAGACAAGATAGGAATTTCTTTATCTCATTATCTCAACTCTAGAATCCCGATCGGTACAGTACATCAAGGCACTTATTTATTCTACCTTGTTCTGTTAACTCATTCAATCCTAGAGATTTTTGCTACTTTTCAAAATTGGAGAAAAAATGTATTAAAAATGAGCATGTACATAGATAGTTTTATTCAACTACCATTAACACGCAAAAATATAAACATTAGCTTTGATACTAGATACGCCTATTATTTGTCTGAGAAAAATGTAATAAATAGGCATGGGGTAAAAATAACCCCGGGTATAGATAGTATGCGCTTGGCTAAGAAGCTCATAACATTGCCATCCGGAAGTATAACGGACCAACACACAAAACTGTGTGTATCCATGAACGTTTATATAGTCAGGTTAATAGTTCAGTGAGCATTACTCATAAACGCGGATGGAAAAAAACAATAACAAAGACATGAGTGACGTCATCTTCGAACTATCTATAGGGATTGTGATTAGCGGAAGAGTAGCGTCCCTTGATTGGACGTCACCCATAGTCTGTGACGTCACCGGCGGAAAAGTTAGGAGAGAGAGAACGTCATGTTGGTTGTGCGCATGCGTCTCTCGTCCGGTGACGTCACAGACTATGGGTGACGTCCAATCAAGGGACGCTACTCTTCCGCTAATCTCATTCCCTATACTACGGATACAGTCGGTGTTAGGGTTGAGTGAGTTAACCCTCTCTCTACCAACTACAGGTACATCTGCCACATTTGTCACGGTACATTATACATTTTACTTTTTCAGATTTTCGGGGCCAGCGTGCGGCTCAGTGGTACGGTCTTTGCTTCTTTCCCGAAAGGTACCGAGTTCAATCACCCGCCGCTGCGTTGTGTGGCCTTGAGCAAGTCACCTCACCTTAGCTCACTTTGCGGTTTTGTTATTGTTTGTGGGTTTTTTTTTTGTTTTGTTTTTTTTTTTGTTTCTTTATTTTGTTGTTGTTGCTAAATTGAAAATGATACAAAAAGTGTTTTTATCAGTGTCAGGCAAATGTCCAATTATATTTTTGTAGATGGCTATGTATATTCAATGCAAGCTGAAAACTTGTAAGCCTTTGGGAAAAAAAATAAAAAAAGCTCTTGGTTTATCTTTGATCAATGAGGCTTGGAAAATGGAAGGCCCTTGGGGTCCATTATAAATAATACAGATTGCATTGTATCATGGTCTGTTATTTGTGACCCATCGTCTCAATACGGTATTATATCGGAACGAACCAGATGCTTAAAAGCCGAAATAAATGTTAAACTGGTCAAAAATACAAATTGTTGGCATTAACACACTAAAATATAGTATCCATTCTCTTCAATAAAACATACAAACTCAACACAATTTTGATTTTTTTCTGGCTATAAATTCAATTTTCAACATTTTAACCAACCCGACTTAATACCGTTTTGAGGCGGAGGGTCACATTTTGGTCCTTTACTAAAGGTACACTGACAGGTGTAGACTATGTAAATATTGATTTTCGTGATGGATTTTTTTTCTTTCTTTCAAAAAGATGTGTCATCATCTCGAATTAGATAGAAAGTGTCCCAATGCAATTAAGAAGGTTTCAAATTTCCTGCAGCAAATTCAATTTTTCATTAATTTAATTTATTTATTTGCGCTGCCTTTTTATCTATCTATACATCTATTCTCGAATTTTAATTCTAAAGCACATTGAAGGATTTTCAAATTTCCTTACAGCAAATCTAATTTTACATGAACAAATAAATATGTCCTTCAGTAAGATGTATGGGTTTTGTTTTATCACGTCCTGGTTATAGACATTTACCAAAGGGCGACAACAAGGTTTGTAAATGTATATATTGATTTTTTTTTCTTTTTAAAAGAAAGATAAATTTTTTTCCATAATTATTTATTAGCTCGAACTTGAAATCCAAACCAATTAGAAGGGTATCCAATGTTCATGAAGCAAATTTAATCAATTATTTTTTTTTCGTCTATCCTGTATCTCTTCTGTTAGATGTATGTTTTTATCACGTCCTGCTATTTTAAACTTTACCAAAGGGAGGCAACAGGGTATTTAAATATATATTGCTTTTTTAAAAACTCTCTCCTTACCAACCATTTTCAGGATTTTCCCCAAAACTTCACACCCAACTAACACAAAAATATATTTTTTATCACTCAAACACAATAGCAGTAAGTTCTTGCGATAAATAATTTCTTTAAGCAAAACATACTCTACAACACACTGTTCATTTTCTTTAAATTTTATGATGTACAAAAGAAATTTGAATAAGAAAAATGTTGGTTGTATCGTAACGAATGTGACGACTTTCCTATAGTTGGTAAGGAGAGGGTTAAAATAGAAAGATATCTTTTTGTTGTTGTATGACTTGTTAATTAGCTCATAATTGAAATCCAAAGCAATAAGAAGGGTTTCCAATTTCCCTGCAGTATATTTGATTTTCCATTTCTCTGCCATATTATTTTTTGTCTCCCCTCTATCTTTTCAGTAAGGTGTATGTTTTTATTACGTCCTAGTTTGGGACAGTCACCAAAGGGAAGCAACAAGGTATGTAAATAAATATATCCTCAAAATGGTTCATCATCATCATCATCATCATTGCCTTTTTCACCATGGGTCAGGGGATAAACAAACAGTTTCCATACTTCTCTATCCCGAGCTAACTTTTTTTAATCTCATCCCAGGTCTTACCACTTCTCTGTATGTCAGCTTCTTTAATTCTTCTCCATGTTCCTCGTGGCCTTCCCCTTGATCTTCTGCCCTGAGGGTTATTCAGTTCATATTATAGTTTGAAGAGTTTCCAATTTTCCTGAAGCAAATTACATTTTTAAAAAATTTCTGATAGTCTTGGAGGTTTTCAGCAAGATATCAGCTATTACGATTGTGTGGAATAAGGGTCCCAGATGCCCAGTTGTTAGAGCACTTGCCCCACAAGCAAAAAAGAAAAAAAAAAGGGGGGGGGGGGCGGTCGAGAGGTTATGCAACAACAACAACAAAAAAAACAACTTCAACACAGCCGCAATAACTCAAATAATAACAGAAACAACAATAACAGAGAAAAAATACTAACAAGAACAAAACCAACTGTAACATCATTAACAACAAGGACAAAAATCAAAGAAGCGTATACAGTATACATCACAAAACAACAAGAGAACAATTCATTTTGTAAAAAGCCACAAAATAAACCAAACCAAAATTAATTATAAAAAAAAACACAAGAAGACAAACAAATGAAACAGCAACAACAGTAGTAACAGGTGTAACAACAACAACAACAACAACAGCAACACCAACAACAACAACAAAAAAAAACAAAAACAGCAAAAGAAACAAAACTCAATACCATAAAAACGTCATAATTTGACTCAAAGTAACGGACATGCTTGCTGACCTAGGATCGGAAGGGCCCGGGTTCTTTTATGACGACGTTGTATAATCTTATAATTAAATAAAAAGTGATAAATACTTCATTGAAACCAACATTCCCACCCAGAGAATTTATATCAACAACAACAACAAAGAAAAAAATAAGAAAAGAACAACAAAAAAACAAACAAACAAACAAACAAAAATAATTATAGGCCTAATTCATATGTTAATATTAACAATGACAATACAAACAACAACAACAATAATAATAGTAATAATAATAATAATAATAATAATAATAATAATAATAATAATAATAATAATAATATTAATAATAATAATTATATTAATAATAATAATAAAAATACAATTATAAGTATGAGAATGATGATGGTGATGATGATGATGATGATGATGATGATGATGATGATGATGATGACGACGACGGCGATGATGATGATGATGGTGATGATGATGATGATGGTGATGATGATGATGATGATGATGAAAATGATGATGATGATGATGATGATGATCATGATCATGATGATGATCATCATTAATGATGGTGATGATGATCACGACGATGATGATTAAAAATAATATTGGCAACAACAACAATCATAATAATCACAATAACGAATACAACAACAACAACATTAGCAAATTTAAAAACAGAACAAATGGTCAACTGGACTCAGACTTACCGTGGCTTGCTTCCCTCCGACGGAGTCTTGAGAAGGGTGGCTGATGAAGCTGTTGTATCGGGTGGAACCTTGTCTCTTGCGCCAGTTCTTGCCTCGTCCACTTCCAACGTTCATGTCAACCTTGATACGAGAAAGAACAGTCATCATGTTATTGGCGGATGGGGTACCGCCATTGCGGTCGGGACGGGCGCCACCACCGCCATTTTGACCCCTGAACCCCATAGCTGCCCTCCGGAAGGAATTCATATT
>NC_088366.1:59555615-59565960 GCF_034508935.2 Berghia stephanieae | reverse complement strand
GATCCCAAGGCTTCAGGCAGCCACCCCCCCCCCCCCCAAACCGTTCATGGTTTTTTTACAAGACGTGGCATGGCATCCATTGTATAGATAGTATGCGCTTGGCTAAGAAGCTCACAACATTGCCATCCGGAAGTATAACGGATCAACACACAAAACTGTGTGTATCCATGAACGTTTATTAGCAATGACTATGAAAAATGTTTTTTCTCTTTTTGAGGAAAATTTGTGTCTAAAACCAAAGCCCTATCTCTACTGATTAAAAATGTTTTTGAATTTTGAAAATCCATTCATAAATAAACAAGTTATGCAGTTTCAAAGGTGTCATTTATTTGGATGACCCGCAAAGAGGAAAAAAACGCGAAAATATGGGACGCTTTTTCGGCATTTTATTTAGACCTTTAGTTGTATCTTGCGTAATAAGTGGATTAAAAGATTGAAACTTGAAGAGCAAATTAGGATGGTGTTTTGTAAAATACGGGAAAAGTACTCGTCATATTCATATGAAATTTTACAACCAAAAAGAAGAAATGTATATGTATTACCTTGTCACCGTCAATACCTCCACGCCCGGTAGTTTTAGAAATATTTTACTCCAAAGAGTAAAAATCTATTTTAACGGTCTTCTGGTAATTGCACGAGTTTTGTCGCTTGACATAATCTAAAATGACCTTTTTTCTAACTGTGTGCCAACTTTCAGTCATATTCATCGATAAACAGCGTCGTAATTAATTTTTTAAAATAGCATATACCAAACGGCTTCGTCCCATATTTTGACGCGAATTCGGGCACTTCGTGAGCGAAAAAGAGGCCCAAAGATTTGTGGGGGATAGTCATTGCTACGTTTATAGTCAGGTTAATACAGTTCAGTGAGCATTACTCATAATCGCGGATGGCAAAAAAAAAAACAATAACAAATACCTGAGTGACGTCATCTTCGAACTGTCTATTCCCATTCATCCCCCCCCCCCCCCCCCCCCCAACCTGACATGTACCTACACCGATCTGCTCACTCTGTAATGCTTGTTTATGATCACATCATCAGAGAGTCACGACACATTGGTGTCTGTCACTCACTGTGTAGATTTATACGTTTTTTGCACGACATGAGAAAGAAATTAAATTATAATGAACACGTTCGTGTCACGCAATGTAAATAAATGTTGCTGCTCGAAGCTCGAAGAAATTAAAAAAAAAACAGTGTGAAATTGAATGTAAGATTCAATTTAATATACGAAAACAAGATAAAATGGGCGTTTCGGGTTTCCCCTTTATCAACAAAAATCACTTAACAATGCCACTATCACATTATCTCAATCGTCTGTCGTGTTTCATTCATCCTGTTTTGTTGATAAAGGGGAAACCCGAAACGTGAATTTATCTGTTTTGGTTTTCGTATATTAAATTGAAGCTAACATTCAATTTCATATTTTTATTCATGTCACTATCACATTATCTCAATCGTCTGTAGTGTTTCATTCATCCTGTTTTAGTGATAAAGGGGAAACCCGAAACGTGTTAACATTCAATTTCACATTTTTATTCATGTCACGCAAGGAATCCTGACGACTTGGGGCCTTGAATGAACACGGAATAAACCCAACCTCCCAACTATTACGAAAAACCCGTAACATTACGAAATTTTGAGTCCAGTTTCAGAATTTCATTAGCTTGCATCTCTAAGTCATTAAAACTGTTCGAAAATGAAAATTGATGTCAGACTGCAGAATTTTAAGGATTTTGAATTATTTTTTTTTTAAGAAAGAGAAAGTAAGGTAAATTGTTAAATTTAAAGTTAATTATGGCGACTGCTATTTTAAAATCTCCCTCAAAAAATTTAGATTTTCAAATTGGGAGGTCTGAATATAATCCATAGCATGTCTTGAAATACGAGTAATAGTTTATCATAGTCATTGAATTAATTTCTAATGGGCATGATCTATCTATAGATAGTTCGAAGATGACGTCACTCATGTGTTTGTTATTGTTTTTTGCCATCCGCGTTTATGAGTAATGCTCACTGAACTGTATTAACCCGACTATAAACGTTCATGGATACACACAGTTTTGTGTGTTGGTCCATTATGCTTCCGGATGGCAATGTTATGAGCTTCTGAGCCAAGCGCATACTATCTATATTACATTTCCATGTGCCCGAGGTCATTGGTCACATTGCAAAGTGTGCTCAAAATGACCCACATAGTGAAAAATGTTCACAGTTTGAGAAATATCCAACGTTACGATTGGTCATTTTGCTCAGGAAGACTCATGGGTATGTTTACAACTTTCATAAACAAAGCAGCAGCGTGTTTTGATACATTGAGAACTGTCAAATCGTTGTATACAGCAACGGATCATGTGATCGATGACTAGGTTGGACGAAAACATGAATATGGTTTGCTCTCATTGTGATAAACCATCCCGAAATGCAAATTTGTTACAGTGAATGACATAATCAGTCGGATGGTGAAAAGGTTTGAACTGCGATATTGCAAAGTTTAGTTAGAAGGCCAATTTTGATCAAAAATGAGTTCTTGTCATAAATGATTAAATCAATCCTTTTTGTAAATTTTCGGGAAATAGCAAAGCTTAATTTCACTTCTAAATATATTTTACAGCTTGTCAAGTTGAAAAAGTATGAAATTTGTGAAAAGTTGCTGGATACCTTTCCCATACATCTGACCATAACTTCATGAAAAATACCCCGAATTAGCCTACTTCAAATAAAGATGAAAATGTTCTGGTGAGCATATGTGACCCCGCGTCTCAAAACGGTATTAAGTCGGGATGATTAAGATGCTTAAAATGGAATTTGTAGCCAGAAATATCATGTTTAAGTTGAGTTTATATGCTTTATGCAGGAGAAGGAACGTCATATTTTACTGTGGTAAATACCAACGTTTCATATTTTTGACCAGTTTAACTATAATTTGACTTTTTAGCATCTGGAGCGTTCCGACATAATACCGTTTTGAGACGAAGGGTCACATAATTCTTTCAGAAAATGCACCCAAAAAATGCAATCCAAAATTTTCACCTTCCGACTGATTATGTCATTCACTGTAACATATATCAGCCGTTTGGGTTGGTTTGTCACAATGGGAGCGATCCATATTCATGTTTTCGTCCAACCTAGTCATCGATCACATGATTCATGCACTGACACACATATCGGCATGATTTCGATGCTAGTACTCACGCATGTATATAGAGCAATATCCACCAACGTGCTCAAAGCGCTTTACTATAGATAGTTCGAAGTTGACGTCACTCAGGTCTTTGTTATTGTTTTTTTTTTGCCTGACATGTCTGGCAGGTATCGCTGTTTCCAAGTTTCCATCTGCACATATTTGATGCAGTTCTGCCATGTCCAGTTAAGAGGCGGTTTGAGGAAATCCAGTATTTCCTGGCGTTATTGAATGCAGGCACTCTTTTGGTTGGATCCGACCTGCCTACAAACGTTCATGGTTGCACACAGTTTTGTGTGTTGGTCCGTTCTACTTCCGGATGGCAATGTTGTGCACTCCTTAGCCAAGCGCATACTATCTATAGCTATACATGTATACGGAATAAAATCTACTGGCATGCGTATAAATAATAAAATTGTTGCGGCGATGTAGTCTTTTGGTATGATACTCGCTTTCGGATCGGAAGGTCCTGGGTTCGAGCTTCGCTCGCTAGGCGCACAGTTGAGTCCTTGGAAAAGGCGCTTTACTCACATTCTCTCACCAGTACTCAGGTGTGAAATGAGTACCTACCTGGCCGTTAACAGCATTGTCTCTGTCGGAAAAAAGATGAGGGTCATTTATTTAAATCGATCGATTTTTTTGAGGGGACGAGTTTTCTGGCCAAATTTTTAAATTATACGAGTCTATCCGGAGCGGGCAGTTAACGGGTTACATTGCGTGAATGGCATGCGATGTAAGAGGTAAGAAGGATGAATATTGACAGGATGCATTACCACTTAAACATCAATATTGGACAAGAAATGTCAAATTTGTCATTAAATCGTGATGTACAAGACATAATAATAATAATAATAATAATAATGCACTAAGTTATATAGAATTATGAATTGTTTACTTGGAAAAATGACACACACACACACACAGTCTCAGTCAGTGCGTTTCCATGACTTATGAGCTTGAGGAATTACAAGCGGGTGTTGTTTTTTTTGTTGTTGTTTTTTTTACGAAACCCGAGCCGAAACCCGCCGAAAACCGTAGTCTCAGGTTCACTCCCAACTGGTGTACACTTTCCTGAGACTCAGATTCACTCCCCACTGTTGTTTTCTTCCCATAACTTTGTCGGATATTGTCGGGTTTCGTAAGAAAGTAATTGCTTTTTTACGAAACCAGCCGAAACCCAGTCCCGGCCTCACTCCCCACTGGTGTACACTTCCGCCCTGAGTCCCAGGCTCACTTCTCATTGCTGACTACTTCCCATAACTTTGGCGGGTTTCGGCGAGTTTCGTAAAAAAAGAAACACCGATTTCGAGCGAAGTAATTCAGAGAATAGGGTAATTATAACAAAAACATTTATAATAATATTTAGCGCAATATCCTCTTAACGTGTTCAAAGTGATTTACAAGGAACATCTAGCCAACAGCAACACCTAATATTTAGATTGAGATATGACTGATGCCTGTATGGCGGCGATTTCTTACTCATTTTATTTTCAGACAGAGACAACGCTGTTAACGGCCAGGTAATCAATCACTTTACACCTGAGTACCGTGAAAGAATATGAGTAAAGAACCTTTTCCAACGACTCAACTATGCGCCGCTTAGATGTAGTTTGTACAGCCTCTTCGTGTTCTTGAAATTAGATAACAATATGAAGTTGAATGTAAGCTTCAATTTGATACTCGAAAACAGATAAAATGGACGTTTCGGATTTCCCCTTTATCAACAAAACAGGACGAATGAAACATTACAGACTCATTCGTCTGTAGTGTTTCATTCATACTGCTATGTGGTCTAGTGGTATGGCACTCGCTTTCGGATCGGAAGGTCCTGGGTTCGAGCATAGTCCTTGGAAAAGGCTCTTTACTCACATTCTCTCACCGTACTCGGGTGTAAAATGAGTAACTGGCCGTTAACAGCGTTGACTCTTGTCGAACAAAATTTGTTATTATCGCCTAACAGGCGCCTCGTTCTAAATGTCACGTGTTGCTGTTGGTCAGGATACCCATTGTAAAGTACTTTGAGCATGTTTAGTGGATATTTCGTTATATAAAAGCTCAATTTTTAAAAAACAAACGGCTGGGACTTTATGAAATGGAAATATGGTTCCATATATCTTGCTGGTGGAATAAATGAAACACTGTGAACCACATTGAGCATAATTAATTAGTGAAAATGCGCAATATAAAAAGTAGTCCTTCTGAGCCAATAGGTCTCCTCCAAGAGCCGGAGCTTACACCAGTTTCTATAGCGTGAAACGGACAATAGAAATTGCTTGCTATTCTTTGGATAGCACGCTAGTTTATCGTTTAAACTCTATATTATAAATGTTCATAATTATTAACTTTATTTATTTATTTATTTATCATAAAACAAACTCAATGTCACAAAAGATGAATGAGAAATAAATCATAAATTGTTGTTGTGTTTTGGGAGAAAAAAAAGTAGTGCCATAAGTTGTAGTAGGGGGAATTAGGCTAAAACCGTGCAAATTCGGGTTGAAAGCATGAAAATTTGCATACAAGTTGCTAAGACCCATAGAAAAAACATCTGATATAGAACCACTCTGGCAATCAATCATAACGTATCGGTTTAAGGCCTTAGATTTTACCTATTACAGCTATATTAAACAAGGGAAATAACTGCGTAAAAATAATTTTTTTCTTCATATTCATTGTATTAGGAAAAATTAGGCTAAAACCGTGCACATTGGGGTTGAAATCCTGAAATTTGGCATATAGGTAGCTAAGACCCGTATAAATAATACCTGCTATAGAATCACTCTGATAGAATTGTCAGATTAGAAGTTTTGTACCAGTGGAGCTAGAACCAGTTATGTGTACTTTATGACAGAGAATGTGATGGAGGTTGAGGAACACATTGCAGTGCATGAAAACATCAAATGTGACCCTTCGTCTCGAAACGGTATTATGTCGGGATGACTTGGGTGCAAAAAATTGAATTTATTGACAAAAACATGAAACTTAGGGTTTGTTTCGATTTGTTATGTTACAGAATGAAGACAATTTCTCACAATGCAAAAGCTCCAAAAAAAAAATAAAAATGGTATTTACTATCAATTTAATTCTAAAGTCACTTTTCGGGATCCAATTCATTCCGACATAATACCGTTTCGAGACGACGGGTCACAAATAGGTACATGTAGTGCAGAAAGTTATTGTGCTTCATGTCAAAGGTGGGAAGAAACCTCAAGACCTACATTCCCTTACGTTAACATTTAGACCTTGGCATTTTTCGATAAATTTGTTAATAAGTCTGTGAGATAATAATACAGCTTTGAGGTGGTGGGTCACATTATAAACGAAATTAATTCATCATATAATTCTGTCTGCATCGTGATCAGGCAAACATAAGAAAAAGGTAGAATTATTATTCACTGTTATATTATATCTAAATGAAACTTTATATACATATATATTCATGATGAGAGCAACGCTCGATAACAACGTTGTAGAAGTCAAACAATCTTAATTATCATTCAAATGTTTATATATATATATATATATATATATATATATATATATTATATATATATATATATATATATATGTGTGTGTGTGTGTGTGTGTGTGTATATATTAATATATATATATATATATATATATATATATATATATATATATATATATATATATATATATATATATATATACATAATTTATTCGGCTCCGGGATATGTAACATCTGAAAGAGAATCTCTTGAAGCAACATCTTCAATATTAATCCATTAACTGAAATACTCTAGAAAAACACGTATTTAAAAATTTGTCCCGAAAACAAACTCGTCCTTCAAATATCGGTCGATTTAAATGAACAACATCTTGGAAAAAAAAAAACAACTCTAAAACCAACCTGGGACTTTAAGAAAGACTTTGGGAAGTCCTAGGTTTGAGAGTGTTTGCGGCGAAAAAGGGGGTCATTAAAATCGATATATTATTTGAATGACGAGTTTTCTGTTGGAATTTTTTAATACGTGTTTTTTTTTTCTCCCAGAGTACGACATTTGTGACCCATCGTCTCAAAACGGTATTATGTCGGAACGAACCAGATGCTTTAAAGCCGAAATAAATGTTAATCTGGTCAAACATACAAATTGTTGGCATTAACACCCTAAAATATGGTATCCATTCTCATCAATGAAACATACAAACTCAACACAAGTCTGGTATTTCTGGCTATAAAATTCAATTTTCAACAATTTTCCAAACCGACTTAATACCGTTTTGAGGCGAAGGGTCACATTTAGCTGGTTTACAATAACAACAGCCATAAATATCACACGTGACTTGTGGAATATTGGATTTCATGCTACGTGCGTGTTGACATAATTAGTCTGCTGTACTCTAGAAAAAACAAAACAAACCAAACAGATATTTAAAAATTTGGCCAGAAAACTAAACTCGCCCTTCAAATATCGATCGATTTAAATGACTCTCATCCTGGCAAAAACACTCAAGCCTGGGAATCTAGAAGTCTTCTTTAAAATCCCAGGTTTGAGAGTTTTTTTTGACAAGATGAGAGTCATTTAAATCGATCGATATTTGAAGGACGAGTTTTCTGGCCAAATTTTCAATTAATAATATGTGTTTTTCCAGAGTACGCCGCCAGTATTCTCACAGTTACTAGTGTTGTACAAGAAGCTGTAACAAAAAGGGTTTTGAGCCCGAAACGTTCAGTGTTCCGTGTTTGGTATTTGGTACTTTAAAAATAATTTTTTGAAGCTGTTAAATTCATTTTTGTTTATTACTTTTTACAGTCCAGTAGAAAACGGTAGGGGCTGCCTGAAGCCGGTGATCGTAAAATACTAACGAAAGAGTGAAAATGGAAAAGCTTCGTATGGGAACAAAACAGACAATGGACGTTTCGGGTACAAACCCTTCGTCAGCACAACAATACTTAAATAAACGTGGAAAACAAATATTTGTTTTCCACGTTTATTTGTGTATTGTTGTGCTGACGAATGGTTTGTACCCGAAACGTCCATTGTCTGTTTTGTTCCCATACGAAGCTTTTCCATTTTCACTCTTTCGTTAGTATTTTTACAGCCCACAGCTCCAAGCAGCCTAGTATCACTATAATGTCTGCTATAATATTATATTTGTTGCCAGATCCTTTGTTGTCTTTTTGTTTTTAAACCCAACTATTTCAAATTATCCAACTGATATAAATTATTTTTCTTAAAAAAACACCTCAAATTCTTTTGTATTTTGTTTTAGAGTAGATAGGTAACTAAAAAATAAATGTTTTTTTTTTTTTTTTTTTTTTTGTTTGTTTTTTTTCAAAACATTTCGAAAAGCTCGATTTGTCATAGCCTCTTATCGACGTGTACACATTAACAGGTCTGTTAACCAGTGGCGTGGCATGCTTACAGTATAGGGTGGAGCCAGAATCAGAAGAAAATTTCTTAAAACATGCTATATTTTGTAAATACAAAAGAAAGAAGAAAAAATCAAAGGAAAGACTTACTCAACTAAGTAAGAGGCAGTTTATAATATACCATTTCTCAGTGTTATTATTTTCTTAAAATTCTGTAATCCATTTTTTAAAAATGGATGAGGCGCCAGGCCCCAAATCAACCAATACAGCCACGCCCCTGCTGTTAACCCAAAATTGCAATGGTTTCATTGTTGTCATATAAATATTCTTTTTAACTCACTCAACCCTAACACCGACTATATCCGTAGTTTAACCAGGTTACAGCCTATTTATCACATTTTGTGAGAAAAATTATAGGCGTAGTATCAAAGATAATGTTTAATAGTTTTTACATGTTAATGGTAGTTGAATAAAACTATCTATGTACATGCTCATTTTTAATTTAAAATTTTTCCAATTTTGAAAAGTAGCAAAAACCTCTAGGATTGAGTGAGTTAAAAAAAAAACAACAAAACGCAAGATATTGTCCATTACAACAATGTTGTAAAAAATCAGGCCCTTATTGCGTATGGTTATCGGATGGACCTGCAAAAATGTGTACCTCGCCTCTTCTACATGGTGATTCTAACACGTGCAACAGTGTGCTGAGTGTGTGTTGTGTATGTGTGTATGTGTGTAGTGTGCTGCACTCACCAGCGGCTCGTCTGCGACTGGAGACAAGGGCTAAATAGTCCAGAATGAAAAAATATTATTGAACAAATAACAACAATAAATAATGGGGATGGCAATAGTGGAAATGGTAATAATAATAATAATAATAATAATAATAATAATAATAATAATAATAATAATAATAATAATAATAATAATAATAATAATAATAATAATAATAATAATAATAATAATATTAATAATAATAATAACACTGATAGGATATTAATAATTGTCATGGGAATAATGTAACAACATTAAAATGACGTTATTGAAAGTGACGATGATGATGATGATGATGATGATAATGATGATGATGATGATGATGATGATGATGATGATGATGATGATGATGATGCTAATAATAATAATGATAATAATAATAATATATAATAATAATAATAATAATAATAATAATAATAATAATAATAATATAAATAATAATATATAAAATTAATAATAATAATAATAATAATAATAATGATAATAATAATAATAATAATAATAATAATAATAATAATAATAATAATAATAATAATAATAATAATAATAATAATAATAATAACAATAATAATAATAACAATATTAATAATAATAACATAATAATGATAATGATAACAATAACAACAACAAAAGAACATCCCCCCCACCCCACCCCACCCCACCCCAGCAAAACAAAAACTACAAAAAAAATATTAAAAAAAAAAACAACAAAAAAACCCAACTCTAGTAGGAGTATTATTTTAGCGACATCAATATAATAAAACAGTAAAGGCGATTGACGAGAATGTCCATCTTATTATCATTATCATTATTATTATGCTAATCCTGCTATTGTGAGGTCAAATTGAATACAGTGATAATCACTTCGTATGCCGGCAACAAATGACCTGACGATGACCCTTCGTCAGAGTTGCCAACGTGAAATTAAAAAAAAAATATGCGTACTTTCCAAGGGAAGAAATAGATAAAACGGTTCTAATAAATTCGCTTCAACAGTTATTTCGTCACTTCCTTCGTAATGACGCATGGTAACTTAGTACCTGGCTTTAAA